>NC_140022.1:6166055-6721188 GCF_964263955.1 Coregonus lavaretus | reverse complement strand
GATGCAGTTGACAATAAAATCGGCGGTGGTTATGATAATGTTTTCTAGATAAACAGGAATGGCGCGGGGAGGACATGGCAAACGGCAACATTACAACACAAACAAAAACATATTTTCAATACTGCATCAAATCTGAACCAGCTGTTCACTCGTTGTGTCCTTTTGATTTGAAGCTCTGCAGCAGATGCACCACTGAGTTGTACTGTGCTAGAGATCAGCAGCCGGCCCAGTGGACAGATACTAGGAGATATAGCTCTCAGATCTCCAGAGGGCAACACTTCTATTGAAGAGACATACTTCACCTAAACACCACCGCTCCACTAAACCAAGCTTCTATCTGTAGGAAATCATCACGCCAAAGAATGGGTTTAACAGATGAAATGAAATGAGAATCAAGGAGAAGCTCCTTACAGGTGGTTTGGTGTTGTTGCAATGATGACATGGCAGGAGTAATGTTAGTGTAAGAGAGAGGTTGGATTTATTTCCTTTGAATGACCTGCCATGTTTCTCTATACACCTCTCTTCTCTCTCTTCTCTCTCTCTCTCTCTCTCTCTCTCTCTCTCTCTCTCTCTCTCTCTCTCTCTCTCTCTCTCTCTCTCTCTCTCTCTCTCTCTCTCTCGCTCTCTCTCTCTCTATCCACCTCTCTCTCTCTCTCCACCTCTCTTCTCTCTCCCTCTCTCCACCTCTCTTCTCTCTCTCTCTCCACCTCTCCTCTCTCCCTCTCTCCACCTCTCTCTCTCCACCTCTCTTCTCCCTCCCTCTCTCCAGCTCTCTTCTCTCTATCCACCTCTCTTCTCTCTCCCTCTCTTGGACTGTCTCTCTCCACCTCTCTTCTCTCTCCCTCTCTTGGACTGTCTCTCTCCACCTCTCTTCTCTCTCCCCTCTCCCTCTCTCTGACTCTCTCTCCCTACTACTCAGGAGAATACCTCTCCCCTCTCTGTCTCCCTCTCTTCTCTCTCTCCCCCTCTCTTCTCTCTCTCCCCCTCTCTTCTTTCTCTCTCCCTCTCTCACTCTCTATCCAGAGGACTATCTCTCCTCTCCCTCTGCCCACCTTCTCTGAGGGGTACTCCTCCCCAGTAGCTCCACCCACCTGCACATAAAAGCCTAGTCCATGCTGTTTACTTCTGTTCAGAGGTCTGTAACACACTTCTGATAGTTCCTCTCAACAGACACACACTGAGCAAGGTAAGGACATCCTATAGGTTTACTGGAGCAAGGTCTGGTCTGTCAGGATTAATATGGCTGATATTATTATTATGATTTGGAGGATTTTTTGTGAACTGGATGTTTATCAGGAGTGTATTATCACTCTCTAGGCTTGGTACCACCTGACTATTTGGTGCTTTCAATGTCTGCATTTTTCTCCTCCGGTGAGTTTGTGTGTTCTGGCACGGGTTGTCGAGGGAACGGAGCGAGATTCTTTGCACGTATCTGGGTTGTTCTGAAGGCTATGTGGTTAAAATGAGGAGGGGATAGGAGCAACAATAAATGTTCAGTAGTCATTGGGACTTTGGTAACCTTCTTCACTGAGAGATTCACTGAAAAAGGAATAATCCTAAATCTTGTGATGATGATGCACTTCCTTTTCCAAAGAGAAAAGGACATCTGAAACAGACAGTCTGTTCAGTATAAATCCAAGGCTTAGAATGTCAGAGGTGTTAATGCTAAGAGAAAACTGACACAGTAGCTTTACTCCCAGTCTTGTTAGATAATACAAGATCATGTATTACGATGGTAATGTGCTAAATCCTTTGCTTAACATTCAAATATTATTCATATTATTCACATTCATATCATTCGAGAGAGCGAGAGAGAGAGAGAGAGAGAGGCTGTTGAACACAGATAGACCCATTGAAAACATACCTACAGGAGTCAGGATATGTGCAGCCTGATGGCCTGTCCTTGTAAAGTCAGTAGGCCCTGTGTCCTTTAGACATGACTATATGGCTCTGGGCTTCATATTGGGTTCCCTAATGCCCCAATCAGCATCCTAGTTTTACCTTCACTTCCTGGCCCATAGATCTGAGGCTGGGCCCTGGGGGCAACTGTATTCCATCTTCCTCTCTCCCCCCCTCTCTTCCTCTCTCTCTTTCCCCTTCTTCCTCTCTCACTTTCCCCTCTCTTCCTCTCTCTCTTTCGCCTCCCTCTTCGTCTCTCTCTTTCCCTCCTCTCTTCCTCTCTCTCTTTCCCCTCCCTCTTCCTCTCCCTCTTTCCCCCCTCTCTTCCTCTCTCTCTTTCCCCCCTCTCTTCCTCTCCCGCCCCCTCTTCCTCTCTCTCTTTCCCTCCTCTCTTCCTCTCTCTCTTTCCCCTCCCTCTTCCTCTCCCTCTTTCCCCCCTCTCTTCCTCTCTCTCTTTCCCCCCTCTCTTCCTCTCCCGCCCCCTCTTCCTCTCTCTCTTTCCCCCCTCTCTTCCTCTCTCTCTTTCCCCCTCTCTTCCTCTCTCTCTTCCCCCATCTCTTCCTCTCCCCGCCCCCTCTTCCTCTCTCTCTTTCCCTCCTCTCTTCCTCTCTCTCTTTCCCCCTCTCTTCCTCTCTCTCTTCCCCCCTCTCTTCCTCTCTCTCTTTCTCTCCTCTCTTCCTCTCTCCTTCCCCTCTCTTCCTCTCTTCCTCTCTCTCTCTTTCCCCTCTCTCTTCCTCTCTCTCTTTCTCCCCTCTCTTCCTCTCTCTCTTTCCCCCTCTCTTCCTCTCTCTCTCTTTCCCCCCCTCTTCCTCTCTCTCTCTTTCTCCCCTCTCTTCCTCTCTCTTTCCCCCTCTCTTCCTCTCTCTCTCTTTCCCCCCTCTCTTCCTCTCTCTCTTTCTCCCCTCTCTTCCTCTCTCTCTTCCTATGCAGGGTTTAGATACAGCAGCAGGTTTTTTCTGTTGTCTGAGGTTCATTGTGTGACCATTCCTGGGTGTGCTGTGCAGCCTGAGAGAGAGGCCCAAAAAAGGCCTGGGCAGCAGGTTGTGGCTCTACCCCGCCCAGAGGGCCACTCTCCCCCTGAAGGTGTGGAACCACAGTACCCAGTGTGGTCTGTGTTAGGCCACTCAGCTATCCCAGGGAGGGATGGATGAAATCCTTTGGAATTCAACTTCTAAGCTTGGACATGTTGTATATGTTGTGTGAGTTAAGGGTGATACCCTTGCTTTGTCCAGGGTGAAGAGGTGATTTGGGGTGTAGTTAGTTGGCAGCACCCTCTATTGAGCTCTCACAGAGCTTTGACTCGACAACAAAAAGTGGAGATTGAGTCTCTGACATGGGTATAACTGTGTTCTTTGCTTGTTTAAAATAAATCACACCTGGTGATGTCATTTATTTATTTTATTTATTAAGTTTATTTGGACAGATTTAGCTAACAGCTCAATTCCATCCATAGTCCCGGGGGCAGGTGAACATAATGCTGTAACCATGACAACATTATATACAAAAGGACAACATACATACATCAGACATTTAAAAACAACAGGCAGGACATACAGACATGTTTCAAAACAGAGGTCAGGACATCACACATACAATTCATTACACATATTGCTGTTGGACTTTTTGTTGGATACATTTGAGTTGTAAAACACATAAACACATAGAAAATCGAAATATTGCACATCAACCCTCACCTGCGACTGTCAAGTGACTGTATATTATAAAGGGTCACTGTGATTATTGGGGAGGAAAATTAAAAATGTTAACAAACAAATCCCATAATGAAATGAGATTTAAACCTGTATAGTTTAGGCAATTAGTGTCAACCTATTGGACATAATTTTGTGTGACTGCTCTAGTGCATAAATTAGTAGGCCTCTCTCTCTCCTTCTCTCTGCTAATGCCGTTGAATAAGAAGTGTTTATAGGGTTTAGGGGAATGTGCCCTGGGATCACACAGCTGCAGTGGCTGTGATTTGAGCACACTACCGTATACGGGACAGTAGCACTCTATCCCTAGCAGATCAGCCCTACTGCCGGGAGCAGAGAAGCCCTGTTCCATTTCACTACAGCTGCTGTATCTGGTTCTTTAGTAGCTCATCAGGATATAACACCCACTGAATTGATGTATTCATAGTGCATTTAATTACAGTGCCTTCAGAAAAGTATTCACACCCCTTGACTTTTTCCACATTTTGTTGTGTTACAGCCTGAAGATTGAGATTTTGTGTCACTGGCCTACACACAATACCCTATAATGTCAAAGTTTTTTTACTTTTTTTTTTACAGATTAATTACAAATGAAAAGCTGAAATGTCTTGAGTCAATAAGTATTCAACCCCTTTGTTATGGCAAGCCTAAATAAGTTCAGGAGTAAAAATGTGCTTAACAAGTGCATGGACTCACTCTGTGTGCAATAATAGTGTTTAACATGATTTTGAATGACTACCTTATCTCTGTAAAAAAAAAAATGCAAACATTGAATATCCCTTTGAGCATGGTGAAGTTATTAATTACACTTTGGATGGTGTATCAACACATCTAGTCACTACAAAGATACAGGCGTCCTTCCTAACTCAGTTGCCGGAGAGGAAGGAAACCGCTCAGGGATTTCACCATGAGGCCAATGGTGAATTAAAAGAGTTTAATGGCTGTGATAGGAGAAAACTGAGGATGGATCAACAACATTATAGTTACTCCACAATACTAACATAAATGACAGAGTGAAAAGAATGAAGCCTGTACAAAATAAAAATATTCCAAAACATGCATCCTGTTTGCAATAAGGCACTAAAGTAAAACTGCAAAAAATGTGACAAAGAAATTAACTTTGTGTCCTGAATACAAAGCGTTATCTTTGGGGCAAATCGAACACAACATATCACTGAGTACCACTCTTCAATCGTCATACTAAAAAAGTAAATGCTATACATCAAATTCCTTATATTAAGCAAACCAGATGACACGGTTTTCTTGTTTTTTTATTTATTTACAGACAGACGGGCACACTAACACTAATTTCAAAACGCAGTATTTGTGTTTAGTGAGTCTTCCGATCAGATGCAGTAGGGATTAGAATAGAATAACTTTATTGTAAATTAGATTAGGAGTTAAATTCCTGGAGCGTTTCAAACGTTCAATAGAGCTCAAGCTTACCAAAAAAATCATTCCTCTCCACAAATGTATGGCATAAAATATGCGACAACTCACAGTTCCCAGTGTTAACAAAAGGAAATAGTCTTAGTCTGAGATCACCAAGTCTTGGGAAGATACCAAAGCCTTCCCAACAGAAAGTCAGCCTCTCTTCTTCAGGTCAGCTTGTTTGTGACCCTCTTGACCCCTCGTTGACCCTGACATCCATTACGACATCCTATTCATCCCTGCTCTGTGAACTGTGTACTGCTGAGATCACTGTGATCACCGTTGGTTTCCCCCCTCTGGAGGCCGAGAACTACGACCAAATAACTCAGGGTGACTCCTGTAGCCCTGCTTGGCAAAGAGAGCGTCTATGTGTGAAGGAATGCTGTTAAAGGCCAGGCACACACACACAGATCAGCTCGTAACATGGGCAGGACAACGGGAGAGTTGGCAGAGGCGCTGACCTTTGCAGGGCAGGTATTTAGGCTGCTGGGAGCTGGGAGTGGAGTAGTGTTTGTGATGGGATAAATCACATCGGACAAGGCCAGATGAACAGCACATACAGGGAGAGGAGAGGAGATGAGGGGAGGGGAGGGGAGGGGAGGGGAGGGGAGGGGAGGGGAGAGGAGAGGAGAGGAGAGGAGAGGAGAGGAGAGGAGAGGAGAGGAGAGGAGAGGAGAGGAGAGGAGAGGAGAGGAGAGGAGAGGAGAGGAGAGGAGAGGAGAGGAGGGGAGGGGAGGGGAGGGGAGGGGAGGGGAGAGGAGGGGAGGGGAGAGGAGAGCATAGGAGGGGAGAGGAGGGGAGAGAAGGAGGGAGGAGGGGAGAGAAGGAGGGAGGAGGGGAGAGAAGAGAAGAGGACGGGGAGAGGAGAGGAGAAGGAGGGAGGAAAGTAAAGGAGAGGAGGAGGAGAGGAGAGCTGGGGAACAAAGTTAAAGTGAGAGAAAGACAAAGGATCAGGAGTGAGTTGGTTCCTCTGCTGCTCCCCAGGCAGCTGCTGTCAGAGTGGGGCAGGAGACCTCACGGCCACCTCATCCTCATACAGTTGTCTGATGGAGTTAACAGGTCTTGCTCTCTTTCTTTCTTTCTTTCTCTCCCTCCCTCTTTCTTTCTCTCTCTCTACTTCTCTTTCTTGGGCTGTCTCGCTCTTGCTGTCGCTGTGTGTCACTCTCCTTCTCTCTCTCTCGCTCTCTTTTTCTCTCCCGCTCTCTCTCTTTCTTCCTCACTTCCTCTCTCCCTTCCTTCCTCCCTCCCTCCCTCCCTCTCTGTCTCTGCTCCCCAAGGGTATTCACCACTAGACCAGGTCACCTGGGTGAAGTGTGGAGTAGTGTTCCAAGCTCCTGAATACACAGATGAGATGAAGACTAGAGGGAGAGAGAGGCTTAGGTCCCGATGGGTTTTACAGTCCCCAGATGTGTGCTTGGCTCCCGCTCGGCTCTGTCAGCTGATCAGACATTCCTGCGTGTAGTGTGGAACCAGTGGTGTGGCTTTCCCTTTGAAACTCCAGAATGCTGCTGGGAAAAAGTCTAAACGGGATACTTTTGGACGTTCCAACTCTGACGTCACCCCATTGAACTTGAAATGTGAAACGGTTAAGGTAACGGTTAGTGTTAGGTAAGGGTTATGGTTAAGGTTAGGGTAAAGGTTAAGGTTAGGGTTTAGGGTTTAAGGTAGGGACGTCCCAAGGATCCCGGATAGCACTAGCCGATGCTGCTGCTGATACAGAGCCCATTCAGACGCTTTTCTTCTGTTTAACACTCTACTCATTATCGTGGGTGTTTATGAACCACACAGAGAGAGAGAGGGAGAGACTTACAGAGAGAGAGAGAGAGAGCTCTTGTAGAATGAATATGTGATCTTGGTGTGTTTGTGTGTGTGTATCTCTGTGTGTGTCAGTGGAGGCTGCTGAGGGGAGAACGGCTCATAATAATGGCCGGAATGGAGCAAATTGAATGGTATCAAACACCTGGAAACCATGTGTGTGATATATTTGATACCATTCCACTGATTCTGCTCCAGTCATTATTGGAAAATTAACTTAAACTGTGCAGGCTTGATTTCTGGAACTGACGCAAGCAAAACGGCATCAAGTAAAGCCTATACCTGCCAAACGTGGTAAAAAGGAAAATCCTTCCCTCCTTTTCCCTCCCTCCATCTCTGTTCCATAGAATATGTTTAACCCACTAACCGTTTGACTGTGTGTCTGTTCCAGCTTAGCTTGTCTCCATTGCCAGTCTTTTAGTGATATGCGTCATATACAGTGTGTTGAATATGTTTCAAGTTTCAAACTTTATTCGCCACGCGCACAGGATACAACCGGTGCATGTTTACATAGCGAAGGCATATTAGGCCAAGGGGTGCCGTTGAAACACTGATGCCAGACCTGACTACAGACTATTAAAGAAGCACATATCTGTGCTCAACAGCATGGTTGGTATTCAACATGCTTTTCCTCACGATCCCCTTCTGTTTATTGAGAATTAAAGTTACCATCTGGAAGCAGTCAGGGAAATACAGAGGAGAAATGGAAATGTGATTATTTTCAAACCCCCGAGTTGGGGCGATAAAAGTGTTGTGGCTCGGGACCAAGCAGACACTGCTGCAGTTGGAAGTGTTGGCAAAGGTGATAGGAAACAGATATCCTGTGGTAGAATGGAAACATCCTTTGTTGCATTATGATTGTTGTTTTGCACCACACTAAAAATCACAGGTTAGTGTCTAAGTCAGGGCTCTCCAACCCTGTTCCTGGAGGTAGAAAACCTACAGGAGGGTTGCTCTCCAGGAACAGGGTTGGAGAGCCCTGGTCTAGGTATTGACAAAGGGGCCAGAGAAATACGTTTTGGCAGCCCGTTGAAAGAATATAAAGACGTTTGACCGACTTTTGTTATTCTAATAGCAAGCCCCAGAGAACAACGTGAGAATTCTATTGCAGCCATGTGAATCTGATAAATAAATAGAGCAGGGAGTGGGGAGGAAACAGGTTGCTTTTGCAGCTGAGAGCTTGCACCCGGCTCAGTTGTTGGATTCTGAATCTGCTGTGTGCCGGACATCGAGTCCCTAGCGGGGCCCGTCGTTCTCTCTCCTCGGCCAAATTGAGGAGCAGAAGACGACTCCCACAGCCCTCTACCCATTGGTCCGTCTAGAATCCCTTGGAATATCTAACACTGTTGCCTGATTGGTTGATGCGTGAGTGGGCTGTGTGGAGACTGGAAAACAGCAGCTGTGAACCCTCGTACCCCGGCTGTGACTGCCAGCTGTGAACCCTCGTACCCCGGCTCCCTTTAACTCTGGGTGTCTGGCCCTCACTATCCACAGGGGGAGTATTTAAAGCACAGTATTGTTAAACGGACTACGGGTGTTGGTAGGACAGGTGTTGGAAATGAAATATGGTGTGTTTTGGTCTGTTTGCTCTCAGCAGGGAGGTAGATTGACACGTCCTTGGAGGCGTACCATGATGTTGGAAAAGCATTCCAGGTGAAGCTGGTTGAGAGAATGCCAAGAGTGTGCAAAGCTGTCATCAAGGCAAAGGGTGGCTATTTGAAGAATCTCAAATATAAAATATAATTTGATTTGTTTAACACTTTTTTGGTTACTACATGATACCATATGTGTTATTTCATAGTTTCTTCACTATTATTCTACAATGTAAAAAAGAGTACAAATAAAGAAAAAGTCACCTGTAGCGCTGTTGGTAGAGCATGGCGCTTGCAACGCCAGGGTTGTGGGTTCGTTTCCCATGGGGGGCCAATATGAAAAATGTATGCACTCACTAACTGTAAGTCGCTCTGGATAAGAGCGTCTGCTAAATGACTAAAATGTAAAAACCCTTGAATGAGTAGGTGTGTCCAAACCTTTGACTGGTAGTGTATATTTGGGCCGGGACGATGCCAGTATCGCAATATTTTTTCTATTGCAAAAATGAAAACACGAAGCAGACCATACTCTTTGGTCCTTTAAAAACGTTCTGTGTGTAAAATATTGGGTGCATTTGTTTATTTGGATCCCCATTAGCTTTTGCAGAAGCAGCAGCTACTCTTCCTGTGGTCCACAAAATACACAAAACATGACAAGTTACAGAACCCTGATACACGGATAGACAAGGACAGTCACACACATTTAGAATACAACGATACACAAACGATACAACTAAAAAATAATGTGTGTGTTTGTGAGTGTCCCCTCATATTCCCCGCAGTTCCATGATATGTTTTTTAATCCATTTTTTAAAGATACTGTCATTTTGCTGTTTGCTTGAGTAATTGACGATGGAAGGGAGTTCCATGCGATCATGGCTCTGTATAATACAGTGCGTTGCCGTGAATTCGTTTTGGACTAGGGGACTGTGAACAGATGCCTGGTGGCATGCCTTGTGGGTTATGTATGGGTGTCTGAGCTGAATGTTATTTGATTATGCAGACAATCTGGAATTTTCATCGCAGTAATATTTCTCATGAAAACTAGAAGAAAAGCAGTTAATCTCTCATCAACCCTCAACCAGGAAAGACTGGCATGCATGTTGTTGATGTTAGTTCTGTATGTGTCGTTAAGGGCAAGGCGTGCTGCTCTGTTTTGAGCCAGCTGCAGCTTTGCTATATCTTTCTTTGCAGCACCTGACCATGTTACCGGACAGTAAACAAGATGGGACAAGACCAGAGCCTTAACAACTAGTACAGTTGATTTCTATGTAAAAATTCAGAACATATTTTTATAACAGAGTGATAACACCTCTACTATTGTAAAGACTGATAACACATCTACTACTGTAAATAGTGATAACACCTCTACTACTGTAAATAGTGATAACACCTCTACTACTGTAAATAGTGATAACACCTCTACTACTGTAAATAGTGATAACACCTCTACTACTGTCCATAGTGATAACACCTCTGCTACTGTCTATACTGATAACACCTCTGTTACTGTAAATAGTGATAACAACTCTGCTACTGTCCAGAGTGATAACACCTCTACTACTGTAAATAGTGATAACACCTCTACTACTATCCAGAGTGATAACACCTCTACTACTGTAAAGAGTGATAACACCTCTACTACTGTAAAGAGTGATAACACCTCTACTACTGTAAAGAGTGATAACACATCTACTACTGTAAAGAGTGATAACACCTCTACTACTGTAAAGAGTGATAACACATATACTACTGTAAATAGTGATAACACATCTACTACTGTAAATAGTGATAACACCTCTACCACTGTAAAGAGCGATAACACCTCTACTACTGTCCATAGTGATAACACCTCTACTACTGTAAATAGTGATAACACCTCTACTACTGTAAAGAGCGATAACACATATACTACTGTAAATAGTGATAACACCTCTACCACTGTAAAGAGCGATAACACCTCTACTACTGTCCAGAGTGATAACACCTCTACTACTGTCCAGAGTGATAACACCTCTACTACCGTAAAGACTGATAACACCTCTACTACTGTAAAGACTGATAACACCTCTACTACTGTCCAGAGTGATAACACCTCTACTACTGTCCAGAGTGATAACACCTCTACTACTGTCCAGAGTGATAACACCTCTACTACTGTCCAGAGTGATAACACCTCTACTACTGTCCAGAGTGATACCACCTCTACTACAGTCCAGAGTGATAACACCTCTACTACTGTCCAGAGTGATACTACCTCTACTACTGTCCAGAGTGATAACACCTCTACTACTGTCCAGAGTGATACCACCTCTACTACTGTCCAGAGTGATACCACCTCTACTACTGTACAGTACTGTATGATGGCCAAGTTGGAGCGGGGCAGTGAAATGGAGATGGCAGCTCAGTGTTAAAACTCGGAGAAAAGTCATGGTGCTCCAGGATCTCTCATTCATCATCGCTGTGTTGCAGGGCCCTGGACTGCACTGCACCGCACCGCATCGAACCTGTGGCCAGAGTCCCGAGCAGTCTCATGCCTCGGGCAACCCCCAACCCCAACAAAACCAAACACAGAAGGGAAGTACAGTGAGACCTGCGGGCCAAAGGACAGAACGAGAGGTTAGGTCGTCGCCGTGACAGCCCCTTCGGTTTGAGGAGAGGAGACACTAAGGGTAAGAGGAGCATGCTATTTCTGTTTGTCAGGTCAAGAGGTGTGGTTAGCAGGTCATGGAGGAATGTACGTGCGGCTGTAGATCCATTGCGGTCATGTTTTGCATAATTGTTCAATTGAAAAAGAGACAGACAGACAGAGAGAGAAACAGACAGAGGGAGGGAGGGAGAGATGCTTTCTCCTCACACCTATAGCATGATGTTGATGGCAACAACATCTACACAAATGTAACAGTTTTGCTTCCGTCCCTCTCCTCGCCCCAACCTGGGTTTGAATCATGGACCCTCTGCACACATCAGCAACAGTCACCCTCGAAGCATCGTTATCTAGCGCTCCACAAAAGCTGCAGTCCTTGCAGAGCAAGGGAAACAACTACTTCAAGGTCTCAGAGGGAGTGACGTCACTGATTGAAATGCCACTAGTCAATGCTTTGATCTCACCGCTCAGCGCGGCTGAAAGAACAGTAATGACTACCGTGAGGGATGCGTACATACATTCACGCCTTACATTTACTATTGCACCGATCACTTGGCAGCGTTGTACAAATCTCCTTAGACGTGGTCCATGTTTAAAGGATTAGTGCGGCCCAGCGTAGTGCGGTGGTGAAACACAGCCTGGGTCCACACACACACACGCACACACACACACACACACACACACACACACACACACACACACACACACACACACACACATACAGTCACGGCCTAGGTTCCCGTCTCTAATAATCTCCCATTTAGCAGCATGTGCTGTCTGTGTGGAAACGTGACTCTCTCTTCCGTACTCAGCGACGGGCCGACGGAGAGAGGAAGGAGGGAAGGATGTGACTGAGGGAAAAGAAAAGAGTGAGGAAAGGAGGAATGTACACACGTCCAGGATGTGGAGGGCGTTTGTGTTTGGCCTTCGACGGAAGCGAGGGTGTGTTGTGTACTGTGTGTGCGCGCGCGCTCGCTTGTTGGCCGCAATTTCTTTTTACATGTAAATAAAAACAAATTCTCAATCCACCAGAATCACAACTTGCTGTAACACAAGGTACAAATGCGGTTTTATAACGATGTCTTCATAGCGTCTGTCAAGTGCTGTACTGATTTCTGCCCCCTAGTGGTGAAAGTAGGATGTTAGTTAAAGTGTGCGGTATATGTATCAGTGGTATCTTCTCCACTACTGTAGATGTGTAGAGAGTGAAATGATTGGGTTTAGCGCACTCTTGTGGTCAGAATCTAAATTGATTTGTCACATGCTTCGTGAACTACAGGTGTAGACAAGCAGTGAAATGCTTACTTACGGGTCCTTTTCAAACAATGATAAAGAGAAACATTTTTATAAAAAATGGAAATAGTGACACGAGGAATAAATACACACATAACCAAACATATTACACACACACACACACACACAGTTGAACTTTCCATCATCATTTTGTAAACATGCCCATGGCAGACAGAGCAGAAAGAGAGAGGAGGACATGTCAGAAAGCTTGTATTTGTGAGATCATGCTGCAACCCAGAACCAGAGGGTTTTAGTTTGGTTTATTCTGACAAAAATGACAAGTGAAAGACCCAGTGCAGATAAAAACAAGTTAAAGAGGTGTGCAGGTGAGTGACCATAGAGGTTGCATATACCACACCCAACTGGACCCTGAATTTCACGTGATCACATGTGAAGCGTTACAAAAACACACCTTGTCATGTGATCTTATGTGGAATTTCATGTGAAATCATGTGATTTTTTCTGTAAGGGTAATCCACACTGTTTTCTATTTTTGCTGTGCAGATCAGTTTTTCTATTTACACAGCATAGTGTAATTACAGTGGATAGTGGGTCTTGCATGGAATGAAGGGAATGGGCATAGCTCCACTCATGTTGTTGCTCTGAGAATCAACAGAGTGAATATTACAGGCCTTTCTTCCTCACAGTCTCTGGTCTGGTCTACACTGACATTCGGCAAAGCTGCTTGATGCTTCTCATATGTGTTTATTGTAATTGTATTATTTTAATATTGGTGGTTGGAATAATAGAGGCTTGATTCCCATGATTTCTCATGTGTAACTCATCAACCTAATGACTTCTATTCTGGCGAGGAGAATCCATCCAGCTCTGCTGTCAAAAACGAATTCCAAACTCTTTAACAAATGGCTGATGTTGCTATAAACACCTAAGCTAAATTAGCAGAGGGAATCAGAAGAATTTCCGTCAAAGGATTAGTTTAAAAAGTAACCAGTCTACAGCACACTTCCCCACAATGCAATAGGTTATGGATGTGGTGAGTTGCACTATAGGCCTACAAATGTTATCCATTAATACTGTATGTGTGAAATTACTCTATGCATATTCCAAGTCTGGCGGCCTTCGCAGTCTATAATAGAGTGATTATATCAACCATATTCATGTGTCTACACATCCAGTGCTTACAGTATACACAAAGAATTTGCAGCTGAAATTATAACGAAAAGTAGTCTGCTGGCTGAGCCCATGTTAGATGACACAACGTTGACATTACATTAACAGTAAGCGGGGGGACTGTGTAACACTGGCGGCAGCCATCTAATTTGTGTGGCTCCAACAGCCTACCCACATGAACAAATACTATAGTGTATACCATGGTAGGAATACTGTAGTATTCACTGTAGTGTTTTTGTGGACTTTATTGTAGTATTCACTGTAGTGTTTTTGTGGACTGAAGTATACTGTAGTATTTACAGTTTACTATAGTAAAAAAGAAAAGAGTCGTATAGATTATTGTAATTACTGTAGTATTTTTGTAGACTGTAGTATACTTAAGCAATAAGGCCAGAGGGGGTGTGGTATATGGCCAATATACCACTGCTACTGTAAGGGCTGTTCTTATGTACGATGCAACGCGGAGTGCCTGAATACAACCTTTAGCCATGGTGTATTGGCCATATACCACAAACCCCCGAGGTGCCTTATTGCTGTTATAAACTTTCTGATTGAGAGGGGGTCAAATACTTATTTCCCTCATTAAAATGCAAATCAATTTATAAAAATGTGTACATGCGTTTTTCTGGATTTTTTTGTTGTTATTCTGTCTCTCACTGTTCAAATAAACCTACCATTAAAATTATAGACTGATCATGTCTTTGTTAGTGGGCAAACGTACAAAATCAGCAGGGGATCAAATACTTTTTTCCCTCACTGTAGGTAGGTAGGTAGGTAGGTAGGTAGGTAGGTAGGTTAGTAGGTAGGTAGGTAGGTAGGTAGGTAGGTAGGTAGGGAGGTTGGTAGGGAGGTAGGACTGGGATCTGAACAGGTAGTTCAGAGCTTCTGCTCTTTTCAATAGCCATAGGGAACACAATATGGTCTATACTTGGCATGTAGGTTTCTCACTTATGGCTAGCACAAATTGGGATTTGGGGGAGGGGAATGTGCAGGGTATATGCAAATTAAATACTGTGGTATTTACTATAGTTTTTGGGGGGGGGAGTGTTTTTGCAGACATTTCTATAGTATTTACTACCGTTTTTTTTTTTTGCTGATAACACTGTAGTATTTACTATAGTATTCTACAGTATACTACAAAATTCTATACTAAGTACTTCACATGATCGAGGGATACTACAGTGTGTATTGATACAACAGTAGCTAAGATGGGGAGAAGTCTGTCCATAAAACAGCGCTGCTCTGCATTCTTAACAGCACTATCAACAAGGCAGGTCCTTCAGGCCCTAGTTTTGTCGCACCTGGACTACTGTTCAGTCGTCTGGTCAGGTGCCACAAAGAGGGACTTAGGAAAATTGCAATTGGCTCAGAACAGGGCAGCACGGTTGGCCCTTAGATGTAAACAGAGAGCTAACATTAATAATATGCATGTCAATCTCTCCTGGCTCAAAGTGGAGGAGAGATTGATTTCATCACTACTTGTATTTGTGAGAGGTATTGACCTGTTGAATGCACCGAGCTGTCTGTTTGAACTACTGGCACACAGCTCAGACACCCATGCATTCCTCACAATAATAATATAATAATAATAATAATAATAATAAGCCATTTAGCAGACGCTTTTATCCAAAGCGACTTACAGTCATGCGTGCATACATTTTTGTGTATGGGTGGTCCCGGGGATCGAACCCACTACCTTGGCGTTACAAGCGCCGTGCTCTACCAGTTGAGCTACAGAGGACCACAAGACATGCCACCAGAGGTCTCTTCAGTCCCCAAGTCCAGAACAGAATATGGGAGGTGCACAGGACTACATAGAGCCATGAATACATGGAACTCTATTCCACATCAAGTAACTCATGCAAGCAGTAAAATTAGATTTTAAAAAACAGATAAAAATACACCTTATGGAACAGCGGGGACTGTGAAGCAACACAAACACAGGCACAGACACATGCATATGAACACATGATAACATACACACTATACACACATGTACAAATGGATTTTGTGTTGTAGATATGTGGTAGTAGAGTAGGGGCCTGAGGGCACACACTTAATGTGTTGTGAAATCTGTTGTGGTTGTATTGTAATGTTTTTAAAATTGTATCTGCCTTAATTTTGCTGGACCCCAGGAAGAGTAGCTGCTGCCTTGGCAGGAACTAATGGGGGTCCATAATAAATAGAAATAGAAATAGTATTCTACAGCATACTACAGTTTTCTACAGAATTCTATAATAAGTACAGTAGTATTCTATAGTAAACTGTAGTCTTTTTTTATGTGGGTAGCGCCCTTCAGTCTAATGACATGGTAATGTGTTCATTTCCCAGACGTCATAGTAAAGGCGCGAAGGTCTGGATGTGTGTTATGGTGCTTTCACAGCTTGATAGTTGGCAGAGTTAAGGAACAGTGTGGAGTGATTTGGTGTTTATGTGCTTTTCTTATTTTGCACTGACTCATGGGATAAATCACTTCCATCAACAAGCTGTCCCTGGTATGCTCCTACAGTGGTTGTGAATGAGAAATGTTGCTTAATTCTATTCCAGAATGTTGCTATTTCTTCTATCTCTTTTCTACCAGTAAACATTCTAAAGATGTTTGATCAACAGGACTGGTGACATTAGTGAAATCGGGAAAACCCTGAAGTCAAAGTGTTCCGTGGCTTTGACTAGGTCCTATGTGCCGACCTTCTGTTTCTAAGCAAAGTCTGTCACAACTAAGACTTGATGAAAAGTCAGCATTTAAGCTTTTCAGGGCAATTCATTTTGGCTGAGCATTAAACCAAATGGTATCCTGTTCCCCTGCTTCCCGCTTGTTTTCTGAGACATAATACATCTGGCTTGTGGGCTATATATGGATTCACTGCTGTTCTCTCCTGTTCACAGCCTGGCCAGACTGATTGTTATGAAAGCATAGAGATTCACAACCTTGACTTGGACAGAGTGAGGTCATTTTATCCAGTGTTGAGCGCATACATATGGTTATTGGGTAGACAAACAGTGCATTAAATGGTTAGTGAAAGCAGAGATATTTTTGCCAAGTCAAACCATAAATGACTTGATTCAGGTGGTATGGTAGTCTGAGGTCATGTTGATGTTTACAAGAACAACACATACCAATTGTCCATTTAGTCATTGCTTTTCCTTTGGTCTGATGAAGTCACTTAAATGCCATGTCAGTTTTGTACTGCATGTACTTAGCATGTACTGACAACCCATTGTGCACAGACGTCAGTTCAACGTCTAGTTTTGATTTTCATTTGGTTGAGTTGTCAATTAACGTGAATTCAACATGAAATCAACAAACACTGTCACCATGCCATTGGATTTAGGTAAAAATGTGTGTAAAAAAACGACAAAATTCCTTACATTGAAGAATTTTTGCAAATCCAATCAGTTTTCCATGTTGCTTCAACGTCATCACATTATTTATTTTGTTGAAATGATGTGGAAACAACGTTGATTCAACCAGTTTTTGCCCAGTGGGAATAGATGTGCTGTCAAGGCTTTGTCATGTTTAGACTGCTATGTTGCTTCTAACTCCTCACTGTTCACAGTTGTTTTGTCTAGGTGTCGAGAATAAGACTAGTCATAGTGTATGAACAACACAGGAGGTTGGTGGAGAACGGGCTCATGGTAACGTCTGTAGCGGAATCAGTGGAATGGTATCAAATACATCAAACACATGGTTTCCATGTGTTTGATGCCATTCCATTTGCTCTGTTCCAGCCATTATTATGAGCCGTCCTCCCCTCAGCAGCCTCCATTAATCAACAGTAATCTTACAGCTAGCTCAGTGTCCCTCCAAATGTACTCTACCCCCTTGTTTGAACCAAGTGTTGCCTTTAAAACCCAAACAAGCATACTGCAGTGTTAAAACTCATATTTTGGTATTTCTTTCATTAGTCCATTGTTGATATAGTCCCAAAATGTTTTGCATGTCAGCAATCGAGTTTTCAAGATATATAACTTTCAAAATATAGAAATACAGTCGTATGATTAATCCCCTCTTCCCTCGTTACACTGGGCTAGGCCCACTGGCTCGGTAACAATTGTGCTGAGTGAAGCTCCGAAGTAATGAGTTGGACTAGTTTCAGGTCGAAGTTTTGCACATTCGCTTCTCAATGATGCAAAACACATCTCTCCATTAGAGCAGGAACCAACAACAAGGAGCTCTCTCTTTTCCTACCTGCCCAGTAACTCAAAACCCCACCTCTGAATAAGAGTGTTATGGTTTCAGAGCCAAAAATGTCTGCCCTTGAGGAGTGGCCTGGCTGTCCATGCTGGCAGTATCAAACTCAAATCAATGTAATTGAGCTTGTCAGAACTATTTATTATCTGTTCCACAGAAATATGGCTTTTAAAATGTTTCAAAGTAGAGTGTTATCAGAATATTTGGGAGTCCCTCTCTGTGTATAGCCATATAGTTCTAGTGTGCATCCTGAGGCCTCACTACAAAATTGTAAATAGCACACTAATCTTAGCTCTCATGATTCCGTTAAACTTCGGCGAGGAATTATTGCCTTACTGCATTAGGCCTGCTGCCATACATTTTCTCTAATATATCTGTCAGAACACCTCTGTTTAACTCATTCTATGGTCTTCAAAATCTCATCTGCTTAACTCATTCTATGGTCTTAAAAATCCCATCTGCTAATGTGCTTATGTATTCTGCTGACCTGCCCTCTCTCCCTCCTATAGGACATGGCCAAGCCCCTCCCCTCTTCTCATCTATTGGTGGTGGCGCTCCAGCTGTGTCTGGTACTATGCCACCATGCCCGTGGGGCGGCATATTACGGGCACAAGCAGCAGCAGCACCCACAGCAGCACCTCCCCCAGCAGCACCAGCCCATGCAACAGATACCTCAAATGTCCCTAGGGAACGGGTATGGGAACGGGAACGGGAACGGGGACGGGCTGCCCCAGCAACAGTACCTGGGGAAGGAAATGCCACAACATATGCCATATGGCAAAGAGATGCCATATGTGCTGCCACAGTATGGGCAGGAACTTCCACAGATGCTTCCACAGATGCACGAACAACCACAGATGCCACCCAATAAGGGCAAGGGAAAAGGTGAGATTGTAATAGGTGGTCTACTTCACAGAAATGTGATGAACACGCTTAGAAAAAAAGGGTTCCAAAAGGGTTCTTCGGCTGTCCCCAGAGGAGAACCCTTTTTGGTTCCAGGTAGAACCCTTTTTGGTTCCAGGTAGAACTGTTTTGGGTTCCATGTAGAACCCTCTGTGGAAAGGGTTCTACATGGAACTCGAAAGGGTTCTACCTGGAACATTACATTACATTTACGTCATTTAGCAGACGCTCTTATCCAGAGCGACTTACAAATAGGTGCATTCACCCTATAGCCAGTGGGATAACCACTTTACAATATAACCAAAAGGGTTCTACTTGGAGCTAAAATGGGTTCTTCAAAGGGTTCTCCTTTGAGGACAGCAAAATAACCCTTTTAGGTTCTAGATAGCACCTTTTTTGTGTAGGCTAAACAATTCTAATTATAGCATATTTTAACAATATTTAGATTTTAAATTGGGTCATGGCCATGGCCACCAATGTGGGTTTGAAGGGAAAGGGAACATGGACAGTCTGGTACAACCAGAGGCAGACTATCCATGTTCATGGTGCAGTGCTGACATGAAACCATTACCCACTCACTGACATGTTAGTAACATTCAAATCACTTCAACTGCTTTTCCAAGAAAAAAATTCCTTTCGTCAAAGCAAACGTAATCTCTCCTAGCATCCACAGGAAATAATATCCTGCACATGGGTTGTAAAAGCAATCATTGAAATGTTTTACAAATCACATGTGAAGCAGGCAAAATACACATAAAATAATACTGTTGTTCACTCACCGTGTGTTAATATACTGTATTCTCCACATAGCTCATCATAATATAGCTACTACTGTACATACCATTTTCCCTTCCAAATGATATACTGTCTATACACACCATGTATTTATATTCTGGATTCTGACACATGTTCATTCTAAAGTATTCAGACCCCTTGACTTTTTCAATTTTTTTTACATTACAGCCTTATTATAAAATTGATAAAATTGTTTTTTTCCCCTCATCAATCCACACACAATACCACATAATGACAAAGCAAATACTGGTTTTTAGAAATGTTTGCAAATGTATTAAAAATAAAAAACTGAAATATAACATTTACATAAGTATTCAGACCCTTTACTCAGTACTTTGATGAAGCACTTTTGGCAGCGGTTACAGCATCGAGTATGACGCTACAAGCTTGGCACACATGTATTTGGGGAGTTTCTCCCATTCTTCTCTGCAGATCCTCTCAAGCTCTGTCAGGTTGGATGGGGAGCGTCGCTGCACAGCTATTTTCAGGTCTCTCCAGAGATATTCGATCGTGTTCAAGTCCAGGCTCTGGCTGGGCCACTCAAGGACATTCTGAGACTTGCCCCGAAGCCACTCCTGCGTTGTCTTGGCTGTGTGCTTAGGGTTGTTGTCCTGTTGGAAGGTAAACCTTCGCACCAGTCTGAGGTCCTGAGCGCTCTGGAGCAGGTTTTCATCAAGGATCTCTCTGTACTTTGCTCTGCTCATCTTTCCCTCAATCCTGACTAGTCTCCCATTCCATGCCCCTGAAAAACATCCCCACAGCATGATGCTGCCACCACCATGCTTCACCGTAGGGATGGTGCCAGGTTTCCTCCAGACGTGACGCTTGGCATTCAGGCCAAAGAGTTCAATCTTGGTTTCATCAGACCAGAGAATCTTGTTTCTCATGGTCTGAGAGTCTTTAGGTGCCTTCTGGCAAACTCCATGCAGGCTGTCATGTGCCTTTTACTGAGGAGTGGCTTCTGTCTGGCCACTCTACCATAAAGGCCTAATTGGTGGGGTGCTGCAGAGATGGTTGTCCTTCTGTAAGGTTCTCCCATCTCCACAGAGTAACTCTGGAGCTCTGTCAGAGTGACCATCGGGTTCTTGGTCACCTCCCTGACCAAGGCCCTTCTCCCCTGATTGCTCAGTTTGGCCGGGCGGTCAGCTCTAGGAAGAGTCTTGGTGGTTCCAAACTTCTTCCATTTAAGAATGATGGAGGCCACTGTGTTCTTGGGCACCTTCAATGCTGCAGAAATGTTTTGGTACCCTTCCCCAGATCTGTGCCTCGACACAATCCTGTCTCGGAGCTCTGCAGACAATTCCTTCGACCTCATGGCTTGGTTTTTGCTCTGACATGCACTGTCAACTGTGGAACCTTATATAGACAGGTGTGTACCTTTCCAAATTATGTCCAATCGATTGAAAAAGGCTGTAATATAACAAAATGTGGAAAAAGTCAAGGGGTCTGAATACTTTCCGAATGCACTGTATCTACCCCTGGATTGTTAATTGGATTTTTTATTATTTGTATTATATTTGCGAGACATTCTACTGCACTGTTGGAGCTAGTAACATAAGCATTTCGCTGCACCTGCTATAACACCTGCAAATCTGTGTATGCGACCAATAGACTTTGATTTGATTTGAAATATGGCATATTGCAGGTACACTCTTAGAAAAAAAGGTGCTATCTAGAACCTAAAAGGGTTCTTCGGCTGTCCCTACAGGAGAACCCTTTGAATAACCCATTTTGGTTCCAGGTAGAATCCTTTTGGTTCCAGTTAGAACCTTTTTGGGTTCCATGTAGGACCCTTTCCACAGAGGGTTCTACATGGAACCCAAAAGGGTTCTACGTGGAACCAAAAAGAGTTCTCCCTGGAACCAAAAATGGTTATCCTATGGGGACAGCCGAATAACCCTTTTTTCTAAGAGTGTAAGAGATTTCACATAAATGTGTATTTTGACAGTTTCAACAATCAAGCAAGGAAACAAAGAATGTATGTTTGATAATTGGGAAATGTAACATGCTTTTAACATCAACTATCAGCACCCTGTGCCCAAGGGGGACATTAAAGCCAGTTTTTGGTTATTCATTTTCAAAGATAAATCATTTGGCCAATCATCTACGGATGAAAGTCCATTGGGCTTACCCCAATGTCCATGCATATTAATTGGTCATGTTCCTATGTGCTCAATGAGATACTCAAGTCACTAACTCAAGTCAGTAATTCATTGTAAATGCTAATTGATATTGTCATCCACAGGTCAGACATATCCCAGTAATGGGAAAGGCCCTGGAGGCCCACCACCTGATGATAGGGGACTACAGGGTCCTGGTCCAGAGGGGCCACCAGGAGCCCAGGGGCCCCCAGGACCACAGGGCCCTCCAGGGATGCCAGGTCAAGGGATGCCCGGCCCCCATGGAAAACCAGGCCCTCCTGGTCCCCAAGGGTATCCCGGGATAGGGAAACCCGGAATGCCGGGAATGCCCGGTAAACCTGGTGGAGGCGGTCAGCCAGGTCCGAAGGGCGACTTTGGTCCTGGTGGTGATGTAGGACCAATGGGGATGCCTGGGGGGCCAGGTCTTCCAGGGCCACCAGGCCTGCCAGGCATCGGGAAGCCAGGGGGTCAGGGACTGCCAGGGCAGCCTGGGACTCGAGGGGAGCCTGGGCACAAGGGCATACCTGGACTGCCTGGTCTTCCTGGGCCCAAGGGAGACAAAGGGATTGGCTTGCCAGGATTGCCAGGTTTGAAAGGACCTGGTGGACCACCTGGGCCTCCTGGTCAAGGGGGCCTGCCAGGGGTTGGAAAACCAGGTCTGAATGGACTACCAGGAATGCCCGGGGGGGCAGGAAAACCAGGCCCACCTGGAGAAGGAGGACTTGCTGGGCCACCAGGGGAAGGAGGGGAACCAGGACCACCTGGGCTACCAGGTATTGGCAAACCCGGGCAAGACGGTTTGCCAGGACAACCAGGGTTCCCAGGCGGAAAAGGGGAATCAGGTCCACCAGGTTTGCCAGGGGGCCCAGGCCTACCTGGTTATGGAAAGCCAGGATATCCTGGACCAAAAGGAGACAAAGGACATGGAGGTTTGCCTGGAGCTCCAGGCCCGAAAGGTGACAAAGGTCATGGAGGTCTCCCAGGACAGGAAGGCCTTCCTGGACCCAACGGGCCACCCGGCCCGCCCGGTCCCATTGGGCCACCTGGGGGTCTTGGTTTCCCAGGTCCGAAGGGGGAAGGTGGCAATGGAGGGCCAAAGGGGCTGCCAGGTCCTAAAGGTGAGCCAGGGCCTTCAGGGCTTCCTGGACAGGGTGGGTATCCTGGAGAGGGTGGCCAACCAGGACCGAGAGGTATACCAGGGCCACTGGGTCCGAAAGGGGATAACGGCCACAAAGGGTTACCTGGCCTCCCTGGAGCTCCTGGAATGCCCGGTCCGAGGGGAGAAGGTGGAATTCCCGGAGAAAAAGGTCACCAGGGACCCAAGGGAATCCCAGGAAATTTTGGTCCAGGTGGACCACTTGGTCCTCCCGGTCTTCCCGGGCCAAAAGGCGAGCTTGGTCCACCAGGGAAACCTGGCTACCCCGGCGTAGGTAAACCTGGTGTTCCAGGCCATTTAGGGCCCCAAGGGAAACCTGGCAATGGTGGACCCCCTGGTCAGCCTGGACAACCAGGACAACCTGGTCCCCCTGGCCCACCCGGACCCCCCATCCAACCCCCTGGTCTTGGTGAAATCCTTCCTGAGATGGGTCCTGGTCTGGATGGTCTTAAACAAGGCAGTTACAAGAAACCAAAGAATGGAGGAGACAGGAACGGCCTGGAGATGCCAGCATTCACGGCTCAGCTCACCAATCCTTTTCCCCCCGTAGGCTCCCCTGTTGTCTTCGACAAGCTCCTGTACAACGGCCATCAGGACTACAACCCTCAAACCGGCGTCTTCAGCTGTACCATACCGGGAATCTATTACTTTGCTTACCACGTCCACTGCAAAGGAGCGAATGTGTGGGTGGCATTGGTCAAGAACAATGAGCCAGTGATGTACACATATGATGAGTACAAAAAGGGCATCCTGGACCAGGCGTCAGGGAGTGCTGTGCTCCCCTTACAGCAAGGAGACACTGTGCATATACAGCTTCCATCTGACCAGGCAGCAGGACTTTATGCCGGTCAATATGTCCACTCTTCATTCTCCGGATATTTATTGTACCCAATGTAAAAAATCATCAACAACAAAAGGGCATCCACACCACAACACACTACATAGCTGTTTTATTAGTGTTCATTTTAAACTTTTGAACTCAATAGTGACACATGATGACAATGGTGAAAACTACTACTCGGCTCAGAAGTATCCAATGAATGTGTGAGTGCTATATGCTATAGTATGTTTATGCGGTTGTATTGCAGTATTACATGGGTGCAAAAAAACATAAATCAATCTCGCTGCAACACATTTTATTTACCCCAGAAATTAATTAGGCAAAACCCTCAGATAAATGTACAGTTGAAGTCGGAAGTTTACATACACTTAGGTTGGAGTCATTAAAACTTGTTTTTCAACCACTCCACAAATTTCTTGTTAACAAACTATAGTTTTGGCAAGTCGGTTAGGACATCTACTTTGAGCATGACACAAACAATTTTTCCAACAAATGTTTACAGACAGATTATTTCACTTATAATTCACTGTATCACAATTCCAGTGGGTCAAAAGTTTACATTCACTAAGATGACTGTGCCTTTAAACAGCTTGGAAAATTCCAGAAAATGATGTCATGGCTTTAGAAGCTTCTGATTGGCTAATTGACATCATTTGAGTCAATTGGAGGCGTACCTGTGGATGTATTTCAAGACCTCAGAAAAAAAATGGTGGACATCCACAAGTCTGGTTCATCCTTCGGAGCAATTTCCAAACGCCTGAAGGTACCATGTTCATCTGTACAAACAATAGTATGCATGTATAAACACCATGGGACCACGCAGCCGTCATACCGCTCAGGAAGGAGACGCATTCTGTCTCCTAGAGATGAACGTACTTTGGTGCGAAAAGTGCAAATCAATCCCAGAACAACAGCAAAGGACCTTGTGAAGATGCTGGAGGAAACGGGTACAAAAGTATCTACAGTGGGGGAAAAAAGTATTTAGTCAGCCACCAATTGTGCAAGTTCTCCCACTTAAAAAGATGAGAGAGGCCTGTAATTTTCATCATAGGTACACGTCAACTATGACAGACAAAATGAGAAAAAAAATCCAGAAAATCACATTGTAGGATTTTTTATGAATTTATTTGCAAATTATGGTGTAAAATAAGTATTTGGTCAATAACAAAAGTTTCTCAATACTTTGTTATATACCCTTTGTTGGCAATTACACAGGTCAAACGTTTTCTGTAAGTCTTCACAAGGTTTTTACACACTGTTGCTGTTATTTTGGCCCATTCCTCCATGCAGATCTCCTCTAGAGCAGTGATGTTTTGGGGCTGTCGCTGGGCAACACGGACTTTCAACTCCCTCCAAAGATTTTCTATGGGGTTGAGATCTGGAGACTGGCTAGGCCACTCCAGGACCTTGAAATGCTTCTTACGAAGCCACTCCTTTGTTGCCCGGGCGGTGTGTTTGGGATCATTGTCATGCTGAAAGACCCAGCCACGTTTCATCTTCAATGACCTTGCTGATGGAAGGAGGTTTTCACTCAAAATCTAACGAAACATGGCCCCATTCATTCTTTCCTTTTCACGGATCAGTCGTCCTGGTCCCTTTGCAGAAAAACAGCCCCAAAGCATGATGTTTCCACCCCCATGCTTCACAGTAGGTATGGTGTTCTTTGGATGCAACTCAGCATTCTTTGTCCTCCAAACACGACGAGTTGAGTTTTTACCAAGAAGTTCTATTTTGGTTTCATCTGACCATATGACATTCTCCCAATCCTCTTCTGGATCATCCAAATGCACTCTAGCAAACTTCAGACGGGCCTGGACATGTACTGGCTTAAGCAGGGGGACACGTCTGGCACTGCAGGATTTGAGTCCCTGGCGGCGTAGTGTGTTACTGATGGTAGGCTTTGTTACTTTGGTCCCAGCTCTCTGCAGGTCATTCACTAGGTCCCCCCGTGTGGTTCTGGGATTTCTGCTTACCGTTCTTGTGATAATTTTGACCCCACAGGGTGAGATCTTGCGTGGAGCCCCAGATCGAGGGAGATTATCAGTGGTCTTGTATGTCTTCCATTTCCTAATAATTGCTCCCACTGTTGATTTCTTCAAACCAAGCTGCTTACCTATTGCAGATTCAGTCTTCCCAGCCTGGTGCAGGTCTACAATTGTGTTTCTGGTGTCCTTTGACAGCTCTTTGGTCTTGGCCATAGTGGAGTTTGGAGTGTGACTGTTTGAGGTTGTGGACAGGTGTCTTTTATACTGATAACAAGTTCAAACAGGTGCCATTAATACAGGTAACGAGTGGAGGACAGAGGAGCCTCTTAAAGAAGAAGTTACAGGTCTGTGAGAGCCAGAAATCTTGCTTGTTTGTAGGTGACCAAATACTTATTTTCCACCATAATTTGCAAATAAATTCATAAAAAATCCTACAATGTGATTTTCTGGATTTTTTTCCCCTCAATTTGTATGTCATAGTTGACGTGTACCTATGATGAAAATTACAGGCCTCTCTCATCTTTTTAAGTGGGAGAACTTGCACAATTGGTGGCTGACTAAATACTTTTTTTCCCCACTGTATAATCACAGTAAAACGAGTCCTATATCGACATAACCCGGAAGGCCGCTCAGCAAGGAAGAAGCCACTGCTCCATAAAAAAGCATGAAAGAAATAAAAGCTGAAATAAATAATTCTCTCTAATATTATTCTGACATTTCACATTCTTAAAATAAAGTGGTGATCTTAACTGACCTAAGACAGGGAAGTTTTACTAGGATTAAATGTCAGGAATTGTGAAAAACTGAGTTTGAATGTATTTGGCTAAGGTGTATGTAAACTTCCGACTTCAACTGTAGATATTCAGATAATTATGTAAATTACAATTTCTGTTGGTTAATAGGGGGTAAAAATGTTGCTAATTATTGAGAATACTGACTATCCTAATTGTAGCAGTGGCATCCACCTCACATGATTGATAGTGTTTATAGAGAAAACATGGTTGCTGACATGGTATGGCACTACTGTAGATAGCAGCATATTACATTGGAAGCAATGTGTTCTTTTTTTTATTAAAGAGAGAACTCTTTTTAGGATGGAATTATTACTTTTTCCCAACATGTTCTTCTCCTTATGTGAATATATGCCATTTGTTTGTATTTTATTTTTCATGTCAGATTTATGTTATGTGCTCTCAGTATATCCATTCTTTGCATTCCAACAGTCACAGCCACATCATGATGTGGTCCTCTGTAGCTCAATTGGTAGAGCATGGCGCTTGTAACGCCAGGGTAGTGGGTTTGATCCCCGGGACCACCCATACGTAAAAATGTATGCACACATGACTGTAAGTCGCTTTGGATAAAAGCGTCTGCTAAATGGCATATTATTATTATTATTATTATTATTATTATTATTATTATTATTATTATGCCACTAAATGGCTAGCCGTCTACCCCAGCTTTCATAAGCAAGCATCAACGCATCAGCTTTATCTGTCATGCATACCTAATGTTAGTACACAATTCTACTTCGGAGATAATTCTTCCATGTGTGGACATTTCAGAAGACATTCTAATGTCTTTATTTCGTACCAGATTATGCTTTTGGCACATAAGTAACACGGTTACATTCACGGTATGTATTACCATGCATTGTTCCTCTTTAACGATATGATTTTTCCTATCCCATAGTTCCTCCACGACAGATTGTTTTATTTTTAATCATCAATTTATTCACATTGTTCCAGATTATGCAGAAGTGTCTACCATTTTTATTTATTGATATCATATTTGAAAATTAGCTTGTTTCATGGTTTGGAACGTAAAATAAAATTATATTGATATGCAACATAGTGAAGACCTTTGGTTACAAGCTGCCCATTTAATCGGTTGTGCATTAAAAATAAATGAGTTATGAGAGTTTGAAGGGGTGTATAGTCAACATTTCCAATATGCACATTCAATTTAAGGTATGTGGCAGTATTCCTCTCTGTAATTTATTTGTTTAACTACTGATTTTGCCTGAAATTGTAAATGTGCATCCCTGTTGAGACTGCCTTGAAGGAAAAAATAAATGTAACCTGACAATGGTGCTAAACATATAACCAAATGAAGAACTTAGTATAACGTTTTTGGCACTATTGTTGTTTTTCTAAATAAAGATGAAGTGATTAAAACAATGTGTGCATGTGTTCTCTTCTTTGATTGCTACTTGTTGCAATGGGCCTGCACACAAGCCTAGTTCACATTGGCAGTTTGAAGTGGCGCAGTGGTCTAAGGCACTGCATCGCAGTGCTAACTGTGCCACTAGAGATCCTGGTTCGAATCCAGGCTCTGTCGCAGCCGGCCGCGACCGGGAGACTCATGGGCGGCGCACAATTGGCCCAGCGTCGTCCAGGGTAGGGGAGGGAATGGCCGGCAGGGATGTAGCTCAGTTGATAGAGCATGGCGTTTGCAATGCCAGGGTTGTGGGTTCGTTTCCCACGGGGGGTCAGTATAAAAAGATATGTATTCACTAACTGTAAGTCGCTCTGGATAAGAGCGTCTGCTAAATGACTAAAATGTAAATGTAAAATGTAAGTGACTCAAATCCTATTTTTTTGCATATCCGATTTGAATCTGTTCTTTTTCCTGCAGTCTGAACCGCCAAAAAGCACATGGAATCGGATATTTCAAGCCACATTTCAAACCACCTTCGTAGGTGGTTTGAAATCAGATACAAATCTGAGTCCTGGCCAATGCGACTTGAGTCTGAACGTTCAAATCTGATTTATTTGCCGTCAAGTGGTTTTTAAACTTATTTGGCATATCTTGTTGCTTGCTGGCTACTCTGTTGATAGTTTGACAAGAACATGTGGTAGCCAACTAGCTTGTTAATTGTTTACAAGCAAATTAGTGAATGTGCTAGAAAGCTAAACAGCTACCTAGCTAGCTAGTTGACTGCTGTTGCAAGCCAAAAATGATTTATTTTAAAAGTTGGATCATCTCATCCTTTGAGGTTTTGAAAGTGTTCTTACACTATGATTTTGAACATTTAAAGCAACTTGTAAACGTCCACGGCAGGCATTGTTGTCACCTTATCCTGTTACATAACTTTTGAAAGATAGGAACCAGAGCACCACCACCAATCAGCCTACACCACTGCGCACACACCCGTCGTTACTATGACAATTAGCATAGCCATGTCAGCAAATGACTGCTCTCTGAACACACACATATCAGATTTGGTCACCTGTAACTTGCTGTTTGGACAGAGTATTCCAAAACGAATTTCAAAAACAAAACTGATTCGAGCATTAAGGCCTGCAGTGTGAACAAGGCTCCAACACATACCATTGTTGGTTACTCACATTTTTCAAGAAGATCATCATCATCATCATCATCATTTTTGTCAATACCTGCACAACACTGCATACACTCACAAAATGCAATATGTAATAATGCATTTGTTGCTAAATGTTTACATAAAGAATCATTTATATTTCACAGACCAATAATTTTGCATCTATCTCATATAGTTACAATACAAACGGATATCATAGAATACACTGCGGTGTTATATATGTCACGTTTATGGGCATGTTGCAGCAGTGTGTAGGAGGGAGAATCCAAGATGTGGGAAGTGTGAAGGAGGACATGGGACAGAGGAATGTGAAGTTTCGGTGGAAAAGTGATATCATAACCTGTCGCAATGAGCGTTTCTGTTTTCAACTGTAGTAGAACTTTTTGGATTGTCCCTAACTACTCTCCGTTCAGTCATCTGTCCAATCACAGACGGAATAGTCAACACTTCGGTGTAGCGCATGTCTACGGGAGAAAGGAGAAATGTCCGCCGAGTTTAGTCGAAATACGTTTGTTAATTGAACGTTTAACGATTACTGTTGTACTGAACGTACAGTAAGTATTACATTAACGTATGTCTAGCAAACCAAACTTTAGCTGCCGTTTGCTCTTGCAAAGTGTCCGCGGCAATGATGAGACTGTTACGCTAGCAGTACCACTAAGTTAGCAAACTGGCTAGCTAGCGAACTTGGTAACGTTAAAGTTGTCTGGGTGTCTCTTTACATTTTGACTAGTAACATTACATTGTCATGCATTTCCTCACATACAATCCAGGACGAACTGTGATCATGATTGTTTAGTTTACAAGCAGCTGGTCGCTTTAGAAACTGCATACTAATAGCTGATGATGCTTGCTAGCTAGACTGCCTTAAACACCTGTATTGGTATCAGGCCTGTTGATGAATGTTTTAACACAAGCGTTACTGGGCTCTTTCTAAATAGTCCACAGGGGGGATTTAAATACTTAACTTGCTAACTAGAAATCATCCTGGCCTGGCCTTATCTGATAAGCCAGCAGAAGGGGACAGGCAAGCAGAGGGCAGCTAAGTAAGTGTTAATCCACATGCCCATCATCCTCATGTGTCCACTGTCAGGTTCAGTGGGTAACCTTTAGGAAAACTAGGAGGATCAGCTATGCTTTGGGCAAGTCATTTCTGTATTTATGCTTAATCAAATAATCTATTAGCCTAATTCATAGACCTAATTCACCCAAGTCATAGACTGATATCTCTGCTACCACACCGCAAGCAGTACAGACTGCCAACAGGACTTTGAACAGCTTCTACCCTCAAGCCATAAGACTGTTAAATAGTTAACCAAATAGCTACCTTTTGACTCATCACATATGCTGCTGCTACTCCTTATTATCTATCCTGTTGCCTAGTCACTTTACCCCTACCTATATGTACAGTTGAAGTCGGAAGTTTACATACACCTTAGCCAAATACATTTAAACTCAGTTTTTCACAATTCCTGACATTTAATCCTGATAAAAAATTCCCTGTCTTCGGTCAGTTAGGATCACCACTTTATTTTAAGAATGTGAAATGTCAGAATAATAGTAGAGAGAATGATTTATTTCAGCTTTTATTTATTTCATCACATTCCCAGTGGGTCAGAAGTTTACATACACTCAATCAGTATTTGGTAGCATTGCCTTTAAATGGTTTAACTTGGGTCAAATGTTTCGGCTAGCCTTCCACAAGCTCCCCACAATAAGTTGGGTGAATTTTGGCCCATTCCTCCTGACAGAGCTGGTGTAACTGAGTCAGGTTTGTAGGCCTCCTTGCTCGCACACACTTTTTCAGTTCTGCCCACATATTTTCAATAGGATTGAGGTCAGGGCTTTGTGATGGCCACTCCAATACCTTGACTTTGTTATCCTTAAGCCATTTTGCCACAACTTTGGAAGTATGCTTGGGGTCATTGTCCATTTGGAAGACCCATTTGCGACCAAGATTTAACTTCCAGACTGATGTCTTGAGATGTTGCTTCAATATATCCACATAATTTTCCTTCCTCATGATGCCATCTATTTTGTGAAGTGCACTAGTCCCTCCTGCAGCAAAGCACCCCCACAGCATGATGCTGCCACCCCGTGCTTCACGGTTGGGATGGTGTTCTTCGGCTTGCAAGCAACCCACTTTTTCCTCCAAACATAACAATGGTCATTATGGCCAAACAGTTCTATTTTTGTTTCATCAGACCAGAGGACATTTCTCCAAAAAGTACGATCTTTGTCCCCATGTGCAGTTGCAAACCGTAGTCTGGCTTTTTTATGGCGGTTTTGGAGCAGTGGCTTCTTCCTTGCTGAGCGGCCTTTCAGGTTATGTCGATATAGGACTCGCTTTACTGTGGATATAGATACTTTTGTACCCGTTTCCTCCAGCATCCTCACAAGGTCCTTTGCTGTTGTTCTGGGATTGATTTGCACTTTTCGCACCAAAGTACGTTCATCTCTAGGAGAAAGAGCGCGTCTCCTTCCTGAGCGGTATGACGGCTGCGTGGTCCCATGGTGTTTATACTTGCGTACAATTGTTTGTACCGATGAACATGGTACCTTCAGGCGTTTGGAAACTGCTCCAAAGGATGAACCAGACTTATGGAGGTCTACAATTTTTTTTCTGAGGTCTTGGCTGATTTCTTTTGATTTTCCCATGATTTCAAGCAAAGAGGCACTGAGTTTGAAGGTAGGCCTTGAAATACATCCACAGGTACACCTCCAATTGACTCAAATGATGTCAATTAGCCTATTAGAAGCTTCTAAAGCCATGACATGATTTTCTGGAATTTTCCAACCTGTTGAAAGGCACAGTCAACTTAGTGTATGTAAACTTCTGACCCACTGGAATTGTGATAGTGAATTATAAGTGAAATAATCTGTCTGTAAACAATTGTTGGAAAAATTACTTGTGTCATGCACAAAGTAGATGTCCTAACCGATTTGCCAAAACTATAGTTTTAAACTTGCGACCTAAACTGTACATATCTATCTCAATTGCATTGACTCGGTACTGTTACCTCGTGTATATAGCCAAGTTATCATCACTCATTGTGTATTTATTCTTTCTGTTATTATATTTCTATTATTTTTCTATTTTTCTCTTTGCATTGTGGGAAGAGCCTGTAAGTTAGCATTTCACTGTTAGTCTACACCTGTTTACAATGCATGTGACAAATACAATTTGATAATTCATTGGTATTGCTAATTTCATACAAATCGTAGTAGTCATATTATTTTAAAGGCTAGTTGTCTAATGTAATTAGACTGCTATCAACCATTAGGTTACAATGTCTTCGAGAGTGATAGTGAATGCTGTATACTTATCTGCGGTGGTGAAATAGCTAATGAGCACTAATGAGCACCTTGGAAAGCTCTCTCAACACAATGAATGACATGTTTTACTTCCAGAGTTTTTTGGACAGGCGGTAGCCATGGCTTCCCGAGCTGGACCTCGAGCTACTGGCACAGATGGGAGTGACTTTCAGCACCGCGAGAGAGTGGCCTCACACTACCAGATGAGGTTCGCTCTCATTTGAATGTTTTTACATTTACATTTTAGTCATTTAGCAGACGCTCTTATCAAGAGTGACTTACAGGAGCAATTAAGGTTAAGTGCCTTCGTAAGAACAAGATGACCGGTTTTGTTCACAGTGACCCATTTGAAACACCACATATTCTTGTGCTTCTCCTCTGTCTTTCTCATCAGTGTCGCCCTCAAGTCGGAGATCCGTAAGCTAAACATCGTCCACCTTCTGATCTGGCTCCTCTTAGCTGCCCAGGTGACGGTGAGCCAGCTGAACCTGGTGTCCCACAGCGTGGTGGCTGCTCCCTACCAGTGGGAGTACCCCTACCTGCTCAGTATCATCCCCTCCCTCTTCAGCTTCATGGCCCTGCCCAAAAACAACATTAGCTACCTGGTGATCTCCATGATCAGTGCTGGGCTCTTCTGCATAGCGCCGCTCATCTACGGGAGTATGGAGATGTTCCCGGTGGCCCAGCAGCTGTACCGTCACGGCAAGGCCTACCGCTTCATCTTCGGCTTCTCTGCTGTGTCCGTCATGTACCTGGTGATGGTGATGGCGGTGCAGGTGCACGGCTGGCAGATCTACTACAGCAAGAAGCTGCTGGACGCCTGGTTCACCTCCACACAAGACAAGAAGAAGAAATGAGGACAGAGGAGGACTTCATTATTTAAACAACTGACAAAGAACAACTATTGCTGCCTGCCACTGTCTGCCACTGCTTCTAGGCCTATCTTCCATATATATTTGAATTCTAAACCCCCCCCCCCCCCCCCATCCCTAATTGATAGTTGTAGGACTAATTGGAATCCTTTATACCACTCAGGAGGCTGTCCTGTCGTCTTCCTGGTAAACCCTCTCACCTCCATTATCCCATCTCCTGGCTCTGGAGCCTGTGGACAGATTAAGACTTGAGTTGTCAATCTGAGACTCCAGGGTTAAATGTTGACCTGTCCTGCTGTCTTTAGAAACCCATCCTCTTTATATCTCAGTCCTGATCTATGGAGCTGGCTGCCATAATCTGTCCTGCAAAGGATAGTACACTAGCTACCTCCAGTCTTAGCCATACGTTCCAATTATCTCTCCTTCCTCCACAAGTTTGCACTTGTTCACTTCCCTTCACTGATTTGAAAGGAAATGACTGGAATAATAAATATGGTAGAAAATCCCACTAGACCAGGGATAGGCAACTTTGATGGGGGTGGGGACCACAAAACATCTGAACTCATCATGAGGGTCCGCAGTGGCTCGCGGGTCTGCGTAACCACATCCATACCCACACATGCAGTCAGAACCGGCCCGAGCCTTTTGGGGGCCCTAAGTGGAATTTTGTGTGTGTGTGTCTCAATGTTCTACACATTTTGCCATGGGGCGGAGAAAAAATGTTGCCGTTTTAAAGCAAGTTTGCTGCAATTCTAATCATTTGTAAGGGGGCGGAGAGAAATGTGCAGTTTTTATTATGATATCTGGTATTGAAATTGTACCTTGTGTATTCTACTATTCTAACTCTCAACAGTAAGTTGAGACCCCGACTGAGTTCCTAATTTTTTTTCTTTCATATTTGGAAATGTATCCGCAGGCCTACACCGGGCCAGCAGTTGCCCATCCCTGCGTTGGACAATGCCTCTACAAATCCAATGTTTTTAGATTTGTGGGTGAAGTAGTGAAGGACTGTACACTTCAGGAGGAAGGAGATGTTACTGGGACGTACCCATGACTAGGTCAGGGCATGATGTGGCCTTAATGAGAGGAGCCTTCCAGAACTGTAAAGGAACAGGGAAAGGGTTAAGAGAAGGGAAGAGCAGTGGTCAGATTGAGTCCATATGGTTGTGTGCTGGTGTCAATGCACATGTTCACGTTGACAGTACTCAACAATTCAATTGTTTCTAAATTATATGTATATTGTTAAATAACAATAAAATGGGTATGCTGCGGCAGCTTTGCATCTATTGTCTATTTCATTAATTACATGAATTAATCACAACAATGTAAAGGCACCATTTGTCATCTCTGCAGTTGGGTTCATCTTTCCTATTAACATGGTTCCTTTAGGAACAACTGCCTTTCATTTGAACTGTTTACTCTTAGTATACGATGAACTTTGTGTTACATGCACCTCAGAATAGTACCCATGCTCTAGAGAAGTACCCTCTTGTGCCCTCAAATTCTAATCTAGACCTCCAAGCCAGTTTCATTGCTTTTTTTTTTTTAAATTCTAAGCCTTGAATCAGATCTAATTACACCTGCTCTAGTGGAAAACAGTTGTTCTGTTTACCAAAACATGTACTGTACCTTCCCAGCTGCAACCAAGAATGTCTTGCATAGAGAAGGGCAATGCTATTGGTTGACTGGTCCTCACAGTATCCATCCATGTATATTCTCTTTGTTCATCCAGTCATACCTGATCTATTTTCAAAGAATATGCATCATTGTCTTTCCTAATCCTGTTGACAACGTGGGTTGTGTTGGAGCCAATGTACAGTACTTTCCCCTTAATTTCAATAGAAAATCATTAACTGGTACCTGCATGTCACTGCAGACTCTGTAACAGGTGAAGAACAGAGCAGTATAAGACCAACAGACGTCCTAATAATGTGCAGTCTGCTTACACTGCATGCCAGGAAACAGCAGAGATGAAGGAGCTATGGATTATGGCTGTCTTTGCTACAGGTAAGACTTGCTCTATATTTCATTTATTCAGGGTGATTTAAGATGTTCAGATGTATGATGCTGTTAAGTTTGTTGTATTGAGAACTGTAGGAAAATTGCTGTCACTCTCCAGATGTTCAAAAATGTATGATGCTTTTAACTTATCAATTGATTATTACCAATATATGACCTTACTGTTTTTACAGTGTGGTTTGTTTAGAGTCAAGGTTTGGTTTAGAGTCAATGATTGATTGATGTTTTGTCTGTTTGCTGTGAGGGATACAATAGCATCAATGAAGACATTGTTTCAGACTTTATTTTTATCCAAACACTTTTAGATTTACTGTTAAGCAATTGTTTACATACTGTGAATAGACTACTGTCAGTTCTCAGATGCAGTTTATAACAGAGTAGCTTTTGCTATCAAATGTCTACTGTTTATTGGCAGTGATAATTACTTATTTCTCTCATAAAGTACAGTAAACATTTCTACACTGGTGAAGACACAATGAAACTGGAACAGTCTGGATCATCTCCTAAGCTTATAGCAACTGACATTATGTACCCTTGTTTATTTGGTTTCCAGAGTTATTTTAATATTTTGGGCAGTCTCTTTGCCACAGGGGGATCTCACCACATTCTCTGCCATTCCAACCACCATTGACATAACTACCCCAATAACTGATGCCCCTTTAACCCCTGACCCTCCAACTACCAACACTCCAACAACCGACCCTCCAACTACCGACTTTCCAACTACGGACTTTCCAACTACGGACATTCCAACTACGGACATTCCAACTATGGACATTCCAACTATGGACATTCCAACTACCAACTCTCCAGCAACCGACTTTCCAGCAACCCACACTCCAACTACGGACTTTCCAACTACGGACTTTCCAACTACGGACATTCCAATTGCCGACTATCCAACTACTGACTTTCCAACTACCAAAACACCAACTACCAAAACTCCAACTACCAACTTTCCAACTACCGACACACCAGCTACCGACACTCCAGCAACCCATACTCCAACTGCCGACTTTCCAGCAAACCACAATCCAGCAACCCATATTCTAACTACCGAAACTCCAACTATGGACTTTCCAGTTACAGACTTTCCAACTACGGACATTCCAACTACGGACATTCCAACTACGGACTTTCCAACTACGGACATTCCAACTACGGACTTTCCAACTACGGACATTCCAACTACGGACATTCCAACTACGGACATTCCAACTATGGACATTCCAACTATGGACATTCCAACTACCAACTCTCCAGCAACCGACTTTCCAGCAACCCACACTCCAACTACGGACTTTCCAACTACGGACATTCCAACTGCCGACTATCTAACTACTGACTTTCCAACTACCAAAACACCAACTACCAACTTTCCAACTACCGACACACCAGCTACCGACACTCCAGCAACCCATACTCCAACTGGCGACTTTCCAGCAAACCACAATCCAGCAACCCATACTCTAACTACCGAAACTCCAACTATGGACTTTCCAGTTACAGACTTTCCAACCACGGACATTCCAACTACGGACTTTCCAACTATGGACTTTCCAACTACGGACATTCCAACTGCCGACTATCCAACTACTGACTTTCTAACTACCAATACACCAACTACCAAAACTCCAACTACCAACTTTCCAACTACGGACTTTCCAACTACGGACATTCCAACTGCCGACTATCCAACTACTGACTTTCTAACTACCAATACACCAACTACCAACTTTCCAACTACCGACACACCAGCTACCGACACTCCAGCAACCCATACTCCAACTGCCGACTTTCCAGCAAACCACAATCCAGCAACCCATACTCTAACTACCGAAACTCCAACTATGGACTTTCCAGTTACAGACTTTCCAACTACGGACATTCCAACTACGGACATTCCAACTACCGACTTTCCAGCAACTCACACTCCAGCTACGGACATTCCAACTACGGACATTCCAACTACGGACTTTCCAACTACCCACTCTCCAACTACCGACTTTCCAGCAACCCACAATCCAGCAACCCATACTCAAACTACCAAAGCTCCAACTATGGACTTTCCAGCTACGGACTTTCCAACTACTGACACTCCAACTATTGCACATCCTTCACTTCCAAGCACAACAGTGGGTGGAACCAATACCACTCTCCCCACCACCCCCACCATCAACTCTCCCACCACCACCACCACCACCCCTCCCACCACCTCTCCCACCACAATCCCTCCTCTGGTCTGTATCAATGGTGGTGAGCTGCAGAGTGGAGTCTGTATCTGTCCTGATGAGTGGACCGGAGAGACCTGTTCAGAGGGTACATCCACACACTTACACTATACCTAACCCTGGATCTCACATTGACTCCATTCCACAATACCACACTACTATACCTAACCCTGGATCTCACATTCAGACTCCATTCCACAATACCACACTACTATACCTAACCCTGGATCTCACATTCAGACTCCACTTCACAATACTACACTACTATACCTAACCCTAGATCTCACATTCAGACTCCACTCCACAATACCACACTACTATACCTAACCCTAGATCTCACATTCAGAGTAAACAGCACTACGCTACTCTGTGGGAGAAAAATCACATATTTACCTGATTTGTTTAATATTAATAGTTAACAATTAATTAATATGCTTAACAATAGTAGAGACATTTCTTAACTACCAATGCTGTGCTTTTCATAAGGATGGTTCCCTCTAGCTCCCTGCAGCAGGTCTGGGCGTGACTCCCGAGTGGCGCAGTGGTCTAAGGCACTGCATCGCAGTGCTAGCTGTGCCACTAGAGATCCTGGTTCGAATCCAGGCTCTGTCGTAGCCGGCCGCGACCGGGAGACCCATGGGGCGGCGCACAATTGGCCCAGCGTCGTCAAGGGTAGGGGAGGGAATGGCCGGCAGGGATGTAGCTCAGTTGGTAGAGCATGGTGTTTGCAACGCCAGGGTTGTGGGTTCGATTCCCACGGGGGGGGCAGTATGAAAAGTAAAAAAATTATGTATGCACTCACTAACTGTAAGTCGCTCTGGATAAGAGAGTCTGCTAAATGACTAAAATGTAATGTAAATGTAGTCAAGGACATGGGATAGAGATAAACTTGAGGAACAGATACACCTGTATTGTTTCAATTTCTCTTTGCTTCTGAGTAACCTGGTCACACGGCATAAGACAGAGCCTCAGAGTGACCACAGTTTTTCAGTTCATCCTGTCTTTTACTATATTCCAAGGGCACAGCTGTGTGGAGATATGGGCAGTAAGGGAGCTAACGTTATCACTTGTTTGTGCGCTATGACCTGATACAGATAGCCACAAGAAGAGGAAAAGGTAGTTCCTGATCTGCCGGGGAGGGGTGGAACCAGCCATGACTAAGCATGTTTAGGTCCACTATATAAGACGCCAGCATTTCCTGTTCGTTGGGCTCTCACTCTATCACTTTGGTGTGGGTATTGTGACCAGCTTCCTTATCGATACGTTTTTAATAAAGTTAATATTCTGATTGGTGATTGACCTGGTCTCTCCTCATTATTGATTAAAATATCCACCACAACATCTAACCCTGGATCTCACATTCACAGTACACACCACTACGCCACTATAACTAACCCTGGATCTCACATTCACAGTCCACAACACTGTTCCCTGGATCTCACATTCAGAATGTATATTTCATGTTTGCAATCATACATTTGGTCCATGTTGAAATGTATTTTACTTCGATAGGGAATTTCTGCAATTCAACCATCAAGGATGGATTCTCCTTCCCAAGAACAACGGTTGGCTGGTCTGCTTATTCAGAAACATTGTGCGGTGAGGATACAACCAGTGGTATGTTGCTTTTATTCACCTAAAATGAAAAAAAATGTACAGTCATAATTAATGTTGTATAAGGTAACACAAAATCTTGAGTGTCTTTTTGTCTTTGTTCCTCCAGCCGGTTTACCAGAAGCCTCAGCAAGATGTTTGAATGACACGGGATCTCCAATGTTTGGTCCTCCTCACAAGCTGCAGTGTGAATTAACCCTCAGTGGCATTCAAGGAAATGTATGTCAATAGGCATATTTTTTATGATCCTGATTTATGACCAGTCTCGATTTATGACCAGTCTTTGGGTCATTTACCTCAACCAACACAACTACCTCGTATCATAATACATTGACTCGCTACCGGTACTCCTTGTATATAGATTCATTATTGTTATTTAGTGTTACTATTTCCTTGGGTGCAAATGTTCGTACTTTTTAACTCTGCATTGTTGGGAAAGGGCTCGTCAGTAAGCATTTCACGGTAAAGTCTACACCTGTTGTATTTGGAGCATGTGACAAATCAAATTTGATTAGTTTGAAGATCAGTAACAACTGGCTTTTACCTTTATTCTACTTAACAGTTGATGATTTTTTCCCCCTTTTTTTTTCTCTTGTGTTTTACATTACATTTTACATTTTAGCAGACACTCTTATCCAGAGTGACTTACAGTAGTGAGTGCATACATTTTCATACTTTTTCGTACTGGTGCGAATCGAACCCACAACCTTGGCGTTGCAAGTGCCATGCTCTACCAACTGAGCCACATAGTTAGTATTGACAATTTTAATATCCAAATGTACTTCAGTTCAGCATGTTGCTGCCACTTGTACAATGTTCTGTTTAAAAACAATACTAAAATAAATAAAAATCATTCTCTCTCCGTATTCAGATCTCCAGCAGTTCAGGTGATTTAGAAGAGCTAGCCTTCAGTACTCAGATCCTGACCTCCCAACCAGAGCGGCTATCAGCTGACAACATCACCACAGCAGCTCAGATAGCTAACACTCTGCTTCAGTCTGTAAATATCACAGAGGTATAACATGTTTTCAAATCAAGTTGTGACTATGACATGTTCTGGAGATAAACGTGAGGTTGTTACTGTAGTGATTTGAACACTTGAGGGTCATTCCCTGGTTTTGATCATGTTGTAGGACATCGCAGTGGCAGCTGTAACTACCATCAGTCAGCTGTTGAATGCCAGTGAGGAGACTACACAGGAGAGTGATGCTGTCCAGAGGTGTGTGTGTGTATGTATTTCTACATATGTTTGAGTTTATGTGTGTACGTGTGTCTCTGTGCGTGTCTGCATGGGTGCATGTAAACTAATGTTTTTCTGTGTTTCTCTCCCAGCCTCACAGAGACCCTGGAGGAGTTTTCCCTGGACCAGCACAGTGTTGTGTCCTTGGTGGTTCAGCCCAACCTGGTAGTCCAGTCTGTCCAAGTACCAAGTGACACAGTAGGGATCCAGTTTACTGCTCTGACTGGTGGGTGGGACTGCTAGTGAACCTACATACTGGCATTTAAAGTGATAGTTTATATCTGTGTTGACAGTCTAGTTCAACTTCTTCTATCTTATTTTTCATATGTTTCTCCTCTGCTGTTGGTCAATAAGGTTTGGTATGGATTTGATTTGTTGTACTACAGACAAGTACAGAAGTAACACTATATTTTTCTGCTTTAAATTGCTAAATCAAATTAATCTCCTCCAGGAAGATCTGGTAATTTTGTGGCCAACAGAATTCATCTCAACACTAATACCTCTGAACTGATAGCTGACAACGGCGTTTCTACCGATGTCCAGATTGTTATCAAATTCCCACCAGGTGAGCCAATGTTGGTATGCAAACAGTGTATAAACTCAAGCTTCAATTTCCTTGTACCGCTTTCACCGAGAGCGCTTTGTCTCCGAAATCAGGTCAGCAGTGCCAAAAATATTGATTGTCCAATAAAGTTGAGTCACATGAGATACAGTGAGGGGGAAAAGTATTTGATCCCCTGCTGATTTTGTACGTTTGCCCACTTACAAAGAGATGATCAGTCTATAATTTTAATGGTAGGTTTATTTGAACAGTGAGAGACAGAATAACAACAAAAAAATCTAGAAAAACGCATGTCAAAAATGTTATAAATTGATTTGCATTTTAATGAGGGAAATAAGTATTTGACCCCTCTGCAAAACATTACTTAGTACTTGGTGGCAAAACCCTTGTTGGTAATCACAGAGGTCAGACGTTTCTTGTAGTTGGCCACCAGGTTTGCACACATCTCAGGAGGGATTTGTTCCACTCCTCTTTGCAGATCTTCTCCAAGTCATTAAGGTTTCGAGGCTGACGTTTGGCAACTCAAACCTTCAGCTCCCTCCACAGATTTTCTATGGGATTAAGGTCTGGAGACTGGCTAGGCCACTCCAGGACCTTAATGTGCTTCTTCTTGAGCCACTCCTTTGTTGCCTTGGCCGTGTGTTTTGGGTCATTGTCATGCTGGAATACCCATCCACGACCCAATTTCAATGCCCAGGCTGAGGGAAGGAGGTTCTCACCCAAGATTTGACGGTACATGGCCCCGTCCATCGTCCCTTTGAGGCGGTGAAGTTGTCCCCTTAGCAGAAAAACACCCCCAAAGCATAATGTTTCCACCTCCATGTTTGACGGTGGGGATGGTGTTCTTGGGGTCATAGGCAGCATTCCTCCTCCTCCAAATACGGTGAGCTCGATTTTGGTCTCATCTGACCACAACACTTTCACCCAGTTCTCCTCTGAATCGTTCAGATGTTCATTGGCAAACTTCAGACAGCCCTGTATATGTGCTTTCTTGAGCAGGGGGACCTTGCGGGCGCTGCAGGATTTCAGTCCTTCACGGCGTAGTGTGTTACCAATTGTTTTCTTGGTGACTATGGTCCCAGCTGCCTTGAGATCATTGACAAGATCCTCCCGTGTAGTTCTGGACTGATTCCTCACCGTTCTCATGATCATTGCAACTCCACGAGGTGAGATCTTGCATGGAGCCCCAGGCCGAGGGAGATTGACAGTTCTTTTGTGTTTCTTCCATTTGCCAATAATCGCACCAACTGTTGTCACCTTCTCACCAAGCTGCTTGGCGATGGTCTTGTAGCCCATTCCAGCCTTGTGTAGGTCTACAATCTTGTCCCTGACATCCTTGGAGAGCTCTTTGGTCTTGGCCATGGTGGAGAGTTTGGAATCTGATTGATTGATTGCTTCTGTGGACAGGTGTCTTTTATACATGTAACAAGCTGAAATTAGGAGCACTCCCTTTAAGAGTGTGCTCCTAATCTCAGCTCGTTACCTGTATAAAAGACACCTGGGAGCCAGAAATCTTTCTGATTGAGAGGAGGTCAAATACTTATTTCCCTCATTAAAATGCAAATCAATTTATAACATTTTTGACATGCGTTTTTCTGGATTTTGTTGTTGTTATTCTGTCTCTCAATGTTCAAATAAACCTACCATTAAAATTATAGACTGATCATTTCTTTGTCAGTGGGCAAACGTACAAAATCAAATACTTTTTTCCCTGACTGTATGGATAAGTAAACTAATGAGAAGTAATTGGGCTTCCAATTTGCCTACAAGGCAAAGTCAAGCTACTCATGTATATGAAAAACAATGTCGCTCGCTCTCTCTCTCTCTCTCTCTCAATTCAAAGGGTTTTATTTGCATGGGAAACATATGTTTACATTGCCAAAGCAAATATACAATCAAAAAACTAACACTAAACATTACACTCACAAAAGTTTCAAAGGAATAGATACATTTCAAATGTCATTATGTATTATTATTATATGTAGTGTTATAATGATGTGTCTCTCTCTCTCACTCACTCTCTCGACTCAGTTTTGCTTAGTAAAAACACAAACCGCTCCATTGGTTTTGTGCTCTACCAAAACGACCGGTTCTTCAGGTCCAGGACTTACACAGCTTCTTCTGGAACCAGCAGAAGGGTCATCTCTGCTAACCTGGGACAAGTGTCTGGGTTGCATGTTGAGATGCTCTTCAAGCCTACAGTAAGATTTATCTTGGAATCAGTAAACACATAGTGGTCCAAATTCTCTGAGAAACGTAATGGGAAGTTTTCCATTATCTAAGTCACGTGTCAAACTCTTTCCACGGAGGGTCGAGTGGCTGTGGGTTTTCGCTCCTCCCTTGTAAGGAACTCCCCTCATCTGATTGGTTTTTCCTTCCAATTTAAGACCTAGACAAAAACCAGCAGACACTAGAATGAGTTTGACACCCCTGATCTAAGTTATCCATTGACGCTTATCAGCCACAAGGAACAAAGAAGCATATTTTGTATTGTATATAATTTGATCTATCATAATTGTAATTTATTTTGTCTCACATTTACTTAATGACCTGTTATTCTTCATTAATGACTTTTTTATTTTTATGAGGAATACTGTGCATGCATGTCTTTTGTTCTCACTTCTCAGGCTGTCCCCAACGCCTCCCTCTATGACTTTGCCTGCGTGTGGTGGAACTACACGTTGAAAGACTGGAGCACCTCTGGCTGCTCCAAAGTCAACCACTCAGAAGACGGCCTGCGATGTTTCTGTAATCACACCACTAACTTCGCTGTGCTTATGGTGAGTAGCTAGCTGCCTTCATCTTCCTTTAACTGACCACACTCTGACCTAAGGTTTACATCAGCATATCCAGACACATGAGGGAGATTACTTTATACAGTATGACTGTGACAAACTTAATGTTGACATTAATTTTTTCTTTCTACAGTCATTCAGGAGGGATTTTAAATACGCTGAAGTTCTAAACTGGATCACCACATTGGGATGCTCCATGTCCATCATAGGGTTGAGTTTAACAATAACATTCCAGATCGCAACCCGGTAAGATCCTACAGGGTTCCAGAACCAATTCAACCTATACAATAACATTCCAGATCGTGACCCGGTAAGATCCTACAGGGTTCCAGAACCAATTCAACATATACAATTACATTCCAGATGGTGACCCGGTAAGATCCTACAGGGTTCCAGAACCAATTCAACATATACAATAACATTCCAGATTGTGACCCGGTAAGATCTTACAGGGTTCCAGAACCAATTAAACATATACAATAACATTCCAGATGGTGACCCGGTAAGGTCCTTCAGGGTTCCAGAACCAATTCTAAATATACAATAACATTCCAGATCGTGACCCGGTAAGATCCTACAGGGTTCCAGAACCAATTCAACATATACAATAACATTCCAGATTGTGACCCGGTAAGATCTTACAGGGTTCCAGAACCAATTAAACATATACAATAACATTCCAGATGGTGACCCGGTAAGGTCCTTCAGGGTTCCAGAACCAATTCTAAATATACAATAACATTCCAGATCGTGACCCGGTAAGATCCTACAGGGTTCCAGAACTAATAAAACATATTGGGTGCATCTCAATAGTGTAAAGAAGCCCTTTGTCTGATCCAACATGACTTTAGGTGAAATCAATATGAAACCCACTATTAATGAACCAACACATCCATAGCTACGCATCTAACTTCCCTAACATAGTGTTGTCTATCACCTATCCCCAGGAAATCACGCAAAACCAACCCAACGGTCCTCTTAGTGAGCATCTGCGTGTGTCTCCTGATCTTCACCCTCCTCTTCATGTTGGGAGTGGACAACCCTTATAAACAGCTGGAGAAACCTGAAATACAGGAGGACAACATTCTCCCCTCGTCTGACACACACACAGAGCGGGACAGAGGCCCCTGTACTGCAGTCACAGTCCTGCTGCAGTACTTCCTGTTGGGGACGTTCACCTGGAACACGCTGTACGCTACACATGTCTTCCTGATGATCAGAAACAGCCTGGCCACCAGCCCATCACACTCCACAGCCTATACCGTGGCCATCGGATGGGGTAGGACAGCTTGGAGAAAAATAAAGTATTTAGTTGTTTCAGAAGCATTGGCTGGCATTAGACCTGGGCTCCTTGAACCAAAACGAATGCTAGGTTATATTTTATTTAGCCTGAAATAGAGCTTCAAAGCAACTTGTATAGTGATGTTATATCTTTAGAGGATGTATGTGTAGTATATAATCTGTAAATGTCTGCATGCTAATCTACCAGGAATTAACAACAACATTCTCTGTCTTTTAGGACTGCCTGCGGTTGTGGTGGCCCTCACCTTAGGAATTAGTTACAGAGTGGATGATCCACTGGGTTACAGGCAGGAGGAATTGTGAGTCAATACTATACTACTTCTGTACTACTTATCTGTCCTCTATTGTGCTGTACTGTACTGTAGTATACTGTACTATACTACCACAACTACACCTGAGTACTGTGCTTTGCTGTACTGCAATTTACTTCCTCTTCAGTGGTTCTCATAATAGGTTCAATTTAAATGAAAGTGGGGCAATTGCTTTATAATATTGTAAAACTTATGCTGTAAAAGGTTATCCTGATCAATGTTCATGTGCATGTTTATAATGCATGCTAATAATTGGCCAAGAGCCATATAAAAAGTTAAAACATTGTGTTGAAAGGTTTCTTGTTTACTTATGCCACCCACCATGTTTACTTTATACCACGTTATTCAAATCACTGGCGTCCTGTTTTGTCTGTCACAAAGTCCCACTCTCTAACTCATTCATTTGACCTCTCAGTTGCTGGCTTGCTGCCCTCGATCCAAAGGGGAACTTTGACTTCAAGCTGCCAATGTTTTGGGGGTTCCTGATCCCTGTGGCGTTCATGCTTATCTTCAACATGGTGGTGTTGGTATATTTTGCAGTTACCACATCCAAGACCAACCCACATATAACCAGGTAACATTAATGGGGGTGTTGTGGGGGCACAAAGTAGCAAGTTGTAGTCATAAAGATCAGTCTTAATTTAAATGCCTACTAATGAGCTTGTTCATTTTTTGTCTTTCAATGAAAAGCTTGTTATAAATAAAATCTATTATTTTATTAGTATTATTAATTCAGTCATTAGTAACCAAATCATACTATTTAATAAGCACCATGCTCTAACCCACTCAGTCATTGGAAGCATACTGTTATTTTACCACAGCATTACAGCAGTCTATGACAGCAATCTAAGTATGTTGGTTATATTTCCCAGTACAAGACACACATCGATGAAGAAGAAGTTCCTCAGTAGCTTTTCTCTGGCTGTGGTGCTCGGTCTCTCCTGGATCCTGGGCTATCTGTTGCTCATTACACAGAACGAGACCATGTACACCATACTCAACATCTCCTTCTGTGTACTCACCACCACTCAGGTAGTAAATGTATGCACTCACTACTGTAAGTCGCTCTGGATAAGAGAGTCTGCTAAATGACTCAAATGTTAAATATAAAGACTAGTGTACTATTGTACCACAGAATCCAGACATGATTGAAAACTAGACAGCTACTAAACATTAATAAATTCTGCTGCTCTTTATAGAAACGCTACCTTTTGTTTGTACTTGTTTATTCCTGAAAATACTTGATAAAGTCTTTGTGTTTTCGCTCCACAGGGCTTGCAGATTTGCATTCTGTTCACAGCAAGAACAGCAATTGTCAAGAAAACGATGTCAAGTGCTTTGAAATCTGTCTCTAGCGCTGGGATCCCTCTTCACACCAAGAAGTTCAGTCTATGGCGAGGCGAGCAAAGTGAAAAAGTAGAATCATACACACAGCTGGACACTGATCTGTCATTTCCACCTTGTTCCTCACAGACATCTAACTGATGGGCTGCAAGTTTAACCTCTGTTGTAAAATATCTCATATACCTCCACTATTATCCTATAATATGCATTATAATATACACAATGTTGTATCAATGTATATTTACTGTGAATTCCCGCAGAAGTTTTGTTGTCCAACAATGTTTTTGGCACAAATTCTGTATATCCTGTACATTTGTTCTTTATAAAATGTAACTGTATTGAATAAATCTGTGATTCATCTCTTTTAAGCAGATGTTTGTTTCAGTATTCTTAGTGAGAAAAAACACTATTTTACACAATAACTTAGACAGTGTAGCCCAGGTGTGTCAAAGTAATTTTCTCTGCCAAATTTGGTCTTTACCGAGGGCAGAAGGGACGCATTTAAAATTGATTAAGAAGCTTCTGCTCCATCGGCCTGTAGAACACAGGCAGCAAGCTGCAGCTGCCAATTACATCTGTGGTAGAGGAGTACAAGGCAACAAAGCACGTCAGGCTATGATGCTGCAGGACAGCAAGGATGAGAGGGTTCGCCAGGCAGAAATCGAGGTCAGAACGGGTCGCAAGTGGTAAAACAGCGGAGCGCTCAGGGAGAAGGAGGAACAGCTGCAACACGCTGACATTGTTGGGTCGGTAAACCAAGACAGGCTGGGTCTGGGATGCACAACCAGGTCAAGCTGGAAGAAAGCAGATCCAAAGGAGAGCTGTGGTGCTGAGTGAGGTATGACAGGCTGAGGAAGAAACCAGGCATGTCAGAGGGAGGTATGAAAGGCTGAGGAAGAAAGCAGGTATGTCAGGGAGGTATGAAAGGCTGAGGAAGAAAGCAGGTATGTCAGAGGGAGGTATGAAAGGCTGAGGAAGAAAGCAGGCATGTCAGAGGGAGGTATGAAAGGCTGAGGAAGAAAGCAGGCATGTCAGAGCCGTGGCCATGAAAAAACAGGGCAGCTGGACATGCTGGGGGAGCATGAGAGAGAGGGCACTCACCTTGCAAGACATCTTGAACATGAAAGGGCAGTGGATACATTTTCTGCTTTGCTCTTTGTACAATGTTTCTTCCAAACCAACAAACCTTCACACGTGAGGGTTTGCAGAGAGCCCAGACAGCTGCATACTATGTGGACGACCAGCCAATCTGGAGCACGCACTCTACTCCTGCCACGCAGGTCTGACTGATGGAAAATTCAGGTGGCAGCATTACCAAATACTGACTCAATTGGCCACGGAACTGGAGCAAGCAAGGAGAAAGCTGAAACATCTCACCCAGGGCCCCTGTTTCATCCACTTCCTCGGGTCAGGAGAGAGCTCAGCAAAGGGAAGAAGGATCAAAGGGATTTTTACCACAGCAGGCGACTGGGAGATGCAGGCAGACCTCAAGAAGCAGCTCGGATTCCCAGAGATAGCCAGCACAAGCCTCAGACCAGATATCGTTGTCTGGTCTAGAGACACCAAGCAGGTGGTCCTCATCGAGCTCACAGCGCCCTGGGAGGAGAGGATAGAGGCAAGAAATACCAGTCCTTCATCCTTGAGTCAGCGGAATGGATGGAGAGCCTGGAATCTACCAGTTGAGATCGGCCGCTGGGGCTTCACAGGCCAATCACTCTGGAGAGCCCTGGGGCCGCTCGTTATTGAAGGAGTGGCAAGGAATAAGCTAGTGGCTGGCATCAGCAAGCAGACAGAAGTGGCATCTCGTTGGATCTGGCTGAAGAGGAATGAGCGGTGGCAGAGCCAAGCAGACAGTAGGGAGTCAGGGCTGAGTTGAGTTGTGGATCGAGGGGGTAGTTCCAGGATGCTGGTTCTGTCAACAAACCCCCCTGAGATGTTGTGACCAAGGCTCTTCTCCCCTGATTGCTTTGTTTGGCCGGGCGGCCAGCTCTAGGAAGAGTCTTGGTGGTTCCAAACTTCTTCCATTTAAGAATGATGGAGGCCGCTGTGTTCTTGGGCACCTTCAATGCTGCAGAAATGTTTTGGTACCCTTCCCCAGATCTGTGCCTCAACACAATACTGTCTCAGAGCTCTACGGACAATTCATTCGACCTCATTGCTTGGTCTTTGCTCTGACATGCACTGTCAACTGTGGGACCTTATATAAACAAGTAGCTGCCTTTCCAAATCATGTCCAATCAATTGAATTTACCACTCCAATCAAGTTGTAGAAACATCTCAAGGATGATCAATGGAAGCAGGATGCACCTGAGGTCAATTTTGAGTCTCATAGCAAAGGGTCTGAATACTTATGTAAATATGTTTTATTTTTTTTATAAATTTGCAAATATTTCTACAAACATGTTTTCTCTTTTTCATTATGGGGTATTGTGTGTAGATTAATGAGGAAATAAATGAATGTAATCAATTTTAGAACTAGGCAGTAACGTAACAATGTGGAAAAGGTGAAGGGGTCTGAATACTTTCCGAATGCACTGTGTATGTATATATATTGTCTGTATATTATGTTTGTTTATGGTCTGTGTATATTCTGTTTATTATGGCAGCACCATTTCACAGAGTCAAATTCCTGTACATGCAAATGTGTTTGGCGAATAAAGGTGACATGACTCCCATTGTATTTTAGATATTATACTTCTTCGCAGTCAACATTTGCTAAAAATAGTCCTCTATCCATCGCTTTTTGAATTTTCGATGCTCCCTGACTGTCTAGCTTTTGTTTCGATTACTTTTAGCAAGCTGAACAAACTGAAGAGACAGTATCAACACAGTTTTGATTTAGTTTGAGTCAGTTCAATCTTGTTAGATTCAAATAGCCAAATCTTGATGATGGTTATTTTAATTAACTGTTAGTGCTAGGGCAAAAAACAAAATGTGCACCTAGGGGGGAGCCAGGACCGAGTTTGGGAAACCTTGTTCAAGAGAAGTCTACCCTCTAGTGCCCTCAAATTCTAATCCAGACCTCCAAGCCAGTTCCATTGCTTTGTTTTATTCTTCCCCTCTAATCAGGAGATCTAATTACACCTGCTCTAGTGGAAAAAAGTTGGTCTGTTTACCAAAACATGTACTGTTCCTTCCCAGCTGCAACCAAGAATGTTTAGCATTTGTGGAAAAATCACCCTGATTAACTCTTTAGTATTATCCCAGTTTACCTATTTGCTTATGGTCTTGCCTACACCTAGCGAACAGTTTTTTAAATTATATGAAAAAAAAAAAATCAATTTTATTTGGAACGGCAAGCCAGACAAAATTAAAAGGGCCTATTTATATAATGAATATGAATTCGGAGGACAGAAATGATTAAATATTAAAGCATTAGACCTATCACTAAAAGCTTCAGTCATACAAAAGTTATACTTAAATCCGAACTGGTTCTCAAGCAAATTAGTAAGATTGTCTCACCCAATGTTCAAGAATGGCCTTTTCCCCTTTATTCAGATTACAACCACTCATTTTCAGTTATTTGAAAAGGAAATAATCTCCCAAATAACACTATTTCTAAAACAAGCCATAGAAAGATGGTTGCAATTTCAATTTAATCCTCCAGAAACGACAGAACAAATAATGCAACAAATATTGTGGTTAAATTCAAATATACTAATTGACAAAAAAACTTTATTTTTTGACAGAATGTTTAAAAAAGGTATAATCTTCGTAAATGATATCATCGGTAGGACTGGTGGAGTTATGTCGCACATGCAGCTAACAAAAACATATGGAAATGTCTGCTCTACCCAAAATTACAACCAAATAATTGCAGCCTTACCGCAAAAGTGGAAGAGGAAAGTGGAAGGGGGAGAAAGTAAGGAACTTGTCTGTCGGCCTTGCATTAAAGAACATAATTGTTTAAGGAAAACTGTGATAAATAAAAAAGTATATAAGTTTCACTTAAGGACCAAAGGATTGACAGCCGTCCCATATAGATTGCAAAATAGTTGGGAAGAGATTTTTGACGTACCGATCCCATGGCATAGTGTTTATGAACTGACACGCAAAACGACACCGGATTCAAAAATTAGAATCTTTCAATTTAAATGATTATATAAAATTCTTGCTACCAATAGAATGTTATTTATATGGGGGATACAATCTTCCCAGCTCTGCAGATTTTGCTGTGAAGAGACAGAATCATTAGATCATTTGTTTTGGTTCTGTCCATTTGTAGCTTGTTTTTGGACACAGGTCCAGGAATGGCTAAAGGATTGCAATATTTACCTGGAGCTAACCTTGCAGATAGCATTACTGGGTGATCTGAAAAGTCATAGTCAATCGATCAATAATATAATAATACTTTTAGCAAAAATGTTTATTTTTAATTCACAATCTGTAGAAGCAATGAGAATAAAGGTTCAGAACTTTTGTAAAATATCACAGTACTGTTGAAATATATATGGCAAATAGTAATCCTATATGGATGGTGTTAAGAGATAGATGGGAGGTGTTGAATGGAGTTGAAGGATGGGACTAATAACAAATAACAACAAATAATAACAAGATAACTAATAATGTAAGCATACTGTGTCCATAATAAAGTATATAGGTTGTATGTTGGGAGCTTTTGGGAAAGAGCACAGTTAGAAAGATATGGCATATAGAAGCAAACCGGATGGACATCATGAAAATGATTGGAGAGGTTGAGAGTAGAAGTAGTTCAGGAGCAAAAACAAATAAAATAGAATTATTGTAAAAATGACTGTGTCCATAAGGTGTAGATAGTAAGTAAAGGCTGGAAGTAGAGGCCTGGGCATTGATGTTGACTAATTTACCCCAAGTAGGGAAAGGATGGCGGGGTTGAAAAGTAATAAAGGGGAGTCTATATATAAAAAACATGGGGGATTGGAAGTGATACAGACAATTACATTGATGGAAGTTACAATCTATCTGCAATATTAAGCTGATCTACCCCCAATAAAAAAAAAAAATGAAAAAAAAAATGAATGTTTTGCATAGAGAAGGGTAGTGCTATTGGTTGGCTGGTCCTCACAGTATCCATCCATGTGTATCCATTTTATTCATCCTGTCATATAGCTGATCTATTTGTGTGTCAGTCTTTACTGATCCTTTTGACAACGTGGGTTGTGTTGGAGCCAACGTACAGTACTTTCCCCTTAATTTCAATAGTAAATCATTAACTGGTACCTGCATGTCACTGCAGACTCTGTAACAGGTGAAGAGCAGAGCAGCATAAGACCAACAGACATCCTAATAATGTGCAGTCTGCTTACACTGCATGCCTGGAAACAGCAGAGATGAAGGAGCTATGGATTATGGCTGTCTTTGCTACAGGTAAGACTTGCTCTATATTTGATTTATTCACGGTGATTTAAGATGTTCAGATGTACACTGAGTGTACAAAACATTAAGAACACCTGCTCTTTCCGTGACAGACTGGCCAGGTGAATCCAGGTGAAAGCTATTATCCCTTATTGATGTCACTTGTTAAATCCACTTCTATCAATATAGATGAAGGGGAGGAGACAGGTTAAAGAATGATTTTTAAGCCTTGAGACATAGATTGTGTATGTGTGCCATTCAGAGGGTGAATAGGCAAGACAAAAGATTTAAGTACCTTTGAACGGGGTGTGGTAGTAGGTGCCAGGTGCACAGGTTTGTGTCAAGAACTGCAACGCTGCTGGGTTTTTCACGCTCAATAGTTAACCGTTTGTATCAAGAATGGTTCACCACCCAAAGGACATCCAACCAACTTGACACAACTGTGGGGAGCATTGGAGTCAACATGGGCCAGCATCCCTGTTGAACACTTTTGACACCTAGTAGAGGCCATGCCCTGACGAATTGAGGCTGTTCTGAGGGCAAAAGTGTGTGGGGGGGCAGGGGGTGCAACTCAACATTAGGAAAGTGTTCCTACTGTTTGGTATACTCTGTGTATGATGCTGTTGTTAAGTTTCTTCTACGATTGAGAACTGTGTAGGAAAATTGCTTAACAAATCTATGATGCATTTAACGTATCAATTGCTTATTACCAATATATAACCTTACTGTTTTTACAGTGTGGTTTATTCATTTTAAAGTTTGGTTTACAGTCAATGATTGACTGATGTTTTGTCTGTTTGCTGCGCGGGATACAATAGCATTAATGAAGACATTGTTTCAGACTTTATTTTTATCCAAACACTATTTCGATTTACTGTTAAGCTGTTTACATACTGTGAATAGACTACTGTCAGGTCTCAGATTCAGTTTATAACAGAGTAGCCTTTGCTATCAAATGTCAACCGTTTATTGGCAGTGATAATTACTTAATTCTCTCATAAAGTACAGTAGAAAACACTGCTGAAGACACAATGAAACTGGAACAACATGGATCATCTCCTATGCTTATAGCAACTGACACTATGTACCCTTGTTAATGTGGTTTACTGAGGTATATTTTTTTTTGGGCAGTCTCTTTGCCACACAGGGATCTCACCACATGCTCTGCCATTCCAACCACCATTGACATAACTTCTCCAAATACTACTTCCCCTTTAACCCCTCCAACTGCTGCTAGCCCTTTAACCCCTGCCCCTCCAGCTAGTGCCCCTTCAACTACTGACACCCCAACGACTAACACTCCAACTAACGACACTCCAACTACCGACACTCCAACTACTGAATACCCTGCAGCTACTACTGGTCCTCCAACTACTGGTTACCTAAATACTACTGGTCCTCCAACTACTGGTTACCTAAATAGTACTGGTCCTCCAACTACTGGTTACCTAAATACTACTGGTCCTCCAACTACTGGTTACCTAAATACTACTGGTTACCTAAATACTACTGGTCCTCCAACTACTGGTTACCTAAATACTACTGGTCCTCCAACTACTGGTTACCTAAATACTACTGGTCCTCCAACTACTGGTTACCTAAATACTACTGGTCCTCCAACTACTGGTTACCTAAATACTACTGGTCCTCCAACTACTGGTTACCTAAATACTACTGGTCCTCCAACTACTGGTTACCTAAATACTACTGGTCCTCCAACTACTGGTTACCTAAATACTACTGGTTACCTAAATACTACTGGTCCTCCAACTACTGGTTACCTAAATACTACTGGTCCTCCAACTACTGGTTACCTAAATACTACTGGTCCTCCAACTACTGGTTACCTAAATACTACTGGTCCTCCAACTACTGGTTACCTAAATACTACTGGTCCTCCAACTACTGGTTACCTAAATACTACTGGTTACCTAAATACTACTGGTCCTCCAACTACTGAATACCCTGCAGCTACTACTGGTCCTCCAACTACTGGTTACCTAAATACTACTGGTCCTCCAACTACTGGTTACCTAAATACTACTGGTCCTCCAACTACTGGTTACCTAAATACTACTGGTCCTCCAACTACTGGTTACCTAAATACCACTGGTTACCTAAATACTACTGGTCCTCCAACTACTGGTTACCTAAATACTACTGGTCCTCCAACTACTGGTTACCTAAATACTACTGGTCCTCCAACTACTGGTTACCTAAATACTACTGGTCCTCCAACTACTGGTTACCTAAATACTACTGGTTACCTAAATACTACTGGTCCTCCAACTACTGGTTACCTAAATACTACTGGTCCTCCAACTACTGGTTACCTAAATACTACTGGTCCTCCAACTACTGGTTACCTAAATACTACTGGTCCTCCAACTACTGGTTACCTAAATACTACTGGTCCTCCAACTACTGGTTACCTAAATACTACTGGTCCTCCAACTACTGGTTACCTAAATACTACTGGTCCTCCAACTACTGGTTACCTAAATACTACTGGTCCTCCAACTACTGGTTACCTAAATACTACTCGTCCTCCAACTACTGGTTACCTAAATACTACTGGTCCTCCAGCTACTGGTTACCCTACCGCTATCCCTGTCACCAGTACCACTCTCCCCACCACCTCTACCTCTACCCCTACCCCCACCACCACTTCTCCCACCACCTCTCCCACCACCTCTCCCACCACAACCCCTCCTCTGGTCTGTATCAACGGTGGTGAACTGCAGAATGGAGTCTGTATCTGTCCTGATGAGTGGACCGGAGAGACTTGTTCAAAGGGTACGTAAACACACATTTACACTATACCTAACCCTGGATCTCACATTAATAATAATAATAATAATAAGCCATTTAGCAGACGCTTTTATCCAAAGCGACTTACAGTCATTCACAGTACGCACCACTACATTACTATTCCTAACCCTCACAGGAGGTTAGTGGCACCTTAATTGGGGAGGACGGGCTCGTGGTAATGGCTGGAGCAGAATCAGTAGAACGGTATCAAATACATCAAACACATAGTTTGATGCCATTCCATTCGCTCCGTTCCAGCCATTATTATGAGCTGTTCTCCCCTCAGCAGCCTCCACTGCTAACCCTGGATCTCACATTCACAGTACACACCACTACACTACTATACCTAACCCTGGATCTCACATGCACAGTCCACAACACTATTCCCTGGATCTCACATTCACAGTACACACCACTACACTACACCTAACCCTGGATCTCACATTCACAGTACAGACCACTACACTACTATACCTAACCCTGGATCTCACATGCACAGTCCACAACACTATTCCCTGGATCTCACATTCACAGTACACACCACTACACTACACCTAACCCTGGATCTCACATTCACAGTACAGACCACTACACTACTATACCTAACCCTGGATCTCACATTCACAGTACACACCACTACACTACTATACCTAACCCTGGATCTCACATTCAGAATGTATATTTACATTTGGTCCATGTTGAAATGCATTTTACTTCGACAGGGAATTTCTGCAATTCCACCATCAAGGATGGGTTCTCCTTCCCAAGAACAACGGTTGGCTGGTCTGCTTATTCAGAACAATTGTGTGGTGAAGAGACAACCAGTGGTATGTTACTTTTATTCACCTAAAATAACAAAAATGTATTCATCTGTTACAGTCCTAATTAATGTTGCATTAGGTAACACAAAATCTTGAGTATCTTTGTTCCTCCAGCCGGTTTACCAGAAGCCTCAGCAAGATGTTTGAATGACACTGGATCTCCGATGTTTGGTACTCCTCACAAGCTGCAGTGTGAATTGACCCTCAGTGGCATTCAAGGAAATGTAAGTAAATAGGCATATTTTTGATGATCCTGATTTATAACCAGTCTTGATTTTGCATTCCTCTTTCTTTGGGTCAATTACCTCAACCAACTCAACTACCTCAAACTACCTACTGTCTAACTGTCAAACTACGCCTTGTCTATAGCCTCGTTATTGTTATTTTATTGTGTTTCTTTAATTTTTTATTTAACTTTTATTTAACTAGGAAAGTTAGTTAAGAACAAATTCTTATTTACAATGACGGCATACTTGTCAACCCCCCCGGCCAAACCCTCCCCTAACCTGGACGACGCTGGGCCAATTGTGCGCCGCCCTATGGAGGTCCCGATCACGGCCGGTTGTGATATAGCCCAGGATCGAACTTGGATCCGTCGTGACGCCTCTAGCACTGCGATGCCTTGTCCGGAGCCCAAAACGTATATTTTACTACTTCCTTTTTTTGGGGGGTGCACATTTTCATACTTTTTTAACTCTGCATTGTTGGGAAAGGGCTCGTAAGTAAGCATTTCACTGTAAAGTCTACACCTGTTGTATTTGGCGCATGTGACAAATCAAATTTGATTTGGTTTACAGTTATCATTATGAGGAGTTGATCTTAGTTTGAAGATCAGTAACAACTGGCTTTTACCTTCAGCTCATGTATTCTGTTCCTTTATTCTGCTTAACAGTTGATGAGGAACATTATTTATTTATTTATTGTGTTTTACATTACTTTTTTAACATTTAGTCATTTAGCAGATGTTCTTATCCAGAGCGACTTACAGTAGTGAGTGCATACATTTTCGTAATTTTTCGTACTGGTCCCCCGTGGGAATCGAACCCACAACACTGTAGTTGCAAGTGCCATGTTCTACCAACTGAGCCACATAGTTAGTATTGCCAATTTTAATATCCCAATGTACTCACAGTTCAGCATGTTGCTGCCACTTATACAATGTTCTGTTGAAAAACAATACAATACTACACTAAATAAAAATCATTCTCTCTCCCTATTCAGATCTCCAGCAGTTCAGGTGATTTAGCACAGCTAGCCTTCAGTACTCAGATCCTGACCTCCCAACCAGAGCGGCTATCAGCTGACAACATCACCACAGCAGCTCAGATAGCTAACAAGCTGCTTCAGTCTGTAAATATCACAGAGGTATAACATGTTTTCAAATCAAGTTGTGACTATGACATGTTCTGGAGAGAAACGTGAGGTTGTTATTGCAGTGATTTGAACACTTGAAGGTCATCCCCTGGTTTTGATCATGTTGCAGGACATCGCAGTGGCAGCTGTAACTACCATCAGTCAGCTGCTGAATGCCAGTGGGGAGACTACACAGGAGAGTGATGCTGTCCAGAGGTGTGTGTATGTTTTTCTGCATATGTTTGAGTTTATGTGTGTGTGTCTGTGCGTGTCTGCATGGGTGCATGTAAACTAATGTTTTTCTGTGTTTCGTTCCCAGCCTCACAGAGACCCTGGAGAAGTTTTCCCTGGACCAGCAGAGTAACGTGTCCTTGGTGGTTCAGCCCAACCTGGCAGTCCAGTCTGTCCAAGTACCAAGTGACACAGTAGGGATCCAGTTTACTGCTCTGACTGGTGGGTGGGACTGCTAGTGAACCTACATACTGGCATTTAAAGTGATAGTTTATATCTGTGTTGACAGTCTAGTTCAACTTCTTCTATCTTATTTTTCATATGTTTCTCCTCTGCTGTTGGTCAATAAGGTTTGGTATGGATTTGATATGTTGTACTACAGACAAGTACAGAAGTAACACTATATTGTTCTGCTTTAAATTGCTAAATCAAATTAATCTCCTCCAGGAAGATCTGGTAATTTTGTGGCCAACAGAATTCATCTCAACACCAATACCTCTGAACTGATAGCTGACAAAGGAGGTGCTACCGATGTCCAGATTGTCATAAAATTCTCACCAGGTGAGCCAATGTTGGTATGCAAACAGTAGATAAACTCAAGCTTCAATTTCCTTGTAGAGCTTTCACCGAGAGCACATAACTACTGTTTGTCATCTCCGAAATCAGGTAAGCAGTGCCAAATATTTAGATTGCCCAATAAAGTTGAGTCACATGAGATATGGATAAGTAAAGTATGAAATAAGCCTACAAGGCAAGGTCAAGCTACTCATGTATATGAAGTCCTGAGATGAAAAACAATCTCTCTCTCTCTCCCCTCTCTCTTTTTAACTCTCTCTCCCCTCTTTCTCCTTCACTCCACTCAGTTTTACGTAGTAAAAACACAAACAACTCCCTTGGTTTTGTGCTCTACCAAAACGACCGGTTCTTCAGGTCCAGGACTTTCAGAGCTTCTTCAGGAACCAACAGAAGGGTCATCTCTGCTAACCTGGGACAAGTGTCTGGGTTACATGTTGAGATGCTCTTCAAGCCTACAGTAAGATTTATCTTGGAATCAGTAAACACATAGTGGTCCAAATTCTCTGGGAAACGTAATGGGAAGTTTTCCATGATCTAAGTCACGTGTCAAACTCTTTCCACGGAGGGTCGAGTGGCTGTGGGTTTTCGCTCCTCCCTTGTAAGGAACTCCCCTCATCTGATTGTCTAGGTCTTAAATTGAAAGGAAAAACCAAAAACCAGCAGATACTAGAATGAGTTTGACACCCCTGATCTAAGTTATCCATTGACGCTTATCCGACATTAGAACAAGGAAGTATATTTTGGCCAGCGAACAAGGAAGCATATGTTGCATTGTCTATAATACGATCTATCATAATTGTAATTATTTATTTCCCACATTTACTTAATGACCTGTTATACTTCACAATTGACTTCATTATTTTTTTTAAATGAGGAAAACTGTGAATGCGTGTCTTTTGCTGAAGGATTTACAGTGAGTTTGTTTCTGTTCCCACTTCTCAGGCTGTCCCCAACGCCTCCCTCTATGACTTTGCCTGCGTGTGGTGGAACTACACGTTGAAAGACTGGAGCACCTCTGGCTGCTCCAAAGTCAACCACTCAGAAGACGGCCTGCAATGTTTCTGTAATCACACCACTAACTTTGCTGTGCTTATGGTGAGTAGCTAGCTGCCTTCATCTCCCTTTAACTGACCACAATTTGACCTATGGAAGGGGTTCCAAACGTTATTGGCCCACAACTCCGTTTTGATATCTGAAAATTCTCATGACCACAACCATGTGATTTTTTTGTAGTAATTAAGATGGGCTATGGGGCTATGGCTGTCAGTTGCAAAACATTCTAACAGTATTTATGATTGTCTTCTCAACTCACCATCACATACTTTTAATGTGGGGCTATGACAGTCAATAGCAAAGTGGTCTGACATAATGTCTCTTATCTCACCACCACTAATGAGATGATGAGATCAGAGACATGATGCATGTCGCGTCAGAGCTTCTCAAAGTCAGGGGGTGTGGTTGACAGTGCCCACCTCATCTCTGCTGTCACTTCCAACCTGGATCGATATTTGTTTTTAATGCAGACGAGTGCACTACATCCAGCCTCACACAGATATGAGCTGGCAAAGAGTACCATGAGTTTTAATGCTCAGAGGGAGACGGCAGGGTATTTATTCCCTTTGGGTCAAGAACCAACATTCGTTGATTGTAGCATTCGGTCATATGACGGCTTGATCAGATTTTCGATTTCACTTCCCGGCATGTCAACGAAGCCAGGAACACACTCAAACGGATTTCTCTCCAATAAGAAATCTTTCCTCTGAATCCACTGATTCGGTCACTCATCTGTAGAATGTTTTTGTATTTCCACTGCATGCTTGCGTTCAGTTCGTTCAGTTTCACAAATATGTCAGTTAAATAGGCAAGGAGACACATGTTCTTTTCATTACACAGAAAGTCAACAAAGTCTGTCTGTTTTTTTGCCCACCATTCGTTCACATGGAATCTGTTTTTTGTCAATATAGCCACGCAGCGCATCCTCTGTACAGTTTAATGCTCTATATGTCCTCGTGAATAGCATCCCTCGACATGTAGCGAACAAAATAAATGAATGGGCATCTCGGCCCTCACAACTAACGTCCATTTGGAAAGCTGGGGAGTTTTTGAGTGGTTCAGTAGGTTTCCTATTGGTTGCTAGCTATAGCATAAATTCATAGTTTTACAGTGTTATCTGACAAAGGCATCGATGTAAGTTTCTGTGCCTCGGCCTCCCCACACCTTGTTTTCACCATATTGATTGTGGCGGTAATATCTCTGAAATAGTGTGTGGTTTCATTCTGTAGTGGGCCTAGCCATTCACCTGGGAATAGGGTGACAACATGTCCCAGACTGTGCGGGACAGTCCCGAATTTTGGCCCTTTGTCAAGCAACTAAACAATCATGTCCTGCATTTATCAACAAATTCAAACACCACCAATTTAGAAAAAACTTTGATTTGTCCAGTATTTCAGTCAGACATTCCAACATGTTTCTTGCAGTCACATTGTGCTTATGAAAAAATATCATAAGGATGTGGTAGCCATGGTGATGTTAAACACTTCTCCAATCCTTGTTGAGATCTGATATTCTGCTCAATACAAGACCAGACATAGGCCTTTAGTCAACAAATATTTCTCAAATCAGTTCATTTCCACCTTGTTACTCACAGATTGTATAAAACATCTACCGGTAATTGATTGGCTGCAAGTTCAACAATATCTCATAGTTAGGTCTCCTAACTACCGTACTTACAAAAAGCTAGAAAAGTAGGTAAATAGCCACATTAGACTGAAATATATAATCATAGCAGTGGGAAGTAGGGTGCTGCAGCAGCCCCTGAAAAATCACAATGACAAAATAATAATAATACATATTTTCACTAAAGTAGTACATTGGGCCTTTACTAGTCCTGTATTAGCAGACCGATATAACCGTTTGTAGCGTAGGCAAAAACCATTTTTCAGCATCCCCCCAGGCTCTCCATGCTCATTAGTTGCTCATTCAACATACTGTATTTGCTGCTACTTCACTCAATCTCGTTTTAAAAGTCTCCCATCCTAACTTTATTACATTCCCTGAGACCAACCTGAAATGTTTCATTGGCCAAATAGTCCCAGATTTTCATAAAACAGCCACACGTGGTCTCTCGTTTCTGTATCACCAAATGTTGTTCAAGGCAAATGAGTCGGCTACACTTCAATTGCTCGTTCGGTGCAGAGGACTGCAGGGGTGTAGTGCTGCCAGAGGACACCGGAGCGTCACTCTGCCACTTCTCACAATGGTGCTCGTTTAGTAAAGTTAGATAAAAGTTGAATCAATGTTTTGGAAGATCACGTATTGATTAATTAGTATTTTACATAACATATAATAGCATAGTATAACGTTACTGTCACACTAAAAACACCACTTCATGAGATTTAGGATGGTTAGCTGAATAGTCCCCAAAAATTATATTGCAGCCTAAACTCAACAGCGCACGTCACTAGGCAGAATATGCTTTGATTGAAACAAAATACAGGAAGGCTATATAGTTTCTTAACATCATCTGCTCTAATTTGCGCATGAAATTCAAGAAGATCTAAATGCATATTCCCATGAATCTGATTGAGATCAAACGATTGGCAATCAGACGCAGTTTGGACATTTCACTGGCAAAACATGAAGAATTATCATTCACAATTGACAGCGATGATGCATTGGCCTATTTCTAAATTATGTATCGGGTAGGTTACACTGTCCCGCAAAATCATCCTGTTGTCCCGCATTTGTGTATTTTAAATGTGGTCAGATTAAGTGGGAATGATTCAAGTGCAACGGTAAAATATGGTATTTTCCCAAGATATAAGGGAACTCTCTGGTTGAATTTTATGTTTTAGATTTGAATAATTTTCATTTATATTTTTAGCGGGATTTTGGAAATTCTCCTGCGACCCCATTTTCATTTCAGGCGACCTCACATGTGGTCGCAACCCCTATTTGGGAACCGCTGACCTATAGTTTACCACAGCATATCCAGACACATGAGGGAGATTACTTTATACAGTATGACTGTGACAGAAACTTGGTGTTAAAATTTCTTTTTTTCTTTTTTTCTACAGTCGTTTAGGAAGGATTTTAAATATGCTCAAGTGCTAAACTGGATCACCATATTGGGATGCTCCATGTCCATCATAGGGTTGAGTTTAACAATAACATTCCAGATCGCAACCAGGTAAGATCCTACAGGGTTCCAGAACCAATTCAACATATACAATAACATTCCAGATCGTGACCCGGTAAGATCCTACAGGGTTCCAGAACCAATTCAAAATATACAATAACATTCCAGATGGTGACCCGGTAAGATCCTACAGGGTTCCAGAACCAATTCAAAATATTGCATCTCAATAGTGTAAAGAAGCCCTTTGTTTGATCCAACACGACTTGATAGGTGAAACCAATATGAAACCCACTATTAAAGAACCAACACATCCATAGCTACGCATCTAACTTCCCTAACATAGTGTTGTCTATCACCTATCCCCAGGAAATCACGCAAAACCAACCCAACTGTCCTCTTAGTGAGCGTATGCATGTGTCTCCTGATCTTCACCCTCCTCTTCGTGTTGGGAGTGGACAACCCTCATAAACAGCTGGAGAAACCTGAAATACAGGAGGCCAACATTCTCCCCCCGTCCGACACACACACAGAGCGGGACAGAGGCCCCTGTACTGCAGTCGCAGTCCTGCTGCAGTACTTCCTGTTGGGGACGTTCACCTGGAACACGCTGTACGCCACACATGTCTTCCTGATGATCAGAAACAGCCTGGCCACCAGCCCGTCACACTCCACAGCCTATACCGTGGCCATCGGATGGGGTAGGACAGCTTGGAGAAAAATAAAGTATTTAGTTGTTTCAGAAGCTTTGGCTGGCATTAGCCCTGGGCTCCTTGAACCAAAACGAATGCTAGGTTATATTTTCAGGCTCTAATATGCCTGAAATAGAACTTCAAAGCAACTTGTATAGTGATGTTATGTCTTTAGAGGATGTATGTGTAGTATATAATCTGTATATGTCTGCATGCTAATCTACCAGGACATAACAACAACATTCTCTGTCCTTTAGGACTGCCTGCGGTTGTGGTGGCCCTCACCTTAGGAATTAGTTATAGAGTGGATGATCCACTGGGTTACAGGCAGGAGGAATTGTGAGTCAGTGCTGTACTATACTACTTCTGTACTACCTCTCTTTACTGTATTGTAATATACTATACTATACTGTACTGTATTGTACTATACTATACTTTACCATACTATACTGTACTGTATTGTACTATACTATACTATACTATACTATGCTGTACTGACTATACTGTAGTATACTATACTTTACTATACTGTACTGCACTGTATTTTACTATTCTGTACTGTACTACCACTACTACACCTGAGTACTGTGCTGTATTGCAATTTACTTCCTCTTCTGTGGTTATTTTATAATAGATTCAATTTAAATTAAAGTGGGGCAATTGCTTTATAAAATGGTATTACTCATACTGTAAAAGGTTATCCCTATCAATGTTCGTGTGCATGTTTATAATGCATGCTAATAATTGGCCAAGAGCAATATAAAAAGTTAAAACATTGTGTTGAAAGGTTTCTTGTTTACTTATGCCACCCACCATGTTTACTTTATACCACGTTATTCAAATCACTGGCGTCCTGTGTTGTCTGTCACAAAGTCCCACTCTCTAACTCATTCATTTGACCTCTCAGTTGCTGGCTTGCTGCCCTCGATCCAAAGGGGAACTTTGACTTCAAGCTGCCAATGTTTTGGGGGTTCCTGATCCCTGTGGCGTTCATGCTTATCTTCAACATGGTGGTGTTGGTATATTTTGCAGTTACAACAGGCAAGACCAACCCACATATAACCAGGTAACATTAATGGGGGCATTTTGGGGGCACAAAGTAGAACGTTGTAGTCATAAAGATCAGTCTTGATTTAAATGCCTACTAATAAGCTTCTTAATTTCATATTGTCTTTCAATAAAAAGCTTGTTATAAATCAAATGCATTATCATTTCATTCTTATTAATTCAGTCATTAGTAACCAATTCATACTATTTAATGAGCACCATGCTCTAACCCACTCAGTCAATGGAAGCATACTGTTATTTTACCACAGCATTACAGCAGTCTATGACCGCAATCTAAGCATCTTGGTTTTGTTTCCCAGTACAAGACACACATCGATGAAGAAGAAGTTCCTCAGTAGCTTTTCTCTGGCTGTGGTGCTCGGTCTCTCCTGGATCCTGGGCTATCTGTTGCTCATTACACAGAACGAGACCATGTACACCATACTCAACATCTCCTTCTGTGTACTCACCACCACTCAGGTAGTAAATGTATGCACTCACTACTGTAAGTCGCTCTGGATAAGAGAGTCTGCTAAATGACTCAAATGTTAAATATAAAGACTAGTGTGCTATTGTACCACATAATCCAGACATGATTGAAAACTAGACAGCTACTAAACATTAATAAATTCTGCTGCTCTTTATAGAAACGCTACCTTTTTGTTTGTCCTTGTGTGTTCCTGAAAATACTTGATTATGTCTTTGCGTTTTTGCTTTCGCTCCACAGGGCTTGCAGATTTTCATTCTGTTCACAGCAAGAACAGCAATTGTCAAGAAAATGATGGCAGATGCTTTGAAATCTGTCTCTAGCGCTGGGATCCCTCTTCACACCAAGAGGTTCAGTCTATGGCGAGTCAAGCGCAGAGAAAAAGTAGAATCATACACACAGCTGGACACTATTCCATCAACCAATTAACCCTTTAACTGGCACAGATTTTTTTTTTTTAATGCACAATTAGTACTGAAAATGTGTGATTGAGGTTCAGTTTTGCTCACGTTCACATCCTGGTTTTTAACCATCTTTGAATGTGTGTTTAAAAAGATATAGGAGTCCAATAATGAAAACCGCATAGTCATTTTACTAAATGGCATGATAAAATATGCAAAACAAAATTCACATTTAATTTCATTTTAATTTGGTAGTCAACCGCTCAGTTGAGCTGCCTCTTAAAGGGTTGATCTCCACCTTGTTACACACAGATTGTATAAAGCATCTAATTGATTGGCTGCAAGTTCAACCTCTGTTGTACAATATCTCATAGACCTCCATTATTGCCTATAATAATACACACACCATTTATATGTATCAAAAGAAAATTTGGGCTATGCACATGTTTGTAAATACATTATGTACATATGTTCTTTATGAAAGTTGACTGTTTTTAATAAATGTGATTATTCTCTTTTAAGCACATCTTTCTTCCGCTATTCTTAGTGAGAATAAAAATGTTTGTTCCAATATTTTAGTGATTTATAATTTTTATTTTTTGACATTATTTTACACAATCTCTCAGAAAATGGCTTTAGACAATATAGCCCAGGGGTGTCAAACAAATGTTCCCTGTGGGCCACATTTGGTCACTACCAAGGTCTGGAGGGACGCGCTTAAAATGGATTAAGAAGCTTTTGCTCCATCGGCCTGTAGAACACAGGCAGCAAGCTGCAGCTGCCAATTACATCTGTGGTAGAGGAGTACAAGGCAACAAAGCACATCAGGCTATGATGCTGCAGGACAGCAAGGATGAGAGGGTTCGCCAGGCAGAAATCGAGGTCAGAACGGGTCGCAAGTGGTAAAACAGCGGAGCACTCAGGGAGAAGGAGGAACAGCTGCAACACGCTGACATTGTTGGGTCGGTAAACCAAGACAGGCTGGGTCTGGGATGCACAACCAGGTCAAGCTGGAAGAAAGCAGATCCAAAGGTGCGTTGTGGGTGAGGTATGGCTGAGGAAGAAAGCAGGGATGTCAGAAAGGCTGACATGCTGACCACAATGCTTGCGTTAAGTGTGAGAGCGTTGCAAAATAAATGTACACATACATGTAATTCAATCATTGCATCCAAACTGCTCGTGCGCGTCTGTGTAGCCAGGCGCTAAAATGAAACGTGGTCTATTTGTGACGCATGACGCGCTGCAAGTCCTGCTTCTCCCATCTCCTCATTGGTTTTTAGGCACATATACCCACGTGGGTGATTGAAAGACTAACTGAGGTCCACACTCCAGTCCAGTTGGTAGTGGTAATGCACCTTAAAGTTGGTTGCCAACCGCCATATAAAGTCGAAAGAAGGAGGAGGGATTACTAGAAAACTAACTTTTACCGTTTTATCTGTTAATTGTTGGAGTAGAGGACCTTGTGCATTTCAGGTAAAATAACAACACAATGTTTATATCCCAGGACAAATTATCTAACAACAGCAAGCTAGCTAGCTACATTTCCATGAATGTTTCATGCTTTTTGACCTGTCCCCAAATTAATATAGTTGGTTCAGAGTTTGTTTTGATATTTCAATCTGCGTGTCCTGATCGCATCTGGTGTGGATGGACAAAATCAACATGCCCGCGATGGGGCACGCGGACGGACGCGGGCGCCGGTCTAGTCAGCATGAGGAAGAAAGCAGTCATGTCGGAGGGAGGTCTGAAAGGCTGAGGAAGAAAGCAGGTATGTCAGAGGGAGGTATGAAAGGGTGAGGAAGAAAGCAGGTATGTCAGAGGGAGCTTGGGAAGGCTTAGGAAGAAAGCAGGCATGTCAGAGTCGTAGCCATGAAAAAAATGCTGGGGGAGCATGAGAGAGAGGGCACTCAGCTGGCAAGACATCTTGAACATGGAAGGGCAGCGGATTAATCTTCTGCTTTGCTCTGTGTACAAGGTTTTTCTATTCAGCAACAAAAATTCACACGTCGGGGTTGGCAGACAGCCCAGACAGCTGCACACTATGTGGACGACAAGCCAATCTGGAGCATGTGCTCTTCTCCTGCCAAGCAGGTCGGACCGATAGAAAATTCAGGTGGTGGCATTACCAAATACTGACTCAGCTGGCCGCGGGACTGGAGCAAGCAAGCAGAAAGCTGAAACATCTCACCCAGGGCCCCTGTTTCTCCCACTTCCTCAGGTCAGGAGAGAGCTCAGCAAAAAGCACAAGGATCAAAGGGATTTTTACCACAGCAGGCGACTGGGAGATGCGGGCAGACCTCAAGAAGCAGCTCAGATTTCCAGAGATAGCCAGCACAAGCCTCAGACCAGATATCGTTGTCTGGTCTAGAGACACCAAGCAGGTGGTCCTCATCGAGCTCACAGCGCCCTGGGAGGAGAGAAATACCAGTCCCTCATCCTTGAGTCAGCAGAATGGATGGAGAGCCTGGAATCTACCAGTTGAGATCGGCTGCAGGGGCTTCACAGGCCAATCACTCTGGAGAGCCCTGGGGAGTAGCAAGGAATAAGCTAGTGGCTGGGCAAGCAGGCAGAAGTGGCATCTCGTTGGATCTGGCTGAAGAGGAATGAGTGGTGGCAGACCCAAGCAGACAGTAGGGAGTCAGGGCTGAGTTGAACGTTGGATCGAGGGGGTTGTTCCAGGACGCTGGTTCTGCCGTCAAGCCCCCAAAGTGTTTGGCTTATCAACGAAACACCGGTGAAGGGGAGTGCCCACTTGAGAACCCGATGAAGTCCCAGTTAGGTGTGGAGCTTATAGTGTTTATAGTGTAGCATGTAGTATTTAGCCTGGTGTTTATAGTGTAGTCTGTGTACAGAGCGGGACAAGCAGAATATCCTTTACACTGATACTTATTGGTAACTGGGGCTTTTATCCAGCAGGATACCAAGGTCATGCCAATTAAATGATGTGTATGAGGGAGTTGATGTAGTTAATTGGATGATGTGGGTTCATAGGAGGCTAGCTGTCTCCCACATCATGATAGTACTCTACAGTATTAAAGGACTTAAAAGACTGAATGTAAAGAAACGGGAGACAACCGAAAAGTAAATATTAAAATCATTGTGGTAGGAACTGGAATGTGTGATTAACTATTTAAGTGTTACTTACTTATTTAGCCTTTTCTGAAGTCTTCAATGTTTAGTTGTCAATTAGTTACATTAGACAAGCATTTCAAATGTATTCTGTTCTATTTGTATTGTAGGGGCGCAGTATAAAAACACATTTGAATGTTTAAAAAAAGCAATACATTTGACTTAATAGAGTCATTATGGCATATGATTTGCATACTGGCATGTACTGGGAAAGAATGGGATTAAATGGGCTAAGATGTGGTCATGTTTGTCATTCACGGGCTTCAGGTAGCACTTAGAGGAGACCTCTGATTCCCTTATAGCCTTGAATCAAAATGCAATTTTATTTTAGAGCGCGGAGCGACTGCGTGCATGAGAAGTAGCTACACACCTGTAACTGTAAGCCATGGACGAAGACGCAGCAACTTGGAGTGGGAATGTGAGGGCTCTGGTGAGTTGAGTAGGCTATTATAAACTAACTACCAATTTAACTAGATTTTTTGGGCAGTCTGTTACTCTGTAGATGATTTTCTATGCCTGTCCAAGAAGCTAGCTAGCCATTTTAGTTACAAGACTCGTGAATCATGTTAATTATAGATATAGCTAACACAAACAGTCAAAAATGTTATAAAACCAAACTAAAACATAAGGTCAGTAAAGATTATTATTCATGTATGGTAGAAAAACGGCATGAGGAAAGGGCACTGTTTGTGGCAGGGTCGTTTTTTTTTTACCTTGCCATCTAATGAACTTTATCAACAGGCTGGACCTTGAAATGAAATTGCTTAATGCCTTTTCCAAAGACATAAATGCTTTTCCTAACACTGTACCACCACAACCACCCTCACTCCAGCACAGTGTCGATTGAGAGATGGCAAGGTAAAAAAAAAAAAATCTATACGGAGGGCATTTAGCTAGTGTAGTTACGTCATAATACATGCACGTTTTGAAATGATTTGATTTGCTTCAGGACTATTTGCAGACCAACATGTCAATGTTTGCCTCTTAGCATTTAGGACACCCCTGAAGTCACAGCATCCACATATAGGGTCAAACTAGCATTAGTGTTGGGTCTTTTCCAGTGTATTCATTTTACTTGATGTCTTAACCTTTTTGGATTAGTCATTAGTCGCAGTGTATTTGCTGGCTTGCAAGACTGAGAAGACCCCCAAAACATCAGATGAGCTTGCCCTAATGCAGGCAGGGATAAGGAAAAGGTTAAAACACAGTCTGTGATGAGTTCTCACGCTGAGATAAGTGCAGCATGGTTCATTGTTCGCCACAACAAATTGAATTCAATTCAGTTTTATTGAGGAACCTATCTTGTGAAAAACATGCTTGATTGCAAATTCTTTGCTTTTAGATATCAAGCCTGTTAGAGAAGTACCCCAGAATAGCCTCGATCTTAGGCGGTTGGTTGTTCTACAAGTCATCAGGTAAGAATTGCACTGCATTGAGGTTTGTTTGGTAAAGGCACAGTTCACTGTGTGTAAAAATAGTTCCCTCCTATCAATGTGTTAAAAACATAAATATTCAGGTTATTTAGCATATGTTATCACTATAATGGAGGCTAGTGGGGTCCAGCAGCCAGATGTACCCAATGTGCTACTACTTTGTAGTTGATAACCCCAACAGGTTGTCACTTGGCTGCGGGGTGGTGAGAGTATGCGCAGCATTCGCAGTGTGCAGCTAATTCCACAATCAGTGAAAGGATTGTGCCAATTTACACCTCCTCTTTAGAGGCGGAAATATTTTCCCACAAAACTGGCAATGGCAATTTGTCAGTTTAGTGAATTCAGCGGAATATGTAAAGAACCACACTTATAGTATCTCCACCTGTTATTTGCGCGATCCTCCCTTAAATGCATGTCTAAAGGAGAGAATCTGGCAAACTGCGCTTTCCATGGCCAAACTGCTTATGTACTCTTTAGTCCATACCACACGTTCCTCGGGCAAAATGCACCTCGTCTACGCCAGAAAAAGGCGCAAACAGCTTTGTAAATCAGGGCCTGAGTTTTCTTAGTTTCAAATACCAGGTGCGTATAAGCAGGGGCATACCTTACAGTGGCATTGTAGTGCCCTGGCCCCTGTATTTTGATTTTCTTTTGTTTTTCAAAAAGGGGGACCCGGCCAGAGACACCTTGCCCTTGTCCCACCGGAATCCGATGGCTACTCTGGGAGACTCCTGCGATCGGCCTCAGGTGGTGGAAAGACCATTCTCTACATTGCACTGATTCAAGAAGAAATCGACACAAGTCCTCTCCCACCAGATGCACCTGAGTTTGCTAGAATGCCCGAGGCAAATTGCCACAAGTGTGGTAAACTAATGCCTGTACAGCTGCTGCCAGTCCTGTGGGTCTGCAGGTCACAGTACGGTAAGACTGGGGACTGGGGTACAAAGCAGTGTTATTGTTGTTATTTGAATTCACCAGGCTTATGTTGACTGACATTAACTTTTGTCAGACACTGTTGCGCATCCTTACAGGAGCCAGACAAGGATCTCAGCATTGCTGGAGTGGCAGAGATGGAATCTGATGTAATGGATTGTAGAGTGGTAAGTTAAATACATCGCTGTCACTTCATTAACTGCTTAGCCCGGTAGACCAATCTGATCTTGCGAACTCACATTGTTGAGACATTGATCAGTCTAGCCTATCACCTATTCACAACTGTTTGGAAGAAGCTCTGCCGTATATGGGCCCATCAGCCTGCTCTGATATGCTATGGGGTTAGGCATGATTGACTAACTGCTGGCTGACCAGTGGTGCTGTCGTGCACTTCATGAGTCATTGTTCTTAATGGACGCTGATCCTATTATCTGTGATTTCATTTGGCAACGCTCCTAGGCTCAACATGGTTTCAAGCACAGAGGCCAGACTGACAAATTATGCGCAATAAAATGTGAGTGGAGTGGTCAGTCTGGTTTACCAGGCTAAGTAAAGCTGTGTATTTCACTCTGAACTCTACCCCGACAGGTACAGGCATCGTGTCCGATCTGTCTGAAAATGTGTCCCATCGCTAACCTTGAGGTTCATGCCAGTTTTTGTGAGAGGTAATGACTTGCATCATCACACACAAGATAGATTTGATTGTAAGGCAGATTTTCCCTTATAATGACATACTTTTTTATGTAGAACCGAAGTGCAAGATGGACCCCATGTGCAAGTGATATCATGGTAAGATAATAAGAAATCCATAAAGGGACAAACAAGAATTTTGAGACATTTCCAGGATGCAATGGCTAGAATGGGCACTCACCCACCAGAGATGTAATTACGGGAGATATTACCCTAAGTGCCAGAAGGTATATTGCACAGGAGGTGGGGAATATCTCCCAATCACTAGAGGGTGAGTGGTGCATTTGTCATCTACTACAACACACTGTCTGGCTTTTGCGAGGTTGTAAGCAGGATAGTTTTAATTTCAGTGTCGGTGACGTGTTGAGCTGCATCAGTCAGCGAGTCAGTACAGACGGAGAGTTCCGGATCAGCGTCAGCAGAGAGAACCTCCTTCAACGAGGGCTGAGTCAATGGAAGAGGCAGAAAAAAAAGTTTACGAGCTAGCAACTTGAAAGCAACTTGAAAGTCACCTACCTGACAGGACCTGGTGTAGACACCGGGGCTCTCAAAAAACACTTCCTAACATCATCAAGTGCCAATGATGATCGCCCCATTTGATAGATAATGGCACTTTTAAAAAATGAAAGGAGGTGCTCATACACTGCTCCAAAAAATTAAGGGAACACTAAAATAACACATCCTAGATCTGAATGAATGAAATAATCTTATTAAATACTTTTTTCTTTACATAGTTGAATGTGCTGACAACAAAATCACACAAAAATTATCAATGGAAATCAAATGTATCAACCCATGGAGGTCTGGATTTGGAGTCACCCTCAAAATTAAAGTGGAAAACCACACTACAGGCTGAACCAACTGTGATGTAATGTCCTTAAAACAAGTCAAAATGAGGCTCAGTAGTGTGTGTGGCCTCCACGTGCCTGTATGACCTCCCTACAACGCCTGGGCATGCTCCTGATGAGGTGGAGGATGGTCTCCTGAGGGATCTCCTCCCAGACCTGGACTAAAGCATCCGCCAACTCCTGGACAGTCTGTGGTGCAACGTGGCGTGGGTGGATGGAGCGAGACATGATGTCCCAGATGTGCTCAATTGGATTCAGGTCTGGGGAACGGGCAGGCCAGTCCATAGCATCAATGCCTTCCTCTTGCAGGAACTGCCGACACACTCCAGCCACATGAGGTCTAGCATTGTCTTGCATTAGGAGGAACACAGGGCCAACCGCACCAGCATATGGTCTCACAAGGGGTCTGAGGATCTCATCTCGGTACCTAATGGCAGTCAGGCTATCTCTGGCGAGCACATGGAGGGCTGTGCGGCCCCGCAAAGAAATGCCACCCCACACCATGACTGATCCACCGCCAAACCGGTCATGCTGGAGGATGTTGCAGGCAGCAGAACGTTCTCCACGGTGTCTCCAGACTCTGTCACGTCTGTCACATGTGCTCAGTGTGAAACTGCTTTCATCTGTGAAGAGCACAGGGCGCCAGTGGCGAATTTGCCAATCTTGGTGTTCTCTGGCAAATGCCAAACGTCCTGCACGGTGTTGGGCTGTAAGCACAACCCCCACCTGTGGACGTCGGGCCCTCATACCCCCCTCATGGAGTCTGTTTCTGACCGTTTGAGCAGACACATGCACATTTGTGGCCTGCTGGAGGTCATTTTGCAGGGCTCTGGCAGTGCTCCTCCTGCTCCTCCTTGCACAAAGGCGGAGGTAGCAGTCCTGCTGCTGGGTTGTTGCCCTCCTACGGCCTCTTCCACGTCTCCTGATGTACTGGCCTGTCTCCTGGTAGCGCCTCCATGCTCTGGACACTACGCTGACAGACACAGCAAACCTTGCCACAGCTCGCATTGATGTGCCATCCTGGATGAGCTGCACTACCTGAGCCGCTTGTGTGGGTTGTAGACTCCGTCTCATGCTACCACTAGAGTGAAAGCACCGCCAGCATTCAAAAGTGACCAAAACATCAGCCAGGAAGCATAGGAACTGAGAAGTGGTCTGTGGTCACCACCTGCAAAACCAGTCCTTTATTGGGGGTGTCTTGCTAATTGCCTATAATTTCCACCTGTTGTCTATTCCATTTGCACAACAGCATGTGAAATGTATTGTCAATCAGTGTTGCTTCCTAAGTGGACAGTTTGATTTCACAGAAGTGTGATTGACTTGGAGTTACATTGTGTTGTTTAAGTGTTCCCTTTATTTTTTTGAGCAGTGTATGATGTGTTGTCTGTTTTCATTGAATATAGATGGGAAGGACCACTAAAATTGCTTCTTTTAAATAAGCTTCTCCCTGTGGTTTGATTGTCTACTTCCAGATATTATCGCAGAGATTGAGGAGTGCATTTTTGAGGGCCCTGAAGGAATGGGGAAAAACCCAATATACTCAATCAGTGATTTAGACAGTGGAAATGTCAAGTATGTATGCACCTCTGACATTCATTGTTTTGATAAATTCAAGCACTGAGAAATATGTAGTTATAACAAATAATAATTTATATGAATTCTACAAACGTTGTTGGGGTACCCATTTCAATCCAACGCCATTAAATTACGTTCTAAGATTTTGGTTGATTGTAGAGCCATTGGAGAAATATTCTCTGCAAGCCTGGTTCAGGGAAGACCATCCCCCTGCTTCATGTGTGAGTGGTGCTACCAGTATAGAGACAGGAGACATGGATCAGGTTACACGTAGAGAGGCTGATGTCACCGATGCAGAGTACAGGATCCTAATTGAAAGGGCAAGACCCTGTTGTAATACTTTTGAAATGTTTTTTCTTTTTACTTAATATAGCTGATTTTAAGAATAGGATTGGCTGTGAGTTTTTATAAGGTCTGAAGTATCCTTGTAAGATTTACTATATCAGTTATAAAATGTTTTTGCTTCTGTATTCGTGACACAACACTAACTCGAAATTGGTTCAGGTTTCAGAGGCTACTGAAAACACATTGTCAGAGCTTACAAGTGACATACTGGCTTGTGGATACACTGGCACAATTGCTGTGAGAAACAGCGACCGCATTGTCAGGTCAGTATCATCACATCAGTGCCAGTACTGACAAAGCGCCTCAGGAGTGGTACTGTACTAAGATGATATCCCCACGTCTATTAGTTCATTTATGATCAAACAACAATTTCATCAGTACTCCTGTCTTTAATTACTTTCAATGTTTTACTTTGGCGGCTGATCCCTATTCTAAACCAGATCAGGAAAGGGCTTCAGCTGTTCGAGCTGCTGGCCATCATCCAAACACATGCCAACATCTGCAGAGAGCTCTTTGTTCCTGGGCAAGACCATGCAGTGAGGACTTCAGCCTGATCAAATCTAATTGCTGAGAGTTTTGACCAATCGTATGTGTGTGTGTGGTTCTTTTTCAGACCTGATAGTTAATCTTGTCAGTGAATGCAAGTCACATGCCATAGGTTGTGTGTATCCGTAAACTTAAAATCTAGTGTACTGTAGGTCTGAATAACTGTTTTGAACCTTTAGGAGCCAGATGCTGACTTCCTCCTATCCTGCTTTGTGCCGGTTCTGAGTGGAAAGGGAACTTGTCACTGGCATCTTGAATCTCAAATCATGAACCACATGCAGGACTTCTTGAAGAGATTGAGTCGACAGGTTTGTGATCTACAACACAATTCAATCTTCTTTATACTGAGCCATTTATCTGGGAGAAAATCCTGAGGAATGAATGATCTTATTTCTGTCTTAGGTCCAACTGATGGGAGACAGCCAGCAGATGAGATACAGGAGAAAGATGGAGCAGGTGTGAGAGAGAGCAACAAACTACAAAGCCATACAACTTGCTGACATAGAATTATTGTGAATGTAGTTATGGAAACTAAACATTTTGTTTGTTAAAAACTTAGTGAACCATGCATCTTAGCCTGAATTCCTGAGTTGTGAGCGATATCATTGTCTTAGGTCCAACTGATGGGACACAGCCAGCAGATGAGACACAGGAGAATGAGGGAGAAGGTGTGTTACTATCTACATAGCAATAGTTTATAGTAAAAGTCACTTTAGCTACCTGACAAGGTACAATGTTCCCTGATTAACATTTCTACAGCCATCGCAGCTTTTCTTGCGCCTATTTAAATGCTACCGATGAGCAATAATCAGTAAAAAATTGAAACTGACGTTGTAAGCATTGTCCCTAAACAATCGTCATCACTAAATTTATTTTATTCTGTGATTTGTTGATGTAAAGACATACAAAATGGCATATTTACTTAAAGCATGGTTTTTACCATGCGTTTGTGGATGTTTGTCTCCCGACCTGTGACGCAGTCACTTTACCAACCTTAAGAACCATGCATCTGAGTCTTTGAATAAATGAATAGATGTATGAATTAATGTCTGCATTCTGTCTTTTAGGTCAAACTGATGAGATGCAGCCAGAGGATGAGATGCAGGAAAACAAGTGTACAGGTGTGACCAACTACATTACAGTACTTTGCTTAATGATATCTTGGTTTGGCAGGTAATATTGTTTGAGAGAATTATTACATTTTACAATGGAAAACTAATGTATCATATTTGCCGTTCAGGCCCAACCCAGCACAGTAAACACTATGCATAGGAGCCAGAAATGAATGAATCTTGTCTTTCAGGACCAATGGAAGGCAAACGACAATATGAGCGAGTAACCATCCCAACCGTCATGCAGTGGTTGAGCGGCCAAGCTCACGTGGTCTTACTACCAAGAGAAAGGAGAGATTTTATCATCAATGTCCTCTTTGATCATGACTGTCTTGTGTGCATCCCTAGTTACAGTTTGTGTTTTCCTACAGTAAGTGCTTGCTCAAAAACTGTCATGTTACCAACTGCACACGAGAACCTATGCTGAGTTTAATCATGTCTTCACACAGGCAATTTGCTATGGTGGGCAGGGGTTTCACAATGTTTAAAATGGTAAATTGAGTCCAGTAGGTTACAGTAAAATGGTTTGAGACATGAAAGTGTTGTTACATTTAGCAAACTAATCTGGTTACATCCATTGTTCCAATGCTAGGTAACTTTAGCATAGTAAGTTTTACTATAAGTCAAGTAATCCCTCGTGCTTATCTTTTTTTCTTGCCAAATGAATCTCCAATAGTAATGACAAAAATTCTACAAGTCTACATTGGATTGAAAAGGGCCAGTATTTTGATGCAATAATATTCAACAACCTTGGCGTGACCCTTGACAACACCCTGTCGTTCTCTGCAAACATCAAAGCAGTGACCCGCACCTGCAGGTTCATGCTCTACAACATCCGTAGAGTACGACCCTACCTCACACAGGAAGCGGCGCAGGTCCTAATCCAGGCACTTGTCATTTCCCGTCTGGAATACTGCAACTCGCTGTTGGCTGGGCTCCCCCCTTGTGCCATCAGACCCCTGCAACTTATCCAGAACGCAACAGCCCGCCTGGTTTTCAACCTTCCCAAGTTCTCGGTCACCCCGCTCCTCCGCACACTTCACTGGCTTCCAGTTGAAGCTTGCATCCACTTCAAGACCATGGTGCTTACCTACGGAACAGCAAGAGGAACGGCCCCTCCCTACCTTCAGACTATGCTCAAACCCTACACCCCAACACCCCACTCCGTTCTGTCACCTCAGGTCTCTTGGCCCTCCCACTCCTACGGGAGGGCAGCTCCTGTTCAGCCCAGTCCAAGCTCTTCTCTGTCCTGGCACCCCAATGGTGGAACCAGCTTCTCCATGAAGCTAGGACAGCAGAGTCCCTGCCCATCTTCCGAAAACATCTGAAACCCTACCTCTTCAAACAATATCTTAAATAATCCTCCTCACCTCGTAGAGGGTGATTGTCCTATGTATCAGAGAAACAAGTCAGGGCCTCCTGCAGTCTTGGAAGAAACACCCAGTGTGCACAGATGTGTACATGGCTGGAGATGCATAGTAGGCCATCTTCCTCAAGTGTGTGCAAGACGTCATAGAAGGTGAAGGACACAGATGACCAAACATCACGCCACAGGCGCTCCACACTGTCAAGACATGGCCAAACATCACGCCACAGGCGCTCCACACTTTCAAGACATGGCCAAACGTCGCTCCACACTGTCAAGACATGACCAAACGTCACGCCACAGGCGCTCCACACTGTCAAGACATGGCCAAACGTCGCTCCACACTGTCAAGACATGACCAAACGTCACGCCACAGGTGCTCCACACTGTCAAGACATGACCAAACATCGCTCCACACAGTCAAGACATGACCAAACGTCACGCCACAGGCGCTCCACACTGTCAAGACATGACCAAACGTCACGCCACAGGCGCTCCACACTGTCAAGACATGACCAAACGTCACGCCACAGGCGCTCCACACTGTCAAGACATGACCATTTAGGCATGCAAAAAACAAAACACTAATCAGTTAAGTGTGTCTCAGACCAGTATAGTAGAAGAGCACCTCATCTGCCAGGCAATGCACTAAATTTAACCAAACATCAAACATTATTCCGGTACTAATCGATAAGGGAAACCAATTCCTTACTCGTAAATCCATCGATGTCTCCAAATATGACGATATTGTTCCAACTTCTCGACCTCTGACACGGTTCAGCAGTTCCGTCAAAGCTCCTAAAACGTATTCAGGGATCTGAATGACGTTAGACAAAGCACTGACAAAAGTGAGCTCTTGATTGCAGGTGAATTCCAAAAGCCTGGTCTGAAGCATCTCCAATATGTAATTTCTCAGTAGAACCTGAAGACAGAGTGGCACAAGGTTATTATTGATGTCAGCTAAACTTGCGTCAGGATACTTAGCGAGCTAACTTACTCTTTGATAACTCAATAGAAAAATGAGTAACGCCAATCAATAACTTATTACTATACCTAGGTACTGGATTAATCCTTGACTAGGGCGACCTTGTGGACAGGAAAGGTTATCCTCCTTGCTAGTGTCCATTACCATAAGGGTAATTGGTAGTTTGTCAGTGACATGAGCTAACTTGCTAGGCCATATCAAATGCCACTAGCCGAGATCGACTGTGTAAGCTAGTTAGTTAGCTAGCAACGTGTCATTAGCTAGCTAGTGCTATCTAGATTTGCGCTGGCAAACAAATCCATTACATTAGCTACCTAAATGTGAAGTAAACTCAACTGAGGAGTAATAATTAACAACCCAATCCTTACATGAGATTTAGGCAGCCCAGCACCATGTCGCTCTTCTCACACAGCTACTCCAGCGGGAGCATGTGGACTCAGTTTGCACTACAAATGGAGACTTTTAAGTTGAAAACGTGCAGGATACCTATTTCTGGTTTCCCTGACTTCCGTTTTGGTTTACTGTGTTATGCTTGTTCGCGTATCCCTCGTCACATGTCGTTACGTTTTTTGTTGGTGAGATGAAACTGCCAAAACTTTTGTTCAAGCCTAAAATGTTAGTCCCTAATTGTAACATGGTGTTTGTATGTTCACAGATGAAATGTCACGTTTACGTTTCAGGCATGGATTTCTTACGATCCTAACGATACTTAAGTTAAACCTGTTGGCAGCTATCTGGATCCATACTGCCGCACCAAAAAAAAAGTGTCAAGGGAAGCCAGCTTGGATATTGGCGTCACTCCTATTAAATCCCATTGAGCGCAAACGTCATTGTCAGAAATTTGAACTGTTGCATCTCGTTGTGTTGTTGTCCTCTAGTGGCTAGTTAGCTAAAATTGGCACTTTCCTAAATTAGCCATGGATGGAGATAAAGATTAGGACTAGTGGTTTTACTTATTCTCTGTAATGACCAATCATTTATAATGGCGATTCTGATCCAACCATTAATTCATACATTGTTGTGCCCCCTGGCCTGAGAGGATGGAAGTTCAATATGTAGCTAACTAATATGTAGAAGGCTAATGTTAACTAGCTAACGTTGCCCATGAATGGAGTTAGGCTAGCGAGCAAGCATTTTAGCCAGATAGCCTAGGCCCTAGGACAACAAAAAATAAAAGCGTGTACTGTATGACAGTGAGAACGTTTCCTCAACATGAAAGAGAGGAGGATGGAATTGGCGTTTCTCTAAAAGTAGGGTGAGTCAACATGTTTTCTACTTGCACAAACGCACACAGAAATCAGAACAATGGACAGCCACATCATATTTAGCGTACGTTGATTGGACTAAATTGTTTTTGGTATCTTTTAGTTGTCACTGTATTAGACTAAACGGAGGTGATTTGATGATGTTCAAATGTTGAAGTTGAAATGGTGCTGAAATAGTGGAGGCAGCTCATGTTTTCTTTGCGACTTGCAGTAACTCTCTGTGGTTCTAATGCAATAGTTGTTTAGTGGTCCGAAAATGTCGGAAACATTAACTTGCTTGACCATGTTGTAGGTCATGTAACTGTCTGTTACTGTACACGCAATATGCTTTGTGGACTTCACTGGACAGAGCTATCCGGTTTTGTGATTAAAACAAAGTTGTGGTTGAATTTATTCTGCCACTGTGTCTTATTGTCTCGGCCTAACAGGTTATAAAGCAAACAACGCAATTATCACAACACATAGGTTGTAATATGGCTTTGGCTTCCACAGTGATTTTACCCACGCACAGCTACTGATGAGTAAGCATTTCACTGTTAGTCTACACCTGTTGTTTACGAAGCATGTGACAAATAAAATGTGATTTGATTTTGACGCAGCCACCTCTGTCTCTACCTTCAACTGCCATGTGGTGGCGCCAATACTCTTCCTCTAAAGGGGGGTTTCTTATGGGTAGTCGAACGGTCCATCAAGACTGTTCACCAGTCTTCCTCATTAATGTGCAGATAGGTAGAGATGTTTATGAAAACACTTTTAGCATACTCACTGTCCCTTATGTATGTCTAATTTCAATAATTAAAGGTTCATTTGTTTCATAAGGTTCATTTAGGGGTACATTCTTAAAGAACTGCTATACATTTTGCACACTATTATAGGGAAGAAAATGTCAGTTCAATAAAAAGTGTTTATTTTTTATAAAAAACAAAGAGTTCTTCATTAGGGCCATGCACCTTTGTTGGACTGCAAACTTCTATTTTGCATGTCGGTTAGAGTCAGAGTAAGTCATCACATCTCAGTGAGTTGTTGTGTGCGAACCGTCCCTCATGTTTGGCATTAGCAGAGGGTTCTCAGGATATACACTGACTGGTAACAGTGAGCGAAGGGCTGACATGGCTCGTCTGCCCTTTTTTATGTGCACATGATCTGGCTCCTTTTAGCTGCCCAGGTGACAGTGAGCCAGCTGAACCTGGTGTTCCACAGCGTGGTGGCTGCTCCCTACCAGTGGGAGTACCCCTACCTGCTCAGTATCATCCCCTCCCTCTTCAGCTTCATGGCCCTGCCCAAAAACAACATCAGCTACCTGTTGATCTCCATGATCTTCTGCATAGCTCCACTCATCTACGGGGGTATGGAATAATAAATATGGTAGAAACTCCCACTAGACCAGTGATGGACAACTTTGATAGGGTCGGGGACCACAACAAATCTGAACTCATCAGGAGGACCGCAATGGCTCCCACACATGCAGTCAGAGCCTTTTGGGGGCTTTAAGTGGAATTGTCTACCCACACCCAGTTTGTTTAACTCACTTCCTATCCCAGGACCGAGTTTAGGAAACGTTATTCTAGAGAAGTATACCCTCTAGTGCCCTCAAATCCTAATCCAGACCTCCAAGCCAGTTTCATTGCTTTAAAAAAATCTAATTACACATGCTCTAGTGCAAAAAAGTTGGTCTGTTTAACAAAACATGTACTGTACCTTCCCAGCTGAAACTAAGAATGTTTTGCATAGAGAAGGGCAGTGCTATTGGTTGGCTGGTCCTCACAGTATCCATCCATGTGCATCCATTTTATTCATCCTGTCATACCTGATCTATTTTCAAAGAATTTGTTTCATTGTCTTTACTGATCCTGTTGATAATGTGGGTTGTGTTGGAGCCAATGTACAGTACTTTCCCCTTAATTTCAATAGTAAATCATTAACTGGTATCTGCATGTCACTGCAAACTCTGTAACAGGTGAAAAGCAGTATAAGACCAACAGACATCCTAATAATGTGCAGTCTGCTTACACTGCATGTATTTAAATGGCAGAGATGAAGGAGCTATGGATTATGGCTGTCTTTGCTACAGGTAAGACTTGCTCTATATTTGATTTATTCAGGGTGATTTAAGATGTTCAGATGTACACTGAGTGTACAAAACATTAAGAACACCTGCTCTTTCCGTGACATAGACTGGCCAGGTGAATCCAGGTGAAAGCTATTATCCCTTTTTGATGTAAATTGTTAAATCCACTTCAATCAATGTAGATGAAGGGGAGGAGACAGTTTAAATAAGGATGTTTAAGCCTTGAGACAGTTGAGACACGGATTGTGTTCCATTCAGAAGGTGAATGGGCAAGACAAAATATTTAAGTGCCTTTGAACGGTGTATGGTAGTAGGTGCCGGTTTGTGTCAAGAACTGCAACGCTGCTGGGTTTTTTACACTCAGCACTTTCCCGTGTGTATCAAGAATGATTCGCCAACCTTCCAGCCAACTTGGCACAATTGTGGGAAGCATTGGAATCAACATGGGCCAGCATCCTTGTGGGATGCTTTCGACACCTTGTAGAGTCCATGCCCTGATGAATTGAGGCTGTTCTGAGGTCAAAGGGGGGGTGGGGGTGGGGTGTTCCTAATGTTTGGTATACTCAGTGTATGATGCTGTTGTTAATTTTCTTGTGTGATTGAGAACTGTGTAGGAAAATTGCTTTCACTTACGATGTGCAAAGTTGTATGATGCATTTAACTTATCTATTGATTATATCCAATATGTGACCTTAGAGTATTTACAGTTTGGTTTATGGATTTTAAAGTTGAGTTTTTAGTCAGCGATTGACTGATGTTTGGTCCTTTTGCTGCGAAGGATATGTTAGTGTCTACGAAGACATTGTTTCAGACTTTTTTTTAAATGCAGACACTTGATGGTGAATAGACTACTGTCAGGTCTTAGATACATTTGATAACAGAGTAGCCTTTGCTATCAACTGTCAACCGTTAATTGGCAGTGATAATGACTTCTTTCTCTCATAAAGTACAGTAGAAAACATTTCTACACTGCTGCAGACACAATGAAACTGGAACAGTCTGGATCATATCCTAAGCTTATAGCAACTGACACTATGTACCCTTGTTTATGTGGTTTACAGAGTTATTTTAATTTTTTGGGGCAGTCTCTTTGCTACAGGGGGATCTCACCACATCCTCTGCCGTTCCAACCACCATTGACTTAACTACTCCAGCTACTGCTGCCCCTTTAACCCCTGACCCTCCAACTACTGGTTACCGAAATGCTACTGGACTTCCAACTACTGGTTACCCTACCTCTATCCCTATCACCAGTACCAGTCTCCCCACCACCACCTCTACTGCCACAATCCCTCCTCTGGTCTGTATCAATGGTGGTGAGCTGCAGAGTGGAGTCTGTATCTGTCCTGATGATTGGACCGGAGAGACCTGTTCAGAGGGTACATCCACACCCTTACACTATACCTAACCCTGGATCTCACATTCACAGTACACACCACTACACTACTATACCTAACCCTGGATCTCACATTCACAGTACACACCACTTCACTACTCCTAACCCTGGAACTCACGGTCACAGTACACTACTCCTAACCCTGGATCTCACATTCACAGTACACACCACTTCACTACTCCTAACCCTGGAACTCACGTTCACACTACACTACTCCTAACCCTGGATCTCACATTCACAGTACACACCACTTCACTACTCCTAACCCTGGATGTCACATGCACAGTCCACACCACTGCACTACTATACCTAACCCTGGATGTCACATGCACAGTCCACACCACTGCACTACTATACCTAACCCTGGATCTCACATTCACAGTACACACCACTACACTACTATACCTAACCCTGGATGTCACATGCACAGTCCACAACACTATTCCCTGGATCTCACATTCAGAATGTATATTTCATGTTTGCAGTCATACATTTGGTCCATGTTGAAATGCATTTTACTTCGATAGGGAATTTCTGCAATTCCACCATCATTGCTGATTTATCCTTCCCAAGAACAACGGTTGGCTGGTCTGCTTATTCAGAACAATTGTGTGGTGAGGAGACAACCAGTGGTATGTTACTTTTATTCACCTAAAATGACAAAAATGTATTCATCTGTTACAGTTCTAATTAATGTTGCATTAGGTAACACAAAATCTTGAGTATCTTTTTGTCTTGGTTCCTCCAGCCGGATTACCAGAAGCCTCAGCAAGATGTTTGAATGACACTGGCTCTCCGAAGTTTGGTCCTCCTCAGGAGCTGCAGTGTGAATTGACCCTCAGTGGCATTCAAGAAAATGTAAGTCAATATTCTTATGATCCTGATTTATGACCAGTCTCGATTTTGCGTTCTTCTTTCCTTGGGTCAGTTACAGTTATCATTATGAGGAGTCGATCTTACAGTTTGAAGATCAGTATCAACTGGCTTTTACCTTCAGCTCATGTATTCTGTTAATTTATTCTGCTTAACAGTTGATGAGGAACATTCTTTTTTTATTTATTGTGTTTTAGATTACATTTTATTTTTACATTTAGTCATTTAGCAGGCGCTCTTATCCAGAGCGACTTACAGTAGTGAGTGCATACATTTTCATACTTTTGCCGTGTGGGAATTGAACCCACAACCTTGGCGTTGCAAGTGCCATTCTCTACCAATTGAGCCACATAGTTAGTATTGGCAATTTTAATATCCCAATGTACTCACAGGTCAGCATGTTGCTGACATTTATACAATGTTCTGTTGAAAAAATAAATATAAATCATTCTCTTTCCCTATTAAGATCTCCAGCAGTTCAGGTGATTTAGCACAGCTAGCCTTCAGTACTCAGATCCTGACCTCCCAACCAGAGCGGCTATCAGCTGACAACATCACCACAGCAGCTCAGATAGCTAACACTCTGCTTCAGTCTGTAAATATCACAGAGGTATAACATCTTTTGGAATCAAGTTGTGACTACGACATGTTCTGGAGATAAACGTGAGGTTGTTACTGTAGTGATTTGAACACTTGAGGGTCATTCCCTGGTTTTGATCATGTTGCAGGATATCGCAGTGGCAGCTGTAACTACCATCAGTCAGCTACTGAATGCCAGTGAGGAGATTACACAGGAGAGTGATGCTGTCCAGAGGTGTGTGTGTGTTTCTACATATGTTTGAGTTTATGTGTGTACGTGTGTCTCTGTGCGTGTCTGCATGGGTGCATGTGAACTAATGTGTTTCTGTGTTTCTCTCCCAGCCTCACAGAGACCCTGGAGGAGTTTTCCCTGGACCAGCAGAATAATGTGTCCTTGGTGGTTCAGCCCAACCTGGCAGTCCAGTCTGTCCAAGTACCAAGTGACACAGTAGGGATCCAGTTTACTGCTCTGACTGGTGGGTGGGACTGCTAGTGAACCTACATACTGGCATTTAAAGTGATAGTTTATATCTGTGTTGACAGACTGGTTAAAACTTCTCATTTTTCAAATGTTTCTCCTCTGTTGATCAATACGTTTTTTTTTATTTGTTTTACATTTTACATTTTAGTTATTTTAGCAGACGCTCTTATCCAGAGCGACTTCCAGTTAGTGAGTGCATACATTTTTCTTTATAGCGCCATGCTCTACCAACTGAGCTACAGGAGGCCTGTACTACGGACTAGTGCAGAAGTAACACTATGTTGTTCAGCTTTACATTTATAAATCAAATTAATCTCCTTCTCCAGGAAGTTCTGGTAATTTTGTGGCCGACAGAATTAATCTCAACACCAATACCTCTGAACTGATAGCTGACAAAGGAGGTGCTACCGATGTCCAGATTGTCATAAAATTCCCACCAGGTGAGCCAATGTTGGTATGCAAACAGTATATAAACTCAAGCTTCAATTTCCTTGTAGCGCTTTCACCGAGAGCACTTAACTACTCGTTGTGGTCGCCAAAAACAGGTCAGCAATGCCAAATTGAGTCACATGGGATATGGATAAGTGAACTATTGAGAAGTAATGTGGCTTCCACGTTAAGTCTACAAGGCAAAGTCAAGCTACTCATGTATATGAAGTCCTGAGATGAACACCAATCTCTCTCTCTCTCCTCCCCCTCTCTTTCTCTCTCCCCCTTCTCTTTCTCTTCACCCCCTCTCACTCTCTTTCTCCCTCACTCCACTCAGTTTTACGTAATAAAAACACAAACTACTCCATTGGTTTTGTGCTCTACCAAAACGACCGGTTCTTCAGGTCCAGGGCATTCACAGCTTCTTCAGGAACCAACAGAAGGGTAATCTCTGCTAACCTGGGACAAGAGTTTGGGCTGCATGTTGAGATGCTCTTCAAGCCTACAGTAAGATTTATCTTGGAATCAGTAAACACATAGTGGTCCAAATTCTCTGGGAAACGTAATGGGAAGTTTTCCATTATCTAAGTCACGTGTCAAACTCATTCCACGGAGGGTCGAGTGGCTGTGGGTTTTTGCTCCTCTCTTGTAAGGAACTCCCCTCATCTGATTGTCTAGGTCTTAAATTGAAAGGAAAAACCAAAAACCAGCAGACACTAGAATGAGTTTGACACCCCTGATCTAAGTTATCCATTTTACAGAGAGTTTGTTTCTGTTCTCACTTCTCAGGCTGTCCCCAACGCCTCCCTCTATGACTTTGCCTGCGTGTCGTGGAACTACACGTTGAAAGACTGGAGCACCTATGGCTGCTCCAAAGTCAACCACTCAGAAGACGGCCTGCAATGTTTCTGTAATCACACCACTAACTTCGCTGTGCTCATGGTGAGTAGCTAGCTGCCTTCGGCTCCCTTTTCCTGACCACACTTTGACCTATGGAAGGGGTTCCCAAACTTTTTTTGGCCCACGTCACCATCTGAAAACTCTCATGACCCCAAACATGTGAATTCGTTTTTTTGTAATTAAGAGCCTATGTTTACTTTTTTATTATGACAGTTAATTGCAAAACATACTAACAGTATTTCTGATTGTCTTCTCAACTCACCATCACATACTTTTAATGTGGGGCTATGACAGTCAATAGCAAAGTGGTCTGACATAATATCTCTTATCTCATCACCACTAATGAGATGATGAGATCAGAGACATGATGCATGTCGCGTCAGAGCTCCTCAAAGTCAGGGGGTGTGGTTGACAGTGCCCACCTCATCTCCGGTTTCACTTCCAACCTGGATCGATATTTGGTTTTAATGCAGACGAGTGCACTAAATCCAGCCTCACACAGATATTAGAGGGCAAAGGGTACCATGAGTTTTAATGCTCAGAAGGAGACGGCAGGGTATTCCCTTTGAGTGAGGAACCAAAATGCGTTATCTGCATTATTCGGTCATATGACGGCTCGATAAGCTTTCGATTTCACTTACAGGCATGTCAACTGAGGCAGGATCACAGTCAAACAGATTTCTCTCCAATAAGAAGTCTTTCCTCTGAATCCACTGATTCGGTCACTCACCTGTAGAATGTTTTTGTATTTCCCCACGCATGCTTGCGTTCAGTTCGTTCAGTTTCCCAAATATGTCAGTTACAAAGGGAAGGAGACACATTTTCTTTTCATTACACAGAAAGTCAAGTCTTTTTTTTGTTGTTTTACCATTCGTTACCATGGAATCTGTTTTTCTTCAGTATAGCCATGCAGCGCATCCTCTGTACAGTTTCATGCTTGAGAATCGTGAGACAGAACAATACGTCCTCGTGAATAGCATCCCCCGACAGGTAGCGAACAAAAGTATATGCATGGGCATCTCGGCCCTCACAACTAACGTCCATTTGGAAAGCATAAGCTGGGGAGTATTTGAGTGGTTCTGTAGGTTTCATTTGGATTGCTAGCTATAGCATAAATTCTTCATTTTACAGTGTTATCTGACAAAGGTATTGATTAGTGTTTCTGTGCCTCGGCCTCCCCACACCTTGTTTTCACCATATTGATTGTGGCGGTAATATCTCTGAAATAGTGTGTGGTTTCATTCTGTAGTGGGCCTAGCCATTCACCTGGGAATAGGGTGACCACATGTCCCAGATTGTGCGGGACAGTCCCGCATTTTGGCCCTTTGTCCCGCAACTAAACAATCATGTCCCGCATTTTATCAACAAATTCAAACGCCACCAATTGTAGAAAAAACGTTGATTTGTCCAGTATTTCAGTCAGACATTCCAACCTGTCTCTTGCAGTCACATTGCGCTCATGACAGTTAATTTCCACCTTGTTACTCTCAGATTGTATAAAACATCTAATTGATTGGCTGCAAGTTCAACAATATCTCATAGTTAGGCCTCCTAACTACTTACAAAGAGCTAGAAAAGTAGGTAAACAGCCACATTAGACTGAAAGATATAATCATAGCAGTGGGAAGTAGGGTGCTGCAGCACCTCCTGAAAAATCACAATGACAAAATAATAATAATACATATTTTCACTAAAGTAGTACATTGGGCCTTTACTAGTCCTGTATTAGCAGACCGACATAACCGTTTTTATAGTGCGGGCAAAAAAATAAAACGTGAAGAATTATCATTCACAATTGACAGCGATGATACATTGGCCTATTTCTAAATTAGGTATAGGATAGGTTACACTGTCCCACAAAATCATCCTGTTGTCCCGCATTTGTGTATTTTAAATGTGGTCATCTTAAGTGGGAATGATTCAAGTGGAGCTGTCAAGTGCGGCCTTTTCCCACGATCTAAGGGCGCTCTCTGGTTGAATTTTGCTCTCTGGTTGAATTTTATGTTTTAGATTTGAATAATTTTCATTTAGATTTTTAAGGTTAACCACATTACAATGATTTTGAGATACAAAGACAATATTATAATATTTTATACAAATTACTATTATATATATTTTTTTATGATTTTGAAAATTCTCCTGCGATCCCATTTTCATATCAGGCGAACCCACATCAGGTCGCGACCCCTAGTGTGGGAACCGCTGACCTATAGTTTACATCAGCATATCCAGACACATGAGGGAGATAACTTTATACAGTATGACTGTGACAAACTTAGTGTTACATTTTTCTTTTTTCTTTTCTTTCTACAGTCATTCAGGAATGATTTTAAGTACGCTGAAGTTCAAAACTGGATCACCACATTGGGATGCTCCATGTCCATCATAGGGTTGAGTTTAACAATAACATTCCAGATCGCAACCAGGTAAGATCCTACAGGGTTCCAGAACCAATTCAACATATACAATAACATTCCAGATGGTGACCCGGTAAGATCCTACAGGGTTCCAGAACCATTTCTAAATATACAATAACATTCCAGATCGCAACCAAGTAAGATCCTATAGGCTTCCAGAACCATTTCTAAATATACAATAACATTCCAGATTGCAACCAGGTAAGATCCTACATGGTTCCAGAACCAATTCTAAATATACAATAACATTCCAGATCGTGACCCGGTAAGATCCTACAGTATTCCAGAACCAATTCAACATATTGGGTGCATCTCAATAGTGTAAAGAAGCCCTTTGTCTGATCCAACACGACTTGATAGGTGAAACCAATATGAAACCCACTATTAATGAACCAACACATCCAAAGCAAGGCATCTAACTTCCCTAACATAGTGTTGTCTATCACCTATCCCCAGGAAATCACGCAAAACCAACCCAACGGTCCTTTTAGTGAGCGTCTGCGTGTGTCTCCTGATCTTCACCCTCCTCTTCATGTTGGGGGTGGACAACCCTCATAAACAGCTGGAGAAACCTGAAATACAGGAGGACAACATTCTCCCCCCGTCCGACACACACACAGAGCGGGACAGAGGCCCCTGTACTGCAGTCACAGTCCTGCTGCAGTACTTCCTGTTGGGGACGTTCACCTGGAACACGCTGTACGCCACACATGTCTTCCTGATGATCAGAAACAGCCTGGCCACCAGCCCGTCACACTTCACAGCCTATACTGTGGCCATCGGATGGGGTAGGACAGCTTGGAGAAAAATAAAATATTTAGTTGTTTCAGAAGCTTTGGCTGGCATTAGTCCTGGGCTCCTTGAACCAAAACGAATGCTAGGTTATATTTTATTTAGCCTAAAATAGAACTTCAAAGCAACTTGTATAGTGATGTTATGTCTTTAGAGGATGTATGTGTAGTATATAATCTGTATATGTCTGCATGCTAATCTACCAGGACATAACAACAACATTCTCTGTCCTTTAGGACTGCCTGCGGTTGTGGTGGCCCTCACCTTAGGAATTAGTTACAGAGTGGATGATCCACTGGGTTACAGGCAGGAGGAATTGTGAGTCAATACTGTACTATACTACTACTGTATTACTTCTCTGTACTGTATTGTATTGTACTATACTATACTGTACTTGAGCGACCCGGCTCAACATACAGTGAGGGGAAAAAAGTATTTGATCCCCTGCTGATTTTGTACGTTTGCCCACTGACAAAGAAATGATCAGTCTATAATTTTAATGGTAGGTTTATTTGAACAGTGAGAGACAAAATAACAAAACAAAAATCCAGAAAAACTCATGTCAAAAATGTTATGAATTGAAATAAACATTTGACCCCCTTTCAATCAGAAAGATTTCTGGCTCCCAGGTGTCTTTTATACAGGTAACGAGCTGAGATTAGGAGCACACTCTTAAAGGGAGTGCTCCTAATCTCAGCTTGTTACCTGTATAAAAGACACCTGTCAACAGAAGCAATCAATCAATCAGATTCCAAACTCTCCACCATGGCCAAGACCAAAGAGCTCTCCAAGGATGTCAGGGACAAGATTGTAGACCTACACAAGGCTGGAATGGGCTACAAGACCATCGCCAAGCAGCTTGGTGAGAAGGTGACACCAGTTGGTGCGATTATTCGCAAATGGAAGAAACACAAAAGAACTGTCAATCTCCCTCGGCCTGGGGCTCCATGCAAGATCTCACCTCGTGGAGTTGCAATGATAATGAGAACGGTGAGGAATCAGCCCAGAACTACACGGGAGGATCTTGTCAATGATCTCAAGCCAGCTGGGACCATAGTCACCAAGAAAACAATTGGTAACACACTACGCCGTGAAGGACTGAAATCCTGCAGCGCCCGCAAAGTCCCCCTGCTCAAGAAAGCACATATACAGGCCCGTCTGAAGTTTGCCAATGAACATCTGAATGATTCAGAGGAGAACTGGGTGAAAGTGTTGTGGTCAGATGAGACCAAAATTGAGCTATTTGGCATCAACTCAACTCGCCATGTTTGGAGGTGGAGGAATACTGCCTATGACCCCAAGAACACCATCCCCACCGTCAAACATGGAGGTGGAAACATTATGCTTTGGGGGTGTTTTTCTGCTAAGGGGACAGGACAACTTCACCGCATCAAAGGGACGATGGATGGGGCCATGTACCGTCAAATCTTGGGTGAGAACCTCCTTCCCTCAGCCAGGGCATTGAAAATGGGTCGTGGATGGGTATTCCAGCATGACAATGACCCAAAACACACGGCCAAGGCAACAAAGGAGTTGCTCAAGAAGAAGCACATTAAGGTCCTGGAGTGGCCTAGCCAGTCTCCAGACCTTAATCCCATAGAAAATCTGTGGAGAGAGCTAATAATAATAATAATAATATGCCATTTAGCAGACGCTTTTATCCAAAGCGACTTACAGTCATGCATGCATACATTTTTGTGTATGGGTGGTCCCGGGGATCGAACCCACTACCTTGGCGTTACAAGCGCCGTGCTCTACCAGCTGAGCTACAGAGGACCAACTGAAGGTTCGAGTTGCCAAACGTCAGCCTCGAAACCTTAATGACTTGGAGAAGATCTGCAAAGACGAGTGGGACAAAATCCCTCCTGAGATGTGTGCAAACCTGGTGGCCAACTACAAGAAACGTCTGACCTCTGTGATTGCCAAAAAGGGTTTTGCCACCAAGTACTAAGTCATGTTTTGCAGAGGGGTCAAATACTTATTTCCCTCATTAAAATGCAAATCAATTTATAACATTTTTGACATGTGTTTTTCTGGATTTCTTTGTTGTTATTCTGTCTCTCACTGTTCAAGTAAACCTACCATTAAAATCATGTCTTTGTCAGTGGGCAAACATACAAAATCAGCAGGGGATCAAATACTTTTTTCCCTCACTGTATTTCCTGGTTTGTGACCCACTGATACCGCCCCCGGTGAGAGAGGAGTAAGGCAGTCCAAAAAGTTAACACACACAGGAACTTTATTCACACACAGGAGAAGATGCACATGGGGATGATTTTTGTAATCACGCATCCCATGCACATGTGTCTACGCTCTGACACTGGAAAAAAACACAGTTCAGGCCCGGCTAATACTGATACGCTAGAAAGTGCATGCAGCGGACCCGACTAGCCAGTGCTGGGCTAGCTTGGAGCATCTGACCAATCACAGGGTGCATGGTCAGTGCATGGGCAGAGTGTGGGGTGCATGGGAACAGTCTGATTGGCTGATGCCACGAGCTGGAAGTGATGGATATCGCTCACATGAACTGAACTGAACTCTATTGTATTATACTGTACTGTACTACCAATATATATGTGGGGCAATTGCTGTATAAAATGTTATAACTCATACTGTAAAAGGTTTTCCCTGTTTTACCTGTCATTCTTTTAACGATGGCTAAAAGAATGATCCATTGTGTTGAAAGGTTTCTTATTTACTTATGCCACCCACCATGTTTACTTTATACCACATTATTCAAATCACTGGTGTCCTGTTTTGTCTGTCACAAAGTCCCACTCTCTAACTCATTCATTTGACCTTTCAGTTGCTGGCTTGCTGCCCTCGATCCAAAGGGGAACTTTGACTTCAAGCTGCCAATGTTTTGGGGGTTCCTGATCCCTGTGGCGTTCATGCTTATCTTCAACATGGTGGTGTTGGTATATTTTGTAGTTACCACATCCAAGACCAACCCACATATAACCAGGTAACATTAAAGGGGGCATTTTGGGGGCACAAAGTAGAACGTTGTAGTCATTAAGATCAGTCTTGATTTAAATGCCTACTAATGAGCTTGTTAATTTTGTATTGTCTTTCAATTAAAACTTTTTATAAATAAAATGCATGCTTTTTTTTATTATTAATTCAGTCATAAGTAAGCAAATTATACAATTTGATGAGCACCATTCTCTAACCCACTCAGTCATTGGAAGCATAATGTTATTTTACCACAGCATTACAGCAGTCTATGACCGCAATCTAAGCATGTTGGTTATATTTCCCAGTACAAGACACACATCGATGAAGAAGAAGTTCCTCAGTAGCTTTTCTCTGGCTGTGGTGCTCGGTCTCTCCTGGATCCTGGGCTATCTGTTGCTCATTACACAGAACCAGACCATGTACACCATACTCAACATCTCCTTCTGTGTACTCACCACCACTCAGGTAGTAAATGTATGCACTCACTACTGTAAGTCGCTCTGGATAAGAGAGTCTGCTAAATGACTCAAATGTTAAATATAAAGACTAGTGTACTATTGTACCACAGAATCCAGACATGATTGAAAACTAGACACCTACTAAACATTAATAAATTCTGCTGCTCTTTATAGAAACGCTACCTTTTGTTTGTACGTGTTTATTCCTGAAAATACTTGATAATGTCTTTGTGTTTTTGTTTTCACTCCACAGGGCTTGCAGGTTTTCATTCTGTTCACAGCAAGAACAGCAATTGTCAAGAAAAAGATGTCAAGTGCTTTGAAATCTGTCTCTAGCGCTGGGATCCCTCTTCACACCAAGAAGTACAGTCTATGGCGAGGCGAGCAAAGTGAAAAAGTAGAATCATACACACAGCAGGACACTGATCTGTCATTTCTACCTTGTTCCTCACAGACATCTAACTGATGGGCTGCAAGTTCAACCTCTGTTGTAAAATATCTCATATACCGCCACTATTTCCTATAATATACAGAATAATACACACCATTTTGTATCAATGTATTTTTACTGTAAATTCCCTCAGAAGTTGTGTTGTCCAAGAATTTTTTGGCTATGCACATACTGTATATACATACTGTATGTGTTTTTTGAAATATAACTGTTTTGAATAAAACTGTGATTATTCTCTTTGAATCGAATGTTTGTTTCAGTATTTTTTGTGAGAAATTACACTACTTTACACAATATCTCAGAAAATATCTTTAGACAGTGTAGCCTAGGGATGTCAAACTACATAATTTTCCCTGCGGGCCACGTTCGTTCTTTACCAAGGCCGCACTTAAAATGTATGAACCTTTTACTGCAGTGGGCTAAATCAGGGTCACACAGAGTGATTCTTGGTTGTCTTGGTTGGTAACAAATCTACCTTCAAACAAAAGTATACACCACACACACATGGTTATGGGCTTAAAAAAAGAAGACACCTGTACAATGCCAGATATAGAGTTGAAATCTATGCCATTTTGAGTTTCCATCCTAATATTACACTTTATATACATCACAGAAGACTGAAATATAACAAAACTGTTTGACATAGAAACACCGGATTTTCATCCTCATAAAATGAAAAACGTATTAATTATGAAATGATTAATAACATTCCACCCATGAGGCCAAAGAGGGCACTTTTGGTCATTGACTGCAGGAAAGGGCTACAAAGCTTCTGCTCCACCAGCCTATATAGCTCAGGCAACAAGCTCCAGCTGCCAATTACATCTGTGGTAGTACAAGGCAACAAAGCAGGTCAGGCTCTGATGCTGCGGGACAGCAAGGATGAGAGGGTTCGCCAGCCAGAGATCAAGGAGGTATGACAGGCTCAGGAAGAAAGCAGGCATGTCAGAGGGAGGTATGAAAGGCTGAGGAAGAAAACAGGTATGTCAGGGGGTGGTATGAAAGGCTGAGGAAGAAACCAGGCATGTCAGAAGGAGGTATGAAAGGCTGAGGAAGAAAACAGACATGTCAGAGGGAGGTATGAAAGGCTCAGGAAGAAAGCAGGCATGTCAGAGGGAGGTATGAAAGGCTCAGGAAGAAAGCAGGCATGTCAGAGGGAGGTATGAAAGGCTGAGGAAGAAAGCAGGCATGTCAGAGGGAGGTCTGAAAGGCTGAGGAAGAAAGCAGGAATGTCAGAAGGAGGTATGAAAGGCTGAGGAAGAAAGCAGGCATGTCAGAGGGAGGTATGAAAGGCTGAGGAAGAAAGCAGGCATGTCAGAGGGAGGTATGAAAGGCTGAGGAAGAAAGCAGGCATGTCAGAGGGAGGTATGAAAGGCTGAGGAAGAAAACAGGTATGTCAGAAGGAGGTATGAAAGGATGAGGACTAAACCAGGCATGTCATGGGGAGGTATGAAAGGCTGAGGAAGAAAGAAGGCATGTCAGAGGGAGGTATGAAAGGTTGAGGAAGAATGCAAAACATTTCTGCAGCATTGAAGGTCTCCAAGAAGACAGTGGCCTCCATCATTCTTAAATGGAAGAAGTTTGGAACCACAAAGACTCTTTCTGGAGCTGGCCGCCTGGCCAAACTGAGCAATTGGGAGAGAAGGGCCTTGGTGAGGGAGGTGACCAAGAACCCGGTGGTCATTCTGACAGAGCTCCAGAGTTCTTCTGTGGAGATGGGAGAACCTTCCAGAAGGACAACCATCCCTGCAGACGGAAGCCACTCCTCAGTAAAAGGCACATGATAGCCCGCTTGGAAGAAGGAGTAGCGATTACAGTGTCGTCCGGCTCATAGAAGGCACAGGGTGGCGAGTACCTGTCAGGTGAGCCGACAGCGATGTATTTTAGATATTATACTTCCTCACAGTCAACATTTGCTAAAGATAGTCCTCTATCCAGCGCTTTTGGAATTTTCCAGGCTGCCTGAATGTCTAGGTTTTGTTAAGATCACTTTTAGCAAGCTGGGCAGAGTGAAGAGACTATAAATGTTGATCCATTATCATTTCAACACAATTTCGATTTGGTTTGAGTCATTTCACTGTCGTTTGAGATAAAAAAAAAATATATAATAATCAGAAGAATGAAATGAATTATTCTGGGCCGGAATGAATGGGCTCGCGGGCCCATATCCAATCGATACTAGCCTAAACTAGACCTAGGAAAAGCAAGAGTACAGTAGTTGCCTAAAGAATGACTGTGACCTAAAGGGGTGATGTTGATGTCACCAGGAATTATGAAGTTCACACTGTACTGTATATCTGCGTTGTGCTCCTCAAACAAAGTCTGATGTAGAGTTTATACTAATTCTTATTTACATATGATTTGGTTTTCCTCTACCTCAACAGGCACTATTATTGTCACTATATATGACAGTTAGGATATCTCCTTAGTAGGGTTGCAATAGTCCATGAATTTACAATAAATTACATGGTTTTCCCAAAATCCTGGTTGGAGGTTTCCCTGTGTCAGGAAGGAATAAGCAGGAAATCCTGAATCCTCAAACCATGATTTTTGGATAACCAGGGAATTTATTGAAAGTTACTGGAATTTTGCAACACTACTCATTAGGTACCCAGCGGTGTATCACATTCCCACCATTAGTAAGTCTCAATGCATTGAAGTATGCATGTCACTGTGTATTTATTCCTTCTGTCACTATGTCTATTTTTGATGTTTAACTCTGCATTGTTGGAAAAGGACCCATAAGTAAGCATTTCACTGTTAGTCTACACCTGTTGTTCACGAAGCATGTGACAAATAAAATATGATTAGATGTTGACGAAGCCTCCTCTGTCTCTACCTTCAACTGCCATGTTGTGGCGCCAATACTCTTCCTCTAAAGGGGGATTTCTTATGGATAGTGGAATGGTCCATCTAAACTGTTCACCGGTTTTCCTCATTAATGTGCAGATAGGTAGAGATGTTTATAAAAACACTTTTAGCATATTCACTTTCGCTTATAGACTGTATGTCTAATTTCAAGAATTCAAGGTTCATTTGTTTCATAAGGTTCATTTAGGGGTACATTCTTAGAGAACTGCTAAACATTTTGCCCACAATTATAGGGAAAAAAGTGACAGTTCAATAAAAAGTGTTTCTTTATTATTAATGGGTGGTCCCGGGTTCAATCCCCGGGACCACCCATACGTAAAAATGTATGCACACATGACTGTAAGTCGCTTTGGATAAAAGCGTCTGCTAAATGGCATATTATATTATATAGGGCTACATTCTTGGAGAACTACTATACATTTTGCCAAAAAAAGTGACAGTTCAATAAAAAGTGTTTCTTTATTATTAAAAACAATGAGTTCAGCCTTTGAGCCTTCATTAGGGCCATGCACCTTGGTTGGACTGCAAATAGTGACAGACTGTATACTTCTATTTTGCATACTTTTATTTTGCATGTCGGTTAGAGTCAAAGTAAGTGAACACATCTCAGTGAGCTGTTGTGTGCGATCCATCCCTCATGTTTGGCATCAGCGGAGGGTTCTCAGGATGTACACTGACTGGTAACAGTGAGCGAAGGGCTGACATGGCTCGTCTGCCCTTTTTATGTGCACATGATCTGGCTCCTTTTAGCTGCCCAGGTGACAGTGAGCCAGCTGAACCTGGTGTCCCACAGCGTGGTGGCTGCTCCCTACCAGTGGGAGTACCCCTACCTGCTCAGTATCATCCCCTCCCTCTTCAGCTTCATGGCCCTGCCCAAAAACAACATCAGCTACCTGGTGATCTCCATGACCAGTGCTGGGTTCTTCTGCATAGCGCCGCTCATCTACGGGGGTGTGGAGATGTTCCCGGTTGTGAATCCAATGTTTTTAGATTTGTGGGTGAAGTAGTGAAGGACTGTATACTTCAGGAGGAAGGAGATATTACTGGGACCTCCCCATGACTAGGTCAGGGCATGATGTGGCCTTAATGAGAGGAGCCTTCCAGAACTGTAAAGGAACAGGGAAAGGGTTAAGAGAAGGGAAGAGCAGTGGTCAGATTGAGTCCATATGGTTGTGTGCTGGTGTCAATGCACATGTTCATGTTGACAGCACTCAACAATTACATTGTTTCTAAATGACATGTACATTGTTAAATAACAATAAAATGGGTATGCTGCGGCAGCTTTGCATCTATTGTCTATTTCATTAATTACATGAATTAATCACAACAATTAAAAGGCACCATTTGTCATCTCTGCAGTTGGGTTCATCTTTCCTATTACCATGGTTCCTTTAGAAACAACTGCCTTTCATTGGAACTGTTCACTCTCAGTATACGATGAGCTTTGTGTTACATGCACCTCAGCATAGTACCCATGCTCTAGAACAGGGTTTCCCATTTTGGTTTTTGTTCTAGCACTACATTGCTGATTCAAATAACCAAACCTTGACGATGAGTTGGTTATTTGAATTAACTGTGTAGTGCTAGTGCAAAAACCAAAACATGCACCCAGGTAGGCCCCAGGACCGAGTTTGGGAAACCTTGTTCAAGAGAAGTCTACCGTCTAGTGCCCTCAAATTCTAATCCAGACCTCCAAGCCAGTTCCATTGCTTTTCAAAAATATTATTCCCCTCTAATCAGGAAATCTAATTACACCTGCTCTAGTGGAAAAAAGTTGTTATGTTTTTCCGAAACAAGTTCTGTACCTTCCCAGCTGCAACCAAGAATGTTTTGCATAGAGAAGGGTAATGCTATTGGTTGACTGGTCCTGACAGGTGAAGAACAGAGCAGTATAAGACCAATAGACGTCCTAATAATGTGCAGTCTGCTTACACTGCATGCCTGGAAACAGCAGAGATGAAGGAGCTATGGATTATGGCTGTCTTTGCTACAGGTAAGACTTGCACTACATTTGAATTATTCAGGGTGATTTAAGATGTTCAGATGTACACTGAGTGGACAAAACATTAAGAACACATGCCCTTTCCATGACATACAGTGCTTTCGGAAAGTATTCAGACCCCTTCACTTTTTCCACATTTTGTTACGTTACAGCCTTATTCTAAAATCGATTACATTGTTTTTGTTCTTCATCAATATACACACAATACCACATAATGACGAAGCAAAAACAGGTTTTTAGACATTTTTGCTGATTACTAAAAAATAAAAAACTGAAATATTATTTTTACTTAAGTATTCAGACCCTTTACTCAGTACTTTGTTAAAACACCTTAGCCAGATATGACAGCATCGAGTCTTAGGTATGACGCTACAAGCTTGGCACACCTGTATTTGGGGAGTTATTCCATTCTTCTCTGCAGATACTCTCAAGTTCTGTCAATTTGAAAGGGGAGCATTTCTGTACAGCTATTTTCAGGTCTCTCCAGAGATGTTCGATCGGGTTCAAGTCCGGGCTCTGGCTGGGCCACTCAAGGATATTCAGAGACTTGTCCCAAAGCAACTCCTGCATTGTCTTGGCTGTGTGCTTAGGTCGTTATCTTCTTGTAAGGTGAACCTTCACCCCAGTCTGAGGTCCTGAATGCTCTGGAGCAAGTTATCAAGTTAGGGCAAGTTATCAGATGTGCAAAAATGTATGACGCATTTAACTTATCAATTGAGTATTACCAATTTATGACTTTACCGTTTTTACAGTTTGGTTTATGAATTTTAAAGTTTGGTTTATAGACAATGATTGACTGATGTTTTGTCTGTTTGCTGCGAGGGATACAATAACATCAATAAAGACATTGTTTCAGAGTTTATTTTTATCCAAACACTATTTAGATGTACTGTTAAGCTGTTTACATACTGTGAATAGACTACTGTCAGGTCTCAGATACAGTTGATAACAGAGTAGCTTTTGCTATCAAATGTCTACCGTTTATTGGCAGTGATAAAGACTTCTTTCTCTCATAAAGTACAGTAGAAAACATTTCTACACTGGTGCAGAAACACAATGAAACTGGAACAACATGGATCATCTGCTATGCTTATAGCAATTGACACTATGTACCCTTGTTTATGTGGTTTACTGAGGTAAATATTTTTTGGGGGGCAGTCTCTTTGCTACACAGGGATCTCACCACATCCTCTGCCGTTCCAACCATCAATGAAAAACTTGAACCAGCTACTGCTGCCCCTACCTCTACCCCTATCACCAGTACCACTCTCCCCACCACCTCTACCCCTACCCCCAAAACCACCTCTCCCACCACCAATTTTACAACCACCTCTCCCACCACAACCCCTCCTCTGGTCTGTATCAATGGTGGTGAGCTGGAGAGTGGAGACTGTATCTGTCCTGATGAGTGGACCGGAGAGACCTGTTCAGAGGGTAAATCCACACACTTACACTATACCTAACCCTGGATCTCACATTCAGAGTCCACAACACTATTCCTTGGATCTCACATTCAGAATGGATATTTCATGTTTAGTCATACATTTGGTCCATGTTGAAATGTATTTTACTTCGATAGAGAATTTCTGCAATTCAACCATCAAGGATGGATTCTCCTTCCCAATAACAATGGTTGACTTGTCTGCTTATTCAAAAGAGGAGTGTGGTGAGAATACAGCCAGTGGTATGTTACTTTTATTCACCTAAACTGACAAAATGTATTATTCTGTTACAGTCCTAATTAATGGTGTATAAGGTAACACAAAATCTTGAATATCTTTTTATATTGGTTCCTCCAGCCGGATTACCAGCAGCCTTCGCAGAATGTTCGAATGACACTGGATCTCTGATGTTTGGTTATCCTGTGGAGTTGGACTGTGAATTGACCCTCAGTGACATTCAAGGAAATGTAAGTCAATATTATTTTTTATTTATGATCCTGATTTATGACAAGTCTCAATTTTGCGTTCTTCTTTCTTTGGGTCAGTTATAGTTATCATTATGAGGAGTCGATCTTACAGTTTGAAGATCAGTATCAACTGGCTTTTACCTTCAGCTCATGTATTCTGTTCCTTTATTCTGCTTAACAGTTTTTTTTTCTTTCTTGTGTTTTACATTACATTTAGTCATTTAGCAGACACTCTTATCCAGAGTGACTTACAGTAGTGAGTGTATACATTTTCATACTGGTCCCCCGTGGGAATCGAACCCACAACCCTGGCGTTGCAATTGCCTTGCTCTACCAACTGAGCCACGTAGTTAGTATTGTCAATTTTAATATCCAAATATACTCACAGTTCAACATGTTCCTGCCACTTATACAAAAACAATACAATACTACACTAAATAAAAATCATTCTCTCTCCCTATTCAGATCTCCAGCAGTTCAGGTGATTTAGCACAGCTAGCCTTCAGTACTCAGATCCTGACCTCCCAACCAGAGCGGCTATCAGCTGACAACATCACCACAGCAGCTCAGATAGCTAACACTCTGCTTCAGTCTGTAAATATCACAGAGGTATAACATGTTTTGGAATCAAGTTGTGACTATGACATGTTCTGGAGAGAAACGTGAGGTTGTTATTGCAGTGATTTGAACACTTGTGGGTAATTCCCTGGTTTTGATTATGTTGCAGGATATCGCAGTGGCAGCTGTAACTACCATCAGTCAGCTGCTGAATGCCAGGAATGAGAGTGCAAAGCAGAGAGACGCTGTCCAGAGGTGTGTGTGTGTGTGTGCTGCATATGTTTGAGTTTATGTGTGTACGTGTGTCTGAGCGTGTCTGCATGGGTGCATGTAAACTAATGTTTTTCTGTGTTTCTCTCCCAGACTCACAGAGACCCTGGAGGAGTTTTCCCTGGACCAGCAGAGTGACGTGTCCTTGGTTCAGCCCAACCTGGTAGTCCTGTCTGTCCAAGTACCAAGTGACACAGTAGGGATCCAGTTTACTGCTCCGACTGGTGGGTGGGACTGCTAGTGAACCTACATACTGGCATTTAAAGTGATAGTTTATACAGTGGGGAGAACAAGTATTTGAAACACTGCCGATTTTGCAGGTTTTCCTACTTACAAAGCATGTAGAGGTCTGTAATTGCATTGTATGATTTTTAAGTAATTAATTAGCATTTTATTGCATGAGATAAGTATTTGATACATCAGAAAAGCAGAACTTAATATTTGGTACAGAAACCTTTGTTTGCAATTACAGAGATCATACGTTTCCTGTAGGTCTTGACCAGGTTTGCACACACTGCAGCAGGGATTTTGGCCTACTACTCCATACAGACCTCCAGATCCTTCAGGTTTCGGGGCTTTCGCTGGGCAATACAGACTTTCCCCTCCCTCCAAAGATTTTCTATTGGACTCAGGTCTGGAGACTGGCTAGGCCACTCCAGGACCTTGAGATGCTTCTTACGGAGCCACTCCTTAGTTCCCCTGGCTGTGTGTTTCGGGTCGTTGTCATGCGGGAAGACCTAGCCACGACCCATCTTCAATGCTCTTACTGATGGAAGGAGGTTGTTGGCCATGATCTCGCGATACATGGCCCCATCCATCCTCCCCTCAATACGGTGCAGTCGTCCTGTCCCCTTTGCAGAAAAGCATCCCCAAAGAATGATGTTTCCACCTCCATGCTTCATGGTTGGGATGGTGTTCTTGGGGTTGTACTCATCCTTCTTCTTCCTCCAAACACCGCGAGTGGAGTTTAGACCAAAAAGCTATATTTTTGTCTCATCAGACCACATGACCTTCTCCCATTCCTCCTGTGGATCATCCAGATGGTCATTGGAAAACTTCAGACGGGCCTGGACATGCGCTGGCTTGAGCAGGGGGACCTTGCGTGCGCTGCAGGATTTTAATCCACAACGGCATGGTGCTTTACTAATGGTTTTCTTTGAGACTGTGGTCCCAGCTCTCTTCAGGTCATTGACCAGGTCCTGCCGTGTAGTTCTGGGCTGATCCCACACCTTCCTCATGATCATTGATGCCCCACGAGGTGAGATCTTGCATGGAGCCCCAGACCGAGGGTGATTGACCGTCATCTTGAACTTCTTCCATTTTCTAATAATTGCGCCAACAGTTGTTGCCTTCTCACCAAGCTGCTTGCCTATTGTCCTGTAGCCCATCCCAGCCTTGTGCAGGTTTACAATTTTATCCCTGATGTCCTTAAACAGCTCTCTGGTGTTGGCCATTGTGGAGAGGTTGGAGTCTGTTTGATTGAGTGTGTGGGCAGGTGTCTTTTATACAGGCAACGAGTTCAAACAGGTGCCGTTAATACAGGTAATGAGTGGAGAACAGGAGGGCTTCTTAAAGAAAAACTAACAGGTCTGTGAGAGCCGGAATTCTTACTGGTTGGTAGGTGATCAAATACTTATGTCATGCAATAAAATGCAAATTAATTACTTAAAAATCATACAATGTGATTTTCTGGATTTTTGTTTTAGATTCCGTCTCTCACAGTTTAAGTGTACCTATGATAAAAACTACAGACCTCTACATGCTTTGTAAGTAGGAAAACCTGCAAAATTGGCAGTGTATCAAATACTTGTTCTCCCCACTGTATCTGTGTTAACAGACTGGTTAAACTTCTTAAAATCTTATTTTTCATATGTTTCTCCTCTACTGTTGGTCAATAAGGTTTGGTATGGATTTGATTTGTTGTACTACAGACAAGTACAGAACAGTCGAGGCTGCTGAGGGGAGGACGGCTCATAATAATGGTTGGAACGGAGCGAATGGAATGGCATCAAACACATGGAAACCATGGAAAACACGTGTTTGAAGTATTTGATACCATTCCACTGATTCCGCTCCAGCCGTTACCATGAACCCGTCCTCCCCAATTAAGGTGCCACCAACCTCCTGTGGTACAGAACGAACACTATATTGTTCAGCTTAAAATGTCTAAATCAAATTAATCTCCTCCAGGAAGATCTGGTAATTTTGTGGCCAACAGAATAAATCTCATCACTAATACCTCTGAACTGATAGCTAACAAAGGAGGTGCTACCGTTGTCCAGATTGTTATCAAATTCCCACCAGGTGAGCCAATGTTGGTATAATTACAAACATAGTTTATAAACTCAAGCTTCAATTCCCTTATACAGCTTTCACCAAGAGTGCTTAACTGCTCGTTGTGTATATGAAGTCCTGATATGAACAACAATCTCTCTCTTTCTCTCCCACCTCTCTCTCTTTCTCACTTTCTCCCTCTCTCTCCCCTCTTTCTCCTTCACTCCACTCAGTTATACGTAGTAAAAACAAAAACAACTCCATTGGTTTTGTGCTCTACCAAAATGACCAGTTCTTCAGGTCCAGGACTTTCAGAGCTTCTTCAGGAACCAGCAGAAGGGTCATCTCTGCTAACCTTGGACAAGTGTCTGGGCTGCATGTTGAGATGCTCTTCAAGTCCACAGTAAGATTTCTATTGGAATCGGTAAACGCATAGTGGTCCAAATTCTCTGGGAAATTTAATGGGAAGTTTTCCATTATGTACAGTACATTCGGAAAGTATTCAGACCCATTCACTTTTTCAACATTTTGTTACGTTACAGCCTTATTCTAAAATTGATTAAATTATTTTTTTCCTCATCAATCTACACACAATACCCCATAATGACAAAGCAAAAACAGGTTTTTAGAAATGTTTGTAAATTTATTACAAATAAAAAACTGAAATATGACATTTACATAAGTATTCAGACCCTGTACTCAGTACTTTGTTGAAGCACCTTTGGCAGCGATTACAGCCTTGAGTATTCTTGGGCATGACGCTGCAAGCTTGGCACACCTGTATTTGGGAAGTTTCTCCCATTCTTCTCTGCAGATCCTCTCAAGCTCTGTCAGGTTGGATGGGGAGCGTCGCTGCACAGCTATTTTCAGGTCTCTCCAGAGATGTTCGATCGGGTTCAAGTCCGGGCTCTGGCTAGCCACTCAAGGACATCCAGAGACTTTTCCGGTAGCCACTCCTGCACTGTCTTGGCTGTGTGCTTAGGGTCGTTGTCCTGTTGGAAGGTGAACCTTCGCCCCAGTCTGAGGTCCTGAGCGCTCTGGAGCAGGTTTTCATCAAGGATCTCTCTGTACTTTGCTCCGTTCAACTTTCCCTCAATTCTGACTAGTCACACTGCCGCTGAAAAACATACCCACAGCATGATGCTGCCACCACCATGCTTCACCGTAGGGATGGTGCCAGGTTTCCTCCAGACGTGACGCCTGGTATTCAGGCCAAAGGGTTCAATCTTGGTTTCATCAGACCAGAGAATCTTGTTTCTCATGGTCTTAGAGTCCTTTAGGTGCCTTTTGGCAAACTCCAAGCGGGCTGTCATGTGCCTTTTACTGAGAAGTTGTCACAAGCTGGGCTAGAACTCCGGTCTCAGATGTGGAGAGCTGGGGGGTTCTACCCCTTAGCCACAGAGGAGGTATGGTTGGACCCAAATGAAACACCCAAGGCAATACTCCAGGCAAGTAGATTTAATGTAAAAACAAAGGTTCTTCGCACTTCAAAAAATAGTCCAACAAAAGTTCTTCTCTGAAAGAGGTATATTAACAGAGGTAGAGTAACAAAACAGGAGGCAAAACAAAATAACTCCACGAGGGGAGAAAAACAAACTAAAGATAACTTAGAAGAGCTTACTTGGAAAGACACGGTGGGACAAAGCAGGAGACACATAGCCAGGACTCAAAAACCAAGTGAGAAACAAGGGGAAAACACACAGCTAAAATACTCTAGGGGAAACAAGGCACAGGTGACCTGGATCAAGCTAATAAGGACACACGAGGAAGAACTAAGGCAGAGGGGAACACAGATGACCTCTAGAGGCCCGGAGACAAACAGGAGGCAGGAAGCTGACAGGACCCCCTCCTCTAGGAACGACTCCTGACGTTCCTTCCAGAACACCCTGGCCTCAGGGTGCGAAAATCTCGGATCAAACCTGGGTCCAGGATGTCCCTGGCTGGAACCCAGGAGCGCTCCTCTGGCCCGTAGCCCTCCCAGTCCACCAGATACTGCAGAGAGTTCTGGACCCTCCGGGAGTCCAGTATCCGGCGGACTGTGTAGGCTGGCTGGCCGTCAATGATCCTGGGAGGTGGCGGGGGTCTGCGTGGGGGGGCAAAGGGAGAAGACAAGACAGGTTTAAGTAGTGAAACATGGAAAGTGGGGTTAATTCTAAGGGAGCGAGGGAGAACCAAACGATAAGAAACAGGGTTAACTTTTCTAGCTATGCGGAAAGGGCCGATGTATCTCTGGGAAAGCTTCTTGGATTCGACCCGGAGGGGCAGGTTCTTAGTGGCCAACCAAACTCTCTGACCAGCTCGGAAACTAGGGGCCGTCCGGCGGTGGCGATTAGCCTGACTTTGGTATCTCTGGGAGGTCCGAAGGAGGGTACGCCTGGCCTTCTTCCAGGTCCGCCTACAGCGTTGGACAAAGCGCTGGGCCGAGGGGACACCAACTTGCGCCTCTTCCTCTGGAAATAATGGAGGGTTGTAACCGAACTGGCATTCGAAGGGGGACAATCCGGTGGCTGAGGACTGGAGGGTGTTGTGGGCATATTCAGCCCAAATGATATAGGTGGCCCAAGACGTGGGATTACTGGCCGCCATACACCGCAGGGTGGTCTCCAGATCCTGATTAATCCGTTCCGTTTGGCCATTAGACTCTGGATGGAACCCCGACGATAGGCTGGCTGTGGCCCCAATAAGCCTGCAGAAGGCCCCCCAAAACCGGGACGAGAATTGGGGACCTCGGTCGGAGACCACGTCCAGGGGAATACCAAATATCCGGAAGACATGGTTCATGAGGAGCTCAGCAGTCTCCTTAGCCGAGGGCAGCTTGGGCAGGGGAATAAACCGGGCAGCCTTAGAGAACCGGTCTACCACCACTAGGATGACGGTGTTGCCCTGGGATGGAGGAAGTCCCGTAACAAAGTCCAGAGAAAGGTGTGACCATGGCCTTCGAGGAATAGGTAAGGGATGGAGCAGTCCCTGGGGTCGCTGGCGTGTCGACTTTCCCTGGTTGCACACAGGGCAGGCCTCAACATAGACCTGCACGTCCTTCTTGATGGACGGCCACCAAAACCGCCGTCGGAGGAATTCCAGTGTGCGAGCACTGCCTGGATGGCATGTCAAGGGCGACTCATGACCCCACTGCAAGACGCGGGCCCGAACAGAGAGAGGAACGTACAGGCGACCGGCAGGACCACCGCCTGGATCGGGCTCATGGACCAGGGCTTCTCGTACCCCTCTTTCTAGTTCCCACTGAAGAGGTGCGACGATCCTAGACCTCGGAATAATCGATGCCAAGGATTTCTCTTGTACCTCGGGAGAATAGGCTCGAGACAGGGCATCCGGCTTGACGTTCTTGGTGCCAGGTCGGTAAGACAGGAGGAACTGGAATCGATTAAAGAAAAGGGACCATCGTGCTTGCCGAGGGTTCATCCGCTTAGCCTGTTGGAGATATTCCAGGTTCTTGTGGTCCGTGAGAACCTGGAAAGGGTGCTGAGCCCCCTCAAGCCAATGGCGCCACTCTTCCAAGGCCAGTTTTACCGCAAGCAACTCTCGATCCCCCACGTGGTAGTTGCGCTCGGCCTCAGACAGGCGGCGAGACATGAAGGCACAAGGGTGTAATCTCCCATCCTCACCCCTCTGTGACAGGACGGCTCCCACCCCCACCTCTGAGGCGTCCACCTCCACCACGAAAGGTCTTTCTGGGTCAGGGATCACCAGAATCGGAGCAGAAGTGAAGCGGCGCTTGAGATCCTCGAAGGCCCCTGCTGCTTCCGGACCCCAGTGAATCTTGGTCCCTCCTCCCTTGGTAAGCGTCGTCAAGGGGGCTACCACCGAGCTGAAATTCTTGATGAACTTCCGATAGAAGTTAGAAAAGCCAATGAACCGTTGAACCTCCTTGACCGTGGCAGGTGTGGGCCAGCAGTGGACCGCTTTGACCTTCTTGGGATCCATCTCTAGGTGCCCGGGAGTGACAATAAACCCGAGAAACTGAGTCTGAGAAACATGAAATTCACACTTCTCAGGTTTGACGTAGAGGTGATTGTCAAGGAGCCTCTGGAGAACCCTGCCAACATGCCCCTCATGCTCCTTCAGTGACCTCGAGAAGATGAGGATATCGTCCAGGTACACGAAGACGAACAGATTAAGCATATCCCGGAGCACATCATTAATCAGGGCTTGGAATACTGCGGGGGCATTGGTGAGCCCGAACGGCATCACCCGATATTCATAGTGCCCCGTGGGCGTGTTGAACGCCGTCTTCCATTCGTCTCCTTGCCGGATCCGCACGAGATGGTAAGCATTGCGGAGATCCAGTTTAGTAAAAATGGAAGCCCCTTGAAGCAGCTCAAAAGCAGTGGCCATGAGAGGAAGGGGGTATCGATTCCGAACCGTGATCTTGTTGAGTCCCCGGTAATCAATACAAGGCCTAAGACCCCCGTCTTTCTTTTCAACAAAAAAAAAAGCCCGCCCCAGCCGGGGAAGTAGAGGCATAGATGAGGCCGGCTGCCAAGGACTCCTTAATGTAGGTGTCCATAGCTGCGTGCTCGGGGGAGGACAAGGAAAAGATCCGACCTCTAGGAGGGCAGCACCCAGGGAGTAGATCAATGGCACAGTCATACGTGCGATGAGGCGGTAAGGAAGTAGCCCGGGCCTTGCTGAACACTGCCTTGAACCGATGGTAAACACTGGGGACTCGGGAGACGTCAACAGACTCTTGAAACTGGGTACTAGGGGCTGAGGGACTCTGAAGCATGCAGGTGAGTTGGCAAGTGGGACCCCAGCTTAGAATGGTGCCAGTAGGCCAGTCGATCTGGGGATTATGTCTGCATAGCCAAGGGTGACCCAGGATAATAGGATACTCGGGAGAGTCAATGAGATAGAAGGTCTCCTCCTGCTGGTGTTGAGAGATGGTAAGTCGCAGGGACTGAGTCGCCTCTGTAACCTTTCCTGGTTCCAGAGGTCTGCCATCTAAGGCTGTAACTGCCTGGGGTTGAGGAAGTAGTTGGGTAGGGATCTTAAGTTCCTTAGCCAAGGTTACATCCAGGAAATCACCTGCGGCACCGGAATCGATCATAGCCTGGACCCGATGCTGGTGGCCCTCCCAGGACAGAGTGGCTGGAATAGCCAGGACAGCGTTAGTAGGAGGAGCTCTAATTCTCCCCATCACAGCCCTCCTGTAGCTGGGCGGGGACAGGCGTTTCCCGAAAGCTCGGGGCAAGTGGAGCGGAAGTGGCCGGCAACCCCGCAGTAGAGGCACCGACGCTCCCTCATGCGACGTTCCCTTTCGTTGGGAGAAAGCCTGGAACGGCCTAACTGCATGCTCTCCGGGGAATCCTGGAGCAGTTCAGGAGCCGGGGAAGCTCTGAATGACGGAGTCCAAACAGAGCTGCTCAGAGGAACTTGGAACTGAGACACCTGGCGGCGAGCCGTTCTCCGCTCTCTTAGACGATTGTCCAGGCGGATGGCCAAGGCTATGAGGGACTCGAGATCTCCAGCTGGTTCTCGGGTGGCTAACTCATCTTGAAGGGGCTCAGATAACCCTCCCTGAAAACAGACCCTCAGCGCTTCATCATTCCATCCGCTCCTTGCTGCTATGGTCCGGAAATCAATGGCAAAATCTGCCGTGCTTCGGGGGCCCTGACGGAGAGACAGTAGGCGCTTGGAAGCCTCCCGCCCACTGACAGGATGATCGAACACCCGCTTGAACTCTTCTACAAATGCAGCGTGGGAGTCACAACAGGCCTCCTGGGACTGCCACACCGCAGAGGCCCAGGCGAGCGCCTTGTCTGAAAGAAGGGTAATGATGTAGGCAATCTTGGAACGGTCTGTGGGGAAACATGAGGGTTGGAGCTCGAAGGTGAGGGAGCATTGGGTGAGGAAACCCTGGCAAGAGCTGGGATCCCCAGAAAAGGGCTTGGGAGGTGGTAGTCGGGGCTCCGCCACTAGAGAAGGCCTGTCGTCACTGGGGGGTGACCTGGGGGAAGGGAGAGGACCAGGGAGGCGTTCAAAGAGCTGGCGGAGGGAACTCATCATTTCGGCCAGGAGTTGAGAATGACTAGCCATCAGCTCTTCTTGTCAGCTGAGAACGGCTTCATGGCGCTGGAAAGAAGCCTCATGTCGAGTGACCACCGCCAACAGGTCCTGGGAACTGAGTGTTTCTGGGTCCATGATTGACTTGGTTTTTCTGTCACAAGCTGGGCTAGAACTCCGGTCTCAGATGTGGAGAGCTGGGGGGTTCTACCCCTTAGCCACAGAGGAGGTATGGTTGGACCCAAATGAAACACCCAAGGCAATACTCCAGGCAAGTAGATTTAATGTAAAAACAAAGGTTCTTCGCACTTCAAAAAATAGTCCAACAAAAGTTCTTCTCTGAAAGAGGTATATTAACAGAGGTAGAGTAACAAAACAGGAGGCAAAACAAAATAACTCCACGAGGGGAGAAAAACAAACTAAAGATAACTTAGAAGAGCTTACTTGGAAAGACACGGTGGGACAAAGCAGGAGACACATAGCCAGGACTCAAAAACCAAGTGAGAAACAAGGGGAAAACACACAGCTAAAATACTCTAGGGGAAACAAGGCACAGGTGACCTGGATCAAGCTAATAAGGACACACGAGGAAGAACTAAGGCAGAGGGGAACACAGATGACCTCTAGAGGCCCGGAGACAAACAGGAGGCAGGAAGCTGACAGAAGTGGCTTCCGTCTGGCCACTCTACCATAAAGGTCAGATTGGTGGAGTGCTGCAGAGATGGTTGTCCTTCTGGAAGGTTCTCCCATCTCCACAGAGGAACTCTGGCGCTCCCTTCTCCCCCGATTGCTCAGTTTGGCTGGGCGGCCAGCTCTAGGAAGAGTCTCTATGGTTCCAAACTTCTTCCATTTAAGAATGATGGAGGCCACTGTGTTCTTGGGGACATTCAATGCTGCAGACATTTTTTGATACCCTTCTCCAGATATGTGCCTCGACACAATCCTGTATCGGAGCTCTACGGACAATTCCTTCGACCTCATGGCTTGGTTTTTGCTCTGACATGCACTGTCAACTGTGGGACCTCATATAGACAGGTGTGTGCCTTTCCAAATCATGTCCAATCAAAAGAATGTACCACAAGTGGATCCCAATCAAGTTGTAGAAACATCTCAAGGATGATCAATGGAAACAGGATGCACCTGAGCTCAATTTCACGTATCATAGAAAAGGGTCTAAATACTTATGTAAATAAGATATTTCTGGGTTTTTTTTAACTTGTTTTCGCTTTGTCATTATGGGGTATTGTGTGTAGATTGCTGAGGATCTATTTGTTATTTAATCAATTTTAGAAGAAGGCTGTAACGCCCAAAAAATGTGGAAAAAGTCAACGGGTCTGAATACTTTTCGAATGCACTGTAGGTCACGTGTCAAACTCATTGCACGGAGTACGTGATTGATAATTAAGGTCACTGATTAGTAAGAAACTCCCCTCATCTGATTGTCTAGGTCTTAATTGAAAACAAAAAACTAAAACCAGCAGACACTAGGCCCTCCAATGAATGAGTTTGACACCCCTGATCTAAGTTATCCATTGACGCTTATCCGCCACAATGAACAAGGAAGCATATTTTGGCCAGTGAACAAGGAAGCATATGTTGTCTTGTATATAATATGATCTATCATAATTGAAACTTCTTCTTTCCCACATTTAAGTAATGACCTATTATATTTCACAATTGACTTAATTTTTTTTTTTTAATGAGGAACTTTGTGAATGCATGTCTTTTGCTGAAGGATTTACATTGAGTTTGTTTTTGTTCTCACTTCTCAGGCTGTCCCCAACGCCTCCCTCTATGACTTTGCCTGCGTGTGGTGGAACTACACGTTGAAAGACTGGAGCACCTCTGGCTGCTCCAAAGTCAACCACTCAGAAGACGGCCTGCGATGTTTCTGTAATCACACCACTAACTTCGCTGTGCTTATGGTGAGTAGCTAGCTGCCTTCATCTCCCTTTAACTGACCACACTCTGACCTTTGGAAGGGGTTCCCAAACATTATTGGCCCACAACCCTGTTTTGATATCTGAAAATTCTCATGACCCAAACCATGTGAATTTTCTTTTGTAATTAAGAGCCAATGTTTACTTTTTTATATGGGGTTATGACAATCAATTGCAAAACATTCAGTATTTCTGATTGTCTTCTCAACTCACCATCACATACTTTTAATGTGGGGCTATGACAGTCAATAGCAAATTGGTCTGACATAATGTCTCTTATCTCATCACCACTAATGAGATGATGAGATCAGAGACATGATGCATGTCGCATTGGAGCTTCTCAAAGTCAGGGGGTGTGGTTGACAGTGCCCACCTCATCTCTGCTGTCACTTCCAACCTGGATCGATATTTGGTTTTAATGCAGACGAGTGCACTAAATCCAGCCTCACACAGATATTAGCGGGCAAAGGGTACCATGAGTTTTAATGCTCAGAAGGAGACGGCAGGGTATTCCCTTTGAGTGATGAACCAAAATGGGTTATCTGCAGCATTCTGTCATATGACGGCTCGATTAGTTTTCATTTTCACTTACCGCTATGTCAACTGAGGCAGAATCACAGTCAAACAGATTTCTCTCCAATAAGAAATCTTTCCACTGAATCCACTGATTCGGTCACTCATCTGTAGAATGTTTTTTGTATTTCCCCTGCATGCTTGCGTTCAGTTTGTTCAGTTTCCCAAATGTGTCAGTTACATATGCAAGGGGACACATTTTATTTTCATTACACAGAAAGTCAACAAAGTCTGTCTGTTTATTTGCCCACCATTCAATCCCATGGAATCTGTTTTTCTTCAGTATAGCCATGCAGCGCATCCTCTGTACAGTTTCATGCTCTATATGTCCTTGTGAATAGCATCCCCCGACATTTAGCGAACAAAAGTAAATGAATGGGCATCTCGGCCCTCAGAACTAACTTCCATTTGGAAAGCTGGAGAGTTTTTTAGTGGTTCAGTAGGTTTCATATTGATTGCTAGCTATAGCATTAATTCTTACTTTTACAGTGTTATCTGACAAAGGTATTGATGTGAGTTTCTGTGACTCGGCCTCCCCACACCTTGTTTTCACCATATCGATTGTGGCGGTAATATCTCTGAAATAGTGTGTGGTTTCATTCTGTAGTGGGCCTAGCCATTCACCTGGGAATAGGGTGACCACATGTCCCAGATTGTGCGGGACAGTCCCGCATTTTGACCCTTTATCAAGCAACTAAACAATCATGTCCCGCATTTTATCAACAAATTCAAACACCACCAATTTTAGAAAAAACTTTGATTTGTCCAGTATTTCGGTCAGACATTCCAACCTGTCTCTTGCAGTCACATTGCGCTCATGACAGTTAATTTCCACCTTGTTACTCACAGATTGTATAAAACATCTAATTGATTGGCTGCAAGTTCAACAATATCTCATAGTTAGGCCTCCTAACTGCTTACAAAGAGCTTCTGCTGAAGAGCTAGAAAAGTAGGTAAATAGCCCATTAGACTGAAAGATATAATCAAAGCAGCAGGAAGTTGAGTGCTGAGGGTGTTGCAGCAGCCCCTGAGAAATCACAATGACACAATAATAATAATACATATTTTCACTAAAGTAGTGCATTGGGCCTTTACTAGTCCTGTATTAGCAGACCGATATAACCGTTTTATAGTGCGGGCAAAAAAATTAAACATGAAGAATCAGCATTCACAATTGACAGTGATGATGCATTGGCCTATTTTTAAATTATGTATCGGGTAGGCTACACTGTCCCGCAAAATCATCCTGTTGTCCCGCATTTGTGTATTTTAAATGTATTTTAAATGTTCCTTAAGTGGGAATGATTCAAGTGCAACGGTCAAGTGAGGCCTTTTCCCACGATCTAAGGGAGCTCTCTGGTTGAATTTTCAATTTCATTTTTTAAGGTTAACCACATTACAATGATTTTGAGATCCAAAGACAATGTGGTTTACCACAGCTTATCCAGACACATGAGGGAGATACATTTATACAGTATGACTGTGACAAACTTAGTGTTGAAATGTATTTTTTTATTTTCTTTCTACAGTCGTTCAGGAAGGATTTTAAATACGCTCATGCTCTAAACTGGATCACCACATTGGGATGCTCCATTTCCAGCATAGGGTTGAGTTTAACAATAACATTCCAGATCGTGACCCGGTAAGATCCTACAGGGTTCCAGAACCAATTCAAAATATTGGGTGCATCTCAATAGTGTGAAGAAGCCCTTTGTCTGATCCAACATGACTTGATAGGTGAAATCAATATGAAACCCACTATTAATGAACCAACACATCCATAACTACGCATCTAACTTCCCTAACATCTATCACCTATCCCCAGGAAAAAACGCAAAACCAACCCAACGGTCCTCTTAGTGAGCATCTGCGTGTGTCTCCTGATCTTCACCCTCCTCTTCGTGTTGGGAGTGGACAACCCTCATAAACAGCTGGAGAAACCTGAAATACAGGAGGCCAACATTCTCCCCCCATCCAACACACACACAGAGCGGGACAGAGGCCCCTGTACTGCAGTCGCAGTCCTGCTGCAGTACTTCCTGTTGGGGACGTTCACCTGGAACACACTGTACGCCACACATGTCTTCCTGATGATCAGAAACAGCCTGGCCACCAGCCCGTCACACTTCACAGCCTGTACCGTGGCCATCGGATGGGGTAGGACAGCTTGGAGAAAAATAAAATATTTAGTTGTTTCAGAAGCTTTGGCTGGCATTAGCCCTGGGCTCCTTGCACCAAAACGAATGCTAGGTTATATTTTCAGGCTCTAATAAGCCTGAAATAGAACTTAAAAGCAACTTGTATAGTATTGTTATGTCTTTAGAGGATGTATGTGTAGTATATAATCTGTAAATGTCTGCATGAAAATCTACCAGGAATTAACAACAACATTCTCTGTCCTTTAGGACTGCCTGCGGTTGTGGTGGCCCTCACCTTAGGAATTAGTTACAGAGTGGATGATCCACTGGGTTACAGGCAGGAGGAATTGTGAGTCAATACCGTATTTTACTATACTATACTTTACTATACTGTACTGTACTTGAAAGAGAGCGACCCGGCTCGACGTATTTACTGGTTTGTGAACCACTGCATGGGCAGAGTGTGGGGTGCATGGGAACAGTCTGATTGGCTGATGCCACGAGCTGGAAGTGATGGATATCGCTCACATGAACTGAACTGAACTCTATTGTATTATACTGTACTGTACTACCAATATACATGTGGGGCAATTGCCGTATAAAATGTTATAACTCATACAGTAAAAGGTTTTCACAATCAATTTTCATATTGTATGCTTTTAACGATGGCAACGAGCAATTTAAAAAGTTGTAAAAACGAAACGAATGATCCATTGTGTTGAACGGTTTCTTGTTTACTTATGCAATCCACCATGTTTACTTTATACCACGTTATTCAAATCACTGGTGTCCTGTTTTGTCTGTCACATAGTCCCACTCTCTAACTCATTCATTTGTCCCCTCAGTTGCTGGCTTGCTGCCCTCGATCCAAACGGGAACTTTGACTTCAAGCTGCCAATGTTTTGGGGGTTCCTGATCCCTGTGGCGTTCATTCTTATCTTCAACATGGTGGTGTTGGTATATTTTACAGTTACAACATCCAAGACCAACCCACATATAACCAGGTAACATTAATGGGGGCATTTTGGGGGCACAAAGTGGAAAGTTGTAGTCATAAAGATCAGTCTTGATTGAAATGCCTACTAACGAGCTTGTTAATTTTGTATTGTCTTTCAATTAAAACTTTTTATATATAAAATGCATGCTTTTTTTATTATTAATTCAGTCATTAGTAACCTATTCATACTATTTAATAAGCACCATGCTCTAACCCACTCAGTCATTGGAAGCATACTGTTATATTACCACAGCATTACAGCAGTCTATGACTGCAATCTAAGCATGTTGGTTTTGTTTCCCAGTACAAGACACACGTCGATGAAGAAGAAGTTCCTCAGTAGCTTTTCTCTGGCTGTGGTGCTCGGTCTCTCCTGGATCCTGGGCTATCTGTTGCTCATTACACAGAACCAGACCATGTACACCATACTCAACATCTCCTTCTGTGTACTCACCACCACTCAGGTAGTAAATGTATGCACTCACTACTGTAAGTCGCTCTGGATAAGAGAGTCTGCTAAACGACTAAAATGTTAAATATAAAGACTAGTGTACTATTGTACCACAGAATCCAGACATGATTGAAAACTAGACAGCTACTAAACATTAATAAATTCTGCTGCTCTTTATAGAAACGCTACCTTTTTGTTTGTACGTGTGTGTTCCTGAAAATACTTGATAATGTCTTTGTATTTTTGTTTTCGCTCCACAGGGCTTGCAGATTTTCATTCTGTTCACAGCAAGAACAGAAATTGTCAAGGAAAAGATGTCAAGTGCTTTGAAATCTGTCTCTAGCGCTGGGATCCCTCTTCACACCAAGAAGTACAGTCTATGGCGAGGCGAGCAAAGTGAAAAAGTAGAATCATACACACAGCTGGACACTGATCTGTCATTTCCACCTTGTTCCTCACAGACATCTAACTGATGGGCTGCAAGTTCAACCTCTGTTGTAAAATATCTCATAATATTGTACTGTAATATACAATATAATACACACACTATTTAGTATCAACGTACAATATATGTACAGTAAATTCCCTCAGAAGTTGTGTTGTCCAATGATTTTTTGAATAAATGTTGGCAATAAATCTGTGATTATTGTCTTTTAAGCTAATGTTTGTTTAGTATTCTTAGTGAGAAAAAGCACTATTTTACACAATATCTCAGAATACAGCTTTAGACAGTGTATCCCAGCGGTGTCAAACTAATTCTCCCTGCAGGCCACATTTGGTCATTACCGAGGTCCGGAGGGACGCATTGTGGGGATCTATTCTCTTACAACTAGAAGTGATGCCTAGCTTAAAAAGAATACATTAATGATTAAACCTAATAGGTTTGTGCTGTACTGATATAGATTGTTTAACATAACAAGCTGTGACTAATGTGAGGAACCGGTAGGGGGGAGGCTGAGATAGACTTGTGACACACACACACTGCCTCTTTGTTAAACCGCTAAAGGACAAAGTACTGCAATATGAAGAAGAGGAAACTGTATCAATGGTTGCTTACTCTCGAGACAAGCTGACAACCAACACCCGGTGACAGTGACGCGCCAAGAGGCTGGGACCAGCCTGTGCGCCATCGATAGCCTGAGTAAGTTTAAACCACGCTCAGCCTCTACTCTGATAGGCCTGCTTGGAGCAGGAACTATCTCTGTCAGAGTATTAAAAGAAGAACTTTGGGTTGGGACAGTTAGTTCTATGTTAGTCCTGTGAGGTGTTACAGTGAGCCTGTTTATACGAAGGTTGCATTTACCATTTGTTTGCTTGACTAATTATATTAATAAAAACCTGAAAATATATTCAGTGACTTAGTGTTGAACTCTGTTCTGATACCAGATTCGAATGACGCAACTTAACAGCATTTAAAATTGATTAAGAAGCGTCTGCTCCATCTGCCTGTACAGCACAGGCAGCAAGCTGCAGGTCCCCAACCCTATACCCTAGACACCCACCTGAGCGTCCCATACAGTAAGGAGAAGTCCTTATCTGTTTTATGGGCCTACTGTAAGTAGCCTATACGCAGCCAAGACAGAAAGATGGATGCGGTCAGAGACCTACTAAAGCAGCACCGCCCCCTCAAGATTCTGAGCCTGCCTGGCAGCGTTGGTCCTACAAAGCCAAAGCCCCCTGATGGGAGAGCATAATATACAAGGAAATTCTCAAAGCTACTAATGAGACCTTGATGACCTTGTACCTAGCCGGTGGGGATTCCGGTGGGGAACCCCCACCCAGGTAGTGGCAGTGCTGGCAACACTAGCTGCAGTAACCCATGGGAAGGGGGTCACACTCTGACATTCAGAGAGGGGGCATATTATTGTGGCCCTGGTGGCACAAAATAATCAAAGGTCTGACTGCACAGAGATGCTTGGTAAAATGATCACAACTGGGGACCAGCTTGTGTGTGTTTCAGGGGAAGGGGGGTGTATCTGATCTCCATCGCCTAGGACTTGACAATGGTTAATCAAATCTCCCCATTTTTAACCGTTGTTGCTCAATTTTGCATGCCTTCTAAAACAGCTGCAACTGTATATGCATTCATAAATCAAGTCCTTTCTTGAGTTGGGCTCTGGGATGGAACAACTGTTGAGCATCTGAGTTTATGGTTGTTTGTGGGGGAAAGGGGTTGAGTTTGTATGAGTGTTTGTATGTGTGTGTGTATCCCACAACTGTTGCTAGGGAGTAAAGATGTTAGGGACAATATAGGATGAATCACAATAATTGTTAGCTAAAATAATAAATACGATCAGTACTTACCTGGCTAAAAGAGAAGGAATATAATATATATTGTTTACAGGACACTCATTCAACAATCTCAGATGAAGTTGTGTGGAAAAAGGACTGGGGAGTGAAATATGTTTCTCCCATGGGCAAAGAAATTAAAAAGGGGTGATGATATTAATTAACAGCAATTTTGATCCGAATGTGCAAATTGTCCAAACAGATCCTCAGGTTAGATGGATGATTTTAAATATGTTATTGGACCATAAACAGATATGGCTCATTAACCTATACGGTCCAAATAATTACGATCCACGCTTCTTTGAAAATATGTATAATAATTTGTCAACTCTACAAGCAATACAAGACTCTATTATTTTGGTGGGAGATTATAGTACGGTTTTAAATACCTCTATGGACCGTAAAGGAAGTCACACTACAAACTATTACCCTCACGAATGTCATGGATATATTGGAACTAGTGGATATATGGATGCTTAAATATCCTGACCTAGTGAAATATACATGGCGGAGGCTCAATCAAGCTAGTCGTCTTGATGAATTTCTTATGTCATTCTCTCTGTCACCAAAAGTTTTAAAAGTGTTCATAGGGGACAGAATGCGGTCAGACCACCACATAATTGGCATATATATTGCTCTTTCAGAATTTCCACATGGGCGCGAAGATATTGGAAATGTAATCAAAGCCTATTGGATGATGACTTGTTTTTAACTAGGACAGAATACATTTTAACTGACTTTTTCCGACATAACATACAGTACACTACCAGTCAAAGGTTTGGACACACCTACTCATTCAAGGGTTTTTCTTAATTTTTTTAATTTTTTTACATTGTAGAATAATAGTGAAGACATCAAAACTATGAAATAGCACACATGGAATCATGTAGTAACCAAAAAAGTGTTAAACAAATCAAAATATATTTTATATTTGAGATTCTTCAAATAGCCACCCTTTGCCTTGACAGCTTTGCACACTCTTGACATTCTCTCAACCAGCGTCATGAGGTAGTCACCTGGAATGCATTTCAATTTACAGGTGTGCCTTCTTAAAAGTTAATTTGTGGAATTTATTTCCTTCTTAATGTGTTTGAGCCAATCAGTTTTGTTGTGACAAGGTAGAGGTGGTATACAGAAGATGGCCCTATTTGGTAAAAGACCAAGTCCATATTATGTCAAGAACAGCTCAAATAAGCAAAGAGAAACGACAGTCCATCATTGCTTTAAGACACGAAGGTCAGTCAATACGGAACATTTCAAGAACTTTGAACGTTTCTTCAAGCGCAGTCGTAAAAAACATCAAGCGCTATGATGAAACTGGCTCTCATGAGGACCACCACAGGAAAGGAAGACCCAGAGTTACCTCTGCTGCAGAGGATACGTTCATTAGAGTTACCAGCCTCAGAAATTGCAACCCAAATAAATGCTTCACAGAGGTCAAGTAACAGACACATCTCAGAAGTTCCTCCTCTGTAATTTGGCCTTCACATGAGTCTTTCTGTACAGCTGTTAATTTTACATTATTAGTAGAAAAAAGATCCATACATTTTTCTTCGGTTAGTGGAGATGGAAGAGACTGAAACAAAAACATATGCTTAAAGTTCTGTCATGAGAATTTCTATCTCTAATACTAAGCTTTGAATAATTCCCAGAGGTTGTAAGACTAGTTAATTAAGAATTAAACAAATTCTCCAGTCTGCAAGAAAACAGCCATTTGTATTCATGAGAGCTCTGGCGCTCAAAACACACACAGCCTTTTTATATGCCTTCATACAAAGGAACTTTGCTCCGCCCACCTTTAGGCGGCCTGTGACTTTCCACAGTATAGCTTTCAGCAGTTTCTAAGTCCCCCCTTACTATGGAATGTTTGCCTTCAACAGTTTCTACCCATATTCCCTGTTAGTGGTTTTAGTTTCTTATAACTCTAACACAGTTTACACATTTATACCGTATTTGGGGTGAAATCCTTTAGTCATTACCTTAAAAATACAAATTAATCTATCAATCCACCCTTTGAATACATTTTTCACACTAAGGATAAATGTATTTACAAGCATGATTCACCTCAGAGAATAGAATTAACTACTTCCCATCATAGGTCTTCTTTTTTAGATTTTCCCTATGACCTTCACACGTCAGAACCAATAAAATTGTATCTAATTGCAGGTTATCAGGGTCAAAGTCCTTGTTATCCATCAAGCCTGGAGGATCATTTTTCACATTCCACTGGTCAGAGTCCAGAGTCGGTTCATATCTCATCATCTGTTGAGACGCTGCATGCTCCAACGCCTTACTCACCAACCCTCGGACACAGGGAATAAGACAACAAACACACAATACAAGCATACCCATACAGGCAACAACTGCCCCCCAAATTGTGGCTTCTATGGTTTTCCATTTCCCAAACATTTCATCAAACCACCCTATCAAAGATGTATTAACTCCTGAGTTCTCAGCCCATTCTTCACTTAGAGCAGTCAATCCTGCAAGAGCTCTACACCGCCCTTTTCTGCCAGCAACATATGTAGAGCCAACCTATTTTGCCAAGTCATGAGCGAGGTGGCGGATAATTGATCTGAGATTCCCTTCACTGCATCTCTAGTCAGGTTCACAAACCGTTGTTGGCTGTAATATATATAATTAATCCAATCCACATTTTTATTGATTGTTACCCACCAAAAGAACGTTGTAGTAAATCCTTCCCCTACTTGATTCATAGCTTTGTATTAATCCGGTAACCTCCTTGGTATTCCAATTGTATCCATCCAAATAGGGCTATTCTCCTTCTGGTCAAAACTCCTCCTACGTCTGTTTAACCCTTTCCTTGGTTTCTGGTGACTAATTCTAACTGGCTGAACCAGTAGAACCGGGGCGCAGGTACCTACCCACCCCTTTGGCCTTGTCTGCTTTATACGGCCTTTACTGTTACACGCATTGGTTACAGGGGCTGTAAGGTTCCGAATTCTCTCCTGTGCTTCCGAACCTAAGTCAGTCACATTACTACTATTTCCAATTGACAATTCGTGATATATTTGTTTCTCTTTACACCCCATCTGGATGTCCAGTCCCGCCCGGTCTCATATCCCCGTCCCCAAGTGTGTTTAAACACTTGAGTCCAGGAACAATCCGCCGTGGGGCCCAAACACAAATATGATGGGGTATTATTCCATTCCGTTGCTTGTTGACATGTACCCCACCCATTGGCTACGTCCCTAACCCTTATTTTGAATCCTACAGTCTGCCCTTCTCTGACTCCTATTTTGTAGGTCACTCGTCCTTGAAGGTAGGTATGTCGGGTCGTTTCTCTTTTACTTCTTAACAATGGTAAAGGCATAGCGTAATTGGTGTGGGGTGGTGGTGGATCTTGACATATCAGGACCATTGCCGAGACTATGATGCAGCTCAGGGTTACCCATATTCCCAAAAACCGCCAACCCTCTCCTGCCCTTAGTCTTTCTGCTTAGTACCACCCCATACTCACACCCTAAGAACACACTACAGTGATGATAGGTCGGGGTAGGAGATCTTCGTTATCAGAGGTGATCTCCGGACCCTATTGGTCCAGTTCTTCTCTCTAACTCTGCGTGTGTTCAGTGGTGCTTGTATGTGTTCTTACCTTTTTGCAGTGGGTAACATGAACCCAGGTTGCTCTTTCTGCTATTCTAATGGCAAAGGCGGTGACCAATATAACCTGATAGGGCCCTTCCCAACAGGGCTGCTTCCAGTCTTTCTTCTTTAGGGACTGGATCCACACCAGTCACCTGGTTGGATATAGTGGGTCACCTTCTCCTTTAGTTCACCTGTGGGGCACAAAACCTTTGACATACGGGTGTGGTTAATAAACAACCTTCTCATGTGTTCGGCTAGAGTGCTCTCAGTCTCTATCTCTGCCTGCTCTGGTCCTCCTAACTCGGGCATTCTGTACTTTCTCAAATGGCAACAATCCTTCTTTATCTGGAGTTATCCTGATCGTCATTAATACTATCGGTAGACATTGTACCCAATTTCTTCCTGCGCTCCTGTGTGTTTTCCTTAACCCCTCTCTAATCATACCGTTCACATTAGTATTTTCTTTCTAGACCGTATCCAAATATATTTTTATTTATTTAAGTATTTAGTCCTCTACTCCGTCTAGCTATCTTTAATCCTACCATCTACCATCATCCCCCCTGTTGACACATGGCTTTGCCCTATTTTGTAAAAAACACTCATGTTTAGTTTAAACTCTGTTCAACCCTGGCTCTCCCGGGCTTGACCTGAAGACTGATTGTTGGACATGACAGATCCATACTTAAGTCTTTCAGACAAAGGTTTAACTCTGCTCAACCCAGGCCACTTATTCCACTTAGTTTGAGGAGAGAAGCAAAAGGCCACAGTCTGCTTTCAGTCACTGATAACGTAGGACAGCCATGGATTTAAGCAAGAGCGAGTAATTCGACCCTAGGTCAGATTCCCACTTCACCCAGTTTTATCTCATAGTCCACAAAAAAATCTCCTTCATCACCATGTTTCTGAGTAAAGACTAATGTCATATATCCCTCCCTACAGTCTACCGTTTGGATAAAAGCCCCTTCATATCTAGGAAAAGCTAAGACTATTTGATAACTTTTTTATCTCTATAAATTGTTCCTCCGCTTCAGAGTTCCAAGTAATTTTATCATGGCCTTCAATTGCCTTCCCATAGATACAGTGAGGGAAAAAAGTATTTGATCCCCTGCTGATTTTGTACGTTTGCCCACTGACAAAGAAATCAGAGTCTATAATTTTAATGGTAGGTTTATTTGAACAGTGAGAGACAGAATAACAACCAAAAAATCCAGAAAAATGCATGTAAAAAATGTTGTAAATTGATTTGCATTTTAATGAGGGAAATAAGTTTTTGACCCCCTCTGCAAAACATTAGTTAGTATTTGGTGGCAAAACCCAAGTTGGCAATCACAGAGGTCAGACGTTTCTTGTAGTTGGCCACCAGGTTTGCACACATCTCAGGAGGGATTTTGTCCCACTCCTCTTTGCAGATCTTCTCCAAGTCATTAAGGTTTCGAGGCTGACGTTTGGCAACTCGAACCTTCAGCTCCCTCCACAGATGTTCTATGGGATTAAGGTCTGGAGACTGGCTAGGCCACTCCAGGACCTTAATGTGCTTCTTCTTGAGCCACTCCTTTGTTGCCTTGGCCGTTTGTTTTGGGTACCCATCCACGACCCATTTTCAATGCCCTGGCTGAGGGAAGGAGGTTCTCACCCAAGATTTGACGGTACATGGCCCCATCCATCGTCCCTTTGATGCGGTGAAGTTGTCCTGTCCCCTTAGCAGAAAAACACCCCCAAAGCATAATGTTTCCACCTCCATGTTTGACGGTGGGGATGGTGTTCTTGGGGTCATAGGCAGCATTCCTCCTCCTCCAAACATGGCGAGTTGAGTTGATGCCAAAGACCTCGAATTTGGTCTCATCTTACCACAACACTTTCACACAGTTCTCCTCTGAATCATTCAGATGTTCATTGGCAAACTTCAGACGGGCCTGTATATGTGCTTTCTTGAGCAGGGGGACCTTGCGGGCGCTGCAGGATTTCAGTTCTTCACAGCGTAGTGTGTTACCAATTGTTTTCTTGGTGACTATGGTCCCAGCTGCCTTGAGATCATTGACAAGATCCTCCCGTGTTGTTCTGGGCTGATTCCTCACCGTTCTCATGATCATTGCAACTCCACGAGGTGAGATCTTGCATGGAGCCCCAGGCCGAAGGAGATTGACAGTTATTTTGTGTTTCTTCCATTTGCGAATAATCCCACCAACTGTTGTCACCTTCTCACCAAGCTGCTTGGTGATGGTATTGTAGCCCATTCCAACCTTGTGTAGGTCTACAATCTTGTCCCTGACATCCTTGGAGAGCTCTTTGGTCTTGGCCATGGTGGAGATTTTTGAATCTGATTGATTGCTTCTGTGGACAGGTGTTTTTTATACAGTTAAGAAACTGAGATTAGGAGCACTCCCTTTAAGAGTGTGCTCCTAATCTCAGCTCGTTACCTGTATAAAAGACACCTGGGAGCCAGAAATCTTTCTGATTGAGAGGGGTTCAAATACTTATTTCCCTCATTAAAATGCAAATCAATTTATAACATTTTTGACATGCGTTTTTCTGGATTATTTTGTTGTTATTCTGTCTCTCACTGTTCAAATAAACCTACCATTAAAATTATAGACTGATCATTTCTTTGTCAGTGGGCAAACGTACAAAATCAGCAGGGGATCAAATACTTTTTTCCCTCACTGTAAGATCACTTAATTTACCAGTATGCAGTGCATAATGTGGTACCCAAGCTCTACAGTAGTTTATCATTCCCAAAAAGCTCATAATTTGTTTCTTGTTTAACGGTTTTGGCGCTTCAAGTATAGCAGTTTTCCAGGATGAGTTTAACGTTCGCCCATCCTGAGTTATGGTATGTCCTAAGTAAATTACCTCGTTCTGCCAGAGTTGAAGTTTCTTTTTGCTTACTTTGTGTCCCTGTTCTGCCAGAAAGGTCAACAATTGGATTGTATCCCTCTTACATCCCTCCTGAGTGGGATTAGCCAATAGAATATCATCTACCTAAATTAACATTTTCCTTTCTGAGGTTCAAACTTTCCCAAATTCCTGGTTATAGCCTGGGAAAAGATTGTAGGACTTTCCGAGTAGCCTTGTGGCATCTTAGCGTAAGTCCATTTCCTTCCCTGGAATGTAAAGCCAAACCACCTCTGACTATCTGGATGAACTGGGATACTAAAGAAAGCATTAGCTAAATCAATCACCGTGAAATAGGAGTTCTCTGGTGTCAATTGGTTCAGCAAAATATGTGGATCTGGTACACATGGAGCTCTGTGAATTATATTTTTATTAACCCCCTGCAAGTCCATGACTATCCTCCAGTCGGCACTGGGTGCCGCTTTTTTAACAGGAAATACTGGAGAGTTGCATTGTGCCTCATCTCCAGGAATTATCACCCCTCCCTTAAGTAAATGCTCAAACGTAGGTGTTATCCCTTTTATTGCTTCTGGATTCATAGGATATTGCTTTTGGTATGGCCTGTGATCGGATCGAGGAACCACTTGCACTGGAGCTACTCCCTTAATTAGCCCCACATCGGCAGGTCCTTGTGACCATAATTTGAACGGGATTGCTGCTAACTCATCTTCCTGTTCCTGAGTTAAGAAAATATCTTCCTCTCATTTGTCAAAACTTGTCTCTAGGTGGACCCCGGGTTGTGTTTTTGCTCTCCAATTCAACTTTCTTCTGTATCTCCCAGTGGGGTGGCTATACTGATCCCCATTTGGTGCACTCTGCCAGTCAGTGATGTTCTTACCCTGCGTTACCCATTTTCCTAGTGATAACCATTCCTCTGAAGGTTCTTTCACTAGGGAAACATGGGGGCTCCACCTTTCTCTGTACAGTCTCTGGCTCTGTGGTCCCAACCCCACCTCTACAGCTGCACGTGTGTTATCATAGTGAACCCATTTTAACCCAATTGTTCTTTCTGTGGTTTTGTACAATTCTTCCTCATAAACTGGGTCAGGGCCTGGGTGCTCATTATACCACAATGTACAGTGTAAGTCATCTACCGTCATCTTGGTTGGTCCAGTCACTAAATCATTCGCGAGGTCTACCAGTGATTTAGGCATGTCAGTAAGTCCCCCTCTCAGCAAATCCTGGCTATACCAATACCATGGCTCTCCCTCCCCGCTCACTACCATGTTATCCCTTACTACATATGCCTTCATACCCCTCTCAGTCGGTGTTACAGCTATGTTCAACTGAGTCATAGCATCTCTTCCTATTATATTAACTGGATATAGGCTTGATATCAGTACAGGTATGCATGCTCCTCCTCCTGAATTTTCATGTTTTAAAGTCACAGGAGCTGATAATCACTCTATAAATTGATGGCCTGAGGCAGAGCGTACTAGGAATTTTTCAGGACTCAGGACCTTAATGTGCTTCTTCTTGGGCCACTCCTTTGTTGCCTTGGCCAGTGTGGGTGTGTTTCAGGGGAAGGGGGTGTATCTGATCTCCATCACCTAGGACTTGACAATGGTTAATCAAATCTCCCCATTTTTGCATGTTTTTCCTCAATTGTACATGCCTTCTCAAACACCTGCAACTGTATTTGCATTTGTAAATCAAGTCCTTTCTTGAGTTGGGCTCTGGGATGGAGCAACTGTTGAACATCTGAGTTCATGGTTGTTTGTGGGGGAAAGGGGTTGAGTGTGTATGAGTGATTGTGTGTTTGTGTATCCCACGACTGTTGCTAGGGAGTAAAGATGTTAGGGACAATATAGATGAATCACAATAATTGTTTGCTAAAATAATAATTGCTTGCCAAAAATGTAATTTTTGTAATGCCGGCAATCCTTGTTAGAGGTAACAATCATTTGCATGAACTGCCTACATTATTACAAATATTAGTTGTTAATTATGGAAATTAAGATAAGCAGGATTTATATATATATATATATTTTTTAATAGCTATACATAATGCAAATCGAGGTGAGGGCGAAGGAAATGCTTTTGGCGGTAGATCTGTTTCTGTTCTGTGGGTGGCACTGTGTGCTCTTTTCGAATGATGGGACCCAGTCTCTCGGGGCCCTGGGATCCGGGGGGGCGGGGGTGGTCTGCCGGTCACTGGGATGACAACCCAACTTGGGATGGGGAGTAGTTTTAGCGGGTGGAATAGTGGGGAACAATTGGAGGTTTACTTAGCAGCAATGCAAATATCATGGTACAGCTACAGTGGGGAAAAAAGTATTTAGTCAGCCACCAATTGTGCAAGTTCTCCCACTTAAAAAGATGAGAGAGGCCTGTAATTTTCATCATAGGTACACGTCAACTATGACAGACAAAATGAGAAAAGAAAATCCAGAAAATCACATTGTAGGATTTTTAATGAATTTATTTGCAAATTATGGTGGAAAATAAGTATTTGGTCAATAACAAAAGTTTCTCAATACTTTGTTATATACCCATTGTTGGCAATGACACAGGTCAAACGTTTTCTGTAAGTCTTCACAAGGTTTTCACACACTGTTGCTGGTATTTTGGCCCATTCCTCCATGCAGATCTCCTCTAGAGCAGTGATGTTTTGGGGCTGTCACTGGGCAACACAGACTTTCAACTCCCTCCAAAGATTTTCTATGGGGTTGAGATCTGGAGACTGGCTAGGCCACTCCAGGACCTTGAAATGCTTCTTACGAAGCCACTCCTTCGTTGCCCGGGCGGTGTGTTTGGGATCATTGTCATGCTGAAAGACCCAGCCACGTTTCATCTTCAATGCCCTTGCTGATGGAAGGAGGTTTTCACTCCAAATCTCACGATACATGGCCCCATTCATTCTTTCCTTTACACGGATCAGTCGTCCTGGTCCCTTTGCAGGAAAACAGCCCCAAAGCATGATGTTTCCACCCTCATGCTTCACAGTAGGTATGGTGTTCTTTGGATGCAACTCAGCATCCTTTGTCCTCCAAACACGACGAGTTGAGTTTTTACCAAAAAGTTCTATTTTGGTTTCATCTGACCATATGACATTCTCCCAATCCTCTTCTGGATCATCCAAATGCACTCTAGCAAACTTCAGACGGGCCTGGACATGTACTGGCTTAAGCAGGGGGACACGTCTGGCACTGCAGGATTTGAGTCCCTGGCGGCATGGTGTGTTACTGATGGTAGGCTTTGTTACTTTGGTCCCAGCTCTCTGCAGGTCATTCACTAGGTCCCCCCGTGTGGTTCTGGGATTTTTGCTCACCGTTCTTGTGATCATTTTGACCCCACGGGGTGAGATCTTGCGTGGAGCCCCAGATCGAGGGAGATTATCAGTGGTCTTGTATGTCTTCCATTTCCTAATAATTGCTCCCACAGTTGATTTCTTCAAACCAAGCTGCTTACCTATTGCAGATTCAGTCTTCCCAGCCTGGTGCAGGTCTACAATTTTGTTTCTGGTGTCCTTTGACAGCTCTTTGGTCTTGGCCATAGTGGAGTTTGGAGTGTGACTGTTTGAGGTTGTGGACAGGTGTCTTTTATACTGATAACAAGTTCAAACAGGTGCCATTAATACAGGTAACGAGTAGAGGACAGAGGAGCCTCTTAAAGAAGAAGTTACAGGTCTGTGAGAGCCAGAAATATTGCTTGTTTGTAGGTGACCAAATACTTATTTTCCACCATAATTTGCAAATAAATTCATTACAAATCCTACAATGTGATTTTCTGGATTTTTTTCCCTCATTTTGTCTGTCATAGTTGACGTGTACCAATGATGAAAATTACAGGCCTCTCTCATCTTTTTAAGTGGGAGAACTTGCACAATTGGTGGCTGACTAAATACTTTTTTTCCCCACTGTATCTGGACACTCAATCACTATGGTACTTTTTAATGGTGAGTACTTACCTGGCTAAAAGAGAAGGAATATAATATCTATTGTTTACAGGACACTTATTCAACAATTTTAGATGAAGTTGTGTGGAAAAAAGACTGGGGGTGTGAAATATATTTCTCCCATGTGAAAATAAATTCAAAAAGGGTGATGATATTAATTAACAGCAATTTTGATCTGAATGAATGCAAATTGTCCAAACAGATCCTCAAGGTAGATGGATGATTTTAAATATGTTATTGGACCATAAACAGATATGGCTCATTAACCTATACGGTCCAAATAATTATGATCCACGCTTCTTTGAAAATATATATAATAATTTATCAACTCTACAAGCAATACAAGACTCTATTATTATGGTGGGAGATTATAGTACGGTTTTGAATACCTCTATGGACCGTAAAGGAAGTCACACTACAAACTATTACCTTCACGAATGTCATGGATATATTAGAACTAGTGGATATATGGATCCTTAAATATCCTGACCTAGTGAAATATACATGGCGGAGGCTCAATCAAGCTAGTCGTCTTGATTACTTTCTTATGTCATTCTCTCTGGCACCAAAAGTTTAAAAAGTGTTCATAGGGGACAGAAATGTTTATTTTACCATTATTTAACTAGGCAAGTCAGTTAAGAACAAATTCTCATTTACAATGACGGCCTAAACCAGCCAAACCCGGACGACGCTAGGCCAATTGTGCGCCGTCTTTGGGACTCCCAATCACGGCCAGTTGTGATACAGCTTGGAATCGAACCAGGGGGTCTATAGTGACGCCTCAAGCTTTGAGATGCAGTGTCTTAGACGACTGCACCACTCTGGAGCCCAATGCAGTCAGACCATCACATAATTGGCATATAATTTATATTGCTCTTACAGAATTTCCACGTGGGCGAAGACATTGGATGATCACTTGTTTTTAACTAGGACAGAATCATTTTTAACTGACTTTTTCCAACATAACATACACTACCAGTCAAAAGTTTGGACACACCTACTCATTCAAGGGTTTTTCTTTATTTGTAAAAAATGTTGCACTGTAGAATAATAGTGAAGACATCAAAACTATGGACTACATGGAATCATGTAGTAACCAAAAAAGTTTTACACAAATCGAAATATATGCCTTGCACACTCTTGGCATTCTCTCAACCAGCTTCATGAGGTAGTCACCTGGAATGCATTTCAATTTACAGGTGTGCCTTCTTAAAAGTTAATTTGTGGAATATATTTCCTTCTTAATGCATTTGAGCCAATCAGTTGTGTTGTGACAAGGTAGGTACAGAAGATTGCCCTATTTGGAAAAAGACCAAGTCCATATTATGGCATGAACAGCTCAAATAAGCAAAGAGAAACAACAGTCTATCATTACTTTAAGACATGAAGGTCAGTCAATACGGAACATTTCAAGAACTTTGAAAGTTTCTTCAAGTGCAGTCGCAAAAACGATCAAGCGCTATAATGAAACTGGCTCTCATTAAACCGCCACAGGAAAGGAAGACCCAGAGTTACCTCTGCTACAGAAAATAAGTTCATTAGAGTTACCAGCCTCAGAAATTGCAGCCCAAATAAATGCTTCACAGAGTTCTAGTAACAGACACAGAAGTTCCTCCTCTGTAATTTGGCCTTCACATGAGTCTTTCTGTACAGCTGTTAATTTCATATTATTAATAGAAAGGAAATCCATACAATTAGCTTCGGTTAGGGGAGATGGAAGAGACTGAAACGAAAACATATGCTTAAAGTACTTTACTTCCACTTTCAAAATATAGTTTGGTGAATCATGTGTGACCCCGTCATTTGTAACAAGTTTTAGTAAATTATTTCTGGTAGCATTTCTATGTTGAATATTAATATTATTTTCCCCATATTTTGTTTAAATTACTTTTAGCAAGCTGGACAAACTGAAGAGACTATAAATGTTGGCCATTATCATTTCAACACAGTTTCGATTTGGTTTTAGTCATTTCAACAGAGGTGTAGTCCAGGGTATACGCTGGTATACGGCGTATACCTACTTATTTTTCAGTCAGCATTGCGTATACCCACTTCTAAATCCCCCCTGATGCGCATCATTCAGTAATATCTGTGAGTCAGATTGCCTATTTTCTTCCTCGGGGATAGTGAAGCCATGACCCACCCTCCTCTGCCTCTAATTGGCTGGTACTCGCTGCTTTCACTGATTAGATTGGTTAACTTTAGGCATGAGGACTGATGAGCCAATCAGAGGCAGAGTAGGGCGGGTCATGCCGAGGAAAATATCGCTAATACCTCAGGTGCCAGTGAAAAAAAAAAAAAAAAAAACTCAGGTGCCGGTGCCACTTGACTACGATAACGGCAGCAGACCAAACAACGGATGAAGAAAGGACACAAGCGGCGGTGTGCCACCCCAGTTGATGGAAGACATCATTCTGAGGTAAGTTTTAAGGTGGTTTCCAAATGAATCATTATTTTAAACTACTGGCAAATTGCCAGTGACTGCACATTTAGAGGAGAAGAGATGTTGCCGCCAATAGTTAGTGCGAGTCGGCTAACGTTATGAAGCTAGCTACGTAGATTGGGATAATGTGGGGAAACCGGGGCATTGTTGGTTTTCAGTAAGTGTTTAATCAACCCAGTTCATAAGAATTTCATACCAGACTGATGAAACTGATTATCTCAATGTTTATGAAGCTTGTTTATTATTGTAAAGGTCTAAATTATAACGTTAGCCAAGTTACTAAGCCCTAAATTATAACATTAGCCAAGTTACTTAGCCCTAACTAACCTATATGATCTAGTTTAATTGCATAGTAGCTAAGCTGGTAGTTGATTTTTAAGTAAGTTAAAACACAAGAATGGGGACAAATAGTTTAAGATTCAGCCTAAAACAATATTGAGGTCTAATCAGGCTGTCTTATTTTGTATAGGGACAGGTAACCATGAAAAGGAAGGGAGATATTGCAGACTTTTTTGTAAAGAGGCACAAATCAGGCCCAGATCAGGCCCAGGCAGACCCCACCCCTAAAACCAGCAGCCCTGGCAGCTCTCAACCGGGAGCTAGCCAGGCAAGTCAGTGTGAGCATAGAGAAGGATCCAGTCTACCACCACCAGGTCAGAACACACAGGCAGTAAATTGCATCTCCAGTTTATTGAAAAGTGAAGCCTCACACTGTAACAAAAGGTGATTTTGACAGATTAAGCCTCATTTTGAATTTCTGTGTGATGTTATTTATTTTATTGCCCTTCTATTTATTTTGTCTGTATCCATGTTTGTTTTTTACAATGCTACTGTTATATAACATTTTGTGTTAAATTTGTTGTTTTTTTGTTAAATAAACTCTCCCAAGTATTTCACTCACTAATCTCCTGTATGCTTCAGCTTCACTTGCTGAAAATATTTCCACTTGGTTATGCAGATTGTTAATGTAAAGAGGGGGACCCATGTCTTGCTGATGACTATTGTGATCACAGTAGTGTGTGTGTGTGTGTGTGTGTGTGTGTGTAAGTGTGTGAGAGAGAGAGAGACAGGGAGATGCATAATTAGTTTTGTTGTTGTCTGTAGACATCAATAATGACTGGCCAGACCTGTGGAGTGCTAAACAAACAGAAGACTTCAAATCCAAGAACCCCTGGTTGGGATCCAAAAACAAAAAATTGGGTAAGTTTAGGTAGATTGCTAGTTTGGGTAACTTCTGAAACAGTGGGCACAGATAACTTTGTGTGTGTGTGTGTGTGTGTGTGTGTAAAGGACCATGCACACGTACAGCTGTGGATACAGGAGTAGTTACATTGTTTGTTTATGCTTCGCAGGATGTCTGGTCTGTAGCAGTGTGAACTCCATTGGGATCGACAAGGAGCAAGGACAAGGTGTATCGCTCTCAAGAGAATGGATGAACTTTGAAATTCAAGTGTCTGGCCAGGGAAGTAGAACAACAAGTTTGTCAATCTTGAGAAATAAGGTGAGGAAACATGCGTTGTCCAAGGCCCACACTCAGGCTGTGAAGGTGGCAGAGCAACAGAAAGAAGCTGCCATTGAGAATGCAGTGGAGACTATGACTGAGTCCTACATGAAGGAAACTGAAGCTGTGTTTCGAACAGCCTACCATCTGGCCAAAAAGAACCGACCCTTTTCTGACCATGAGAGCCTCATTGAGCTGCAGGAACTGAATGGTGTAAAAATGGGCTCAATACTTCATTCACGTTACAGTGCAACACAAATAATACAATGTTGCTAGTGAGATGCAGAGCAAAATCATCAGTAGCATTATAGCATCATCCAGTAAGTTAGCTGTCCTAATTGACGAGGCATCTTCTTTAAGTCACAAAGCTGTCATGACAGTTTCTATTAAAGCATCAATTCAAGAAGAAAGCCCTGAGTTCATATTCCTGGAACTTGTTGAACTGGAAAATCAGAGAGCAGATGGCATATTACAGGCGTTACTCACCTGTTTAACTAATGCTGGCTTTACAGAAGAGTGGCTTCATGAAAACTGGGTAACATTTGTATCTGATGGAGCCAGTGTCATGCTAGGAAAGAAGTCAGGAGTAGCAACCAGACTGACTTTGAGATTCCCAAAGCTTTTTGTATGGCACTGCATGAACCATAGACTTGAACTTGCTGTGTCAGATGCAGTTGATGAGGTAAACTCTGTCAATCACTTTAAAACTTTTATCCAGAAGCTATACTCTCTGTATAGTGTGTCAAACAAAAATGAACGTGAACTTGTTAATGCAGCAGCTGAAGTAGGCTCACAACTTCTTCGCATTGGCAGAATCTTGGATGTACGCTGGGTGGCCAGTAGCTTTCGGACTGTTCGTGCTGTTTGGACATCCCTGGGAGCTCTTGTGCAGCACTTTAAAAATGCTTGCAGTGATGAGATGAGGTCCACCAAAGAGAGGCAGATGTACAGAGGTTTGTTAGACCGTGTTCAAAGTCCAGAATTCATTTGTGACCTTGGCCTCATGTACGACACTCTCCATGAACTAAGTCTCCTGTCACAGGAGCTTCAGTCTCGTTCTATAACGCTCCTCAGAGCAGAGCATCTGCTGAAACGCTCAATCAGAGTGATCCAGTCATTCAAAGAGAGTCCAGGTGAGAAATATAGTGAGGCTTTAGAAGCAAAACAGACTGGGGAGTATCGGTCTATAGCCCTGAAAACAAATGCAAAGCTGAAGTCTATCAATCCAGGCCAGTTCTTACAAAGCCTTGTGAACAATCTGGAGAAACGCTTGTCTTTTGAAGATGAGACCATCATGGACCTCAGCATCCTTGATCAGAGTAAGTGGCCATCAAAGCCCAGCATCCGCCATGGTGAAGAACAAGTTAAGCGACTGTGCAAGCGATTTAACTTGTGCACAGACCAAGCACTGAATGGGATGCGGGACCTACTGGAAGAGCCCAGTAGTGAGCCCAAGGACCTAAAACCACTTATGAACTGTATGAAAACATTCCCTGTCGGTACAGCAGAGTGTGAGAGGAATTTTAGCCTTATGAACAATATAAGCTCAGACAAGAGGGCTGTCCTTCTGATCTCAAACATATCAAACTTGATGATGATTAATATCAACGGCCCACCAACTTCCAAGTTTGATCCTAGAAAATATACAAGGACCTGGTTGAAGAGCCATCGTGCTGCCTCTTCGGTGCGTTCTAGACAGTGCAGTGTGAAAGCTCCTGCAGAAAGCAAATTTGTCTGGAATATACTGTAGTATGAGCAAAGGTCAGAAACCCAGTGCTGGGTTGAGAGAGTATATCACTGTTGATGTGTTGTTAATGCATATATTTTTGTTAATTGTTAACTAAATATTGTTGTAACATATTTTGTTGAATGATTTACCGGTAAATGAACATGTTCAAAACAAAGCATATAGCAATATGAACAAGGATGCATTGTCACCTTCAGATTTGAAGTATTTTATTTAAATAAATGTGCAAAAAATAATCGAAACACCATTTCCTGTTTGCCTCATGATAAATACATTTTACATTCATCCAGGCTGCTCTTGTGACCAGTAGTAACTACAAACTGCTCCTAATCAAGTCATGATCATTTTATAATAGTGTGCAAGTAGAAATTACATATTTTTGGGTAAACTAAATCATAGTCTTACATGTCACTGTTTCTAAAACAGGGCTTTTTTCTGGACTACTTAAAAAAAAAAAAGGTGAATACTGAGAGTATACCCACTTCTCCAGGGACCACTACACCACTGCATTTCAATGTCGTTTGAGATTGTTTATTTTTCTTCAGAAGATACAAATAAATACATCCGTGTCGGACTGAATGGGCTCGCGGTCCGGATCCAGCCGTGGTGTATCCAATCGATACTAGCCTAAACTAGACCTAGGAAAAATAAGATTACAGTAGATGTATTTCAATAAATTTTTCCTAAAAGATGACTGTGTATTATATTATGGAGAGTTGATATTGATGGTAATGTAGTTGTGACCTAAAGGGGTGATGTTGATGTCACCAGGAATTATGATGTTCACACTGTACTGTATATCTGCGTTGTGCTCCTCAAACAGTCTGATGTAGAGTATATACTAATTGTTATTTAAATATGATTTGTTTTTCCTCTACCTCAACAGGCACTATTATTGTCACTATATATGACAGTTAGGATATCTCCTTAGTAGGGTTGCAATATTATGGAACGTTCAATAAATTACGTGGTTATACTGAAATCCTGGTTGGAGGATCCCCGGAACGGCAAGGAATAAGCAGGAAACCTGGAAACCTCAAACCAGGATTTCTGTGAAAACAGGGAATTTATTGAAAGTTTTGCAACCCTACTCATTAGGTAACCAGCAGTGTAGCACATTCACACCATTAGTAAGTCTCAATGCATTGAAGTATGCATGACACTGTGTATTTATTCCTTCTGTCACTATTTCTATTTTTGATGTTTAACTCTGCATTATTGGAAAAGGACCCATAAGTAAGCATTTCACTGTTAGTCTACACCTGTTGTTCACGAAGCATGTGACAATTACAATGTGATTAGATGTTGACGTAGCCTCCTCTGTCTCTACCTTCAACTGCCATGTGGTGGCGCCAATACTCTTCCTCTAAAGGGGGATTTCTTATGGCAGTGGAACGGTCCATCCAAACTGTTCACCAGTCTTCCTCATCAATGTACAGATAAGTAGAGATGTTTATAAAAACACTTTTAGCATATTCACTTTCGCTTATAGACTGTATGTCTAATTTCAAGAATTCAAGGTTCATTTGTTTCATAAGGTTCATTTAGGGGTACATTCTTAGAGAACTGCTATACATTTTGCCCAAAAAGTAAGTGACAGTTCAATAAAAAGTGTTTCTTTATTATTAAAAACAATGAGTTCAGCCTTTGAGCCTTCATTAGGGCCATGCACCTTGGTTGGACTGCAAATAGCGACAGACTGTATACTTTTATTTTGCATGTTGGTTAGAGTCAAAGTAAGTGAAAACATCTCAGTGAGCTGTTTAGTGCGAACCATCCCTCATGTTTGGCATCAGCGGAGGGTTCTCAGGATGTACACTGACTGGTAACAGTGAGTGAAGGGCTGACATGGCTCGTCTGCCCTTTTTATGTGCACATGATCTGGCTCCTTTTAGCTGCCCAGGTGACAGTGAGCCAGCTGAACCTGGTGTCCCACAGCGTGGTGGCTGCTCCCTACCAGTGGGAGTACCCCTACCTGCTCGATATCATCCCCTCCCTCTTCAGCTTCATGGCCCTGCCCAAAAACAACATCAGCTACCTGGTGATCTCCATGATCAGTACTGGGCTCTTCTGCATAGCGCCGCTCATCTACGGGGCTATGGAGATGTTCCCGGTGGTGAATCCAATGTTTTTAGATTTGTGGGTGTAGTGAAGGACTGTACACTTCAGGAGGAAGGAGATATTACTGGGACGTATCCATGACTAGGTCACGGCATGATGTGGCCTTAATGAGAGGAGCCTTCCAGAACTGTAAAGGAACAGGGAAAGGGTTAAGAGAAGGGAAGAGCAGTGGTCAGATTGAGTCCATATGGTTGTGTGCTGGTGTCAATGCACATGTTCATGTTGACAGTACTTAACAATTCAATTGTTTCTAAATGAGATGTACATTGTTAAATAACAAACTGGGTGTGCTGCGGCAGCTTTGCATCTGTTGACTATTATTTCATTAATTACATGAATTAATCACAGCAATGTAAAGTTCATCTTTCCTATTACCATGGTTCCTTTAGGAACAACTGCCTTTCATTTGAACTGTTTACTCTTAGTATACGATGAGCTTTGTGTTACATGCACCTCAGCATAGTACCCATGCTCTATAACAGGGTTTCCCATTTTGGTTTTTGTTCTAGCACTACATAGCTGATTCAAATAACCAAACCTTGACGATGAGTTGGTTATTTGAATTAACTGTGTAGTGCTAGTGCAAAAACCAAAACATGCACCCAGGTAGGCCCCAGGACCGAGTTTGGGAAACCTTGTTCTAGACAAGTCTACCCTCTAGTGCCCTCAAATTCTAATCCAGACCTCCAAGCCAGTTCCATTGCTTAAACATCTTTTTCTTACCCTCTAATCAGGAAATCTAATTACACCTGCTCTAGTGAAAAAAAGTTGTTCTGTTTACCAAAACATGTACTGTACCTTCCCAGCTGCAACCAAGAATGTATTAAATAGAGAAGGGCAGTGCTATTGGTTGACTGGTCCTCACAGTATCCATCCATGTGTATCAAATGTATTCATCCAGTCATACCTGATCTATTTTCAAAGAATATGCGTCATTGTCTTTACTAATCCTGTTGACAACGTGGGTTGTGTTGGAGCCAATGTACAGTACTTTCCCCTTAATTTCAATAGTAAATCATTAACTGGTACCTGTATGTCACTGCAGACTCTGTAACAGGTGAAGAGCAGAGCAGCATAAGACCAAAAGACGTCCTAATAATGTTCAGTCTGCTTACACTGCATGCCAGGAAACAGCAGAGATGAAGGAGCTATGGATTATGGCTGTCTTTGCTACAGGTAAGACTTGCTCTATATTTCATTTATTCAAGGTGATTTAAGATGTTCAGATGTACAGTACCGGTCAAAAGATTTAGAACACCTACTCATGCAAGGGTTTGTCTTTATTTTTACTATTTTCTACATTGTAGAAAAACTATGACATAATCCATATGGAAATATGTAGCAACCAAAAAAGTGTTAAACATATTTGAGATTCCTCAAATAGCCACCCTTTGCCTTGATGACAGCTTTGCACACTCTTGGCATTCTCTCAACCAGCTTCACCTGGAATGCTTTTCCAACAGTCTTGAAGGAGTTCCCACATAACCTGAGCATTTGTTGGCTGCTTTTCCTTCACTCTGCGGTCCGACTCATCCCAAACCATATCAATTTGGTTGAGGTAGGGGGATTGTGGAGGCCAGGTCATTTGATGCAGCACTCCATCACTCTCCTTCTTGGGAAAATAGCCATTACACAGCCTTGAGGTGTGTTGGGTCATTGTCCTGTTGAAAAGCAAATGATAGTCCCTCTAAGCACAAACCAGATGGGATGGCGTGTCGCTGTAGAATGCTATGGTAACCATGCTGGTTAAGAGTGCCTTGAATTCGAAATAAATCATAGACAGTAATAATAATAATAATAATAATATGCCATTTAGCAGACGCTTTTGTCCAAAGCGACTTGCAGTCATGCGTGCATACATTTTTGTGTATGGGTGGTCCCGGGGATCGAACCCACTACCTTGGCGTTACAAGCGCCGTGCTCTACCAGTTGAGCTACCAGCAAAGCACCCCCACACCATAACACCGCCTCTTCCATGCTTTATGGTGGGAAATACACATGCGGAGATCAACCGTTCACCCACACATGCGTCTCACAAAGACACAGTGCTTTGAACCAAAAACTCAAATTTGGACTCCAGACCAAAGGTCAAATTTCCATCGGTCTAATGTCCATTGCTCGTGTTTCTTGGCCCAAGCAAGTCTCTTCTTCTTATTGGTGTCCTTTAGTAGTGGTTTCTTTGCAGCAATTCGACCATGAAGGCCTGACTCACACAGTCTCCTCTGAACAGTTGATGTTGAGATGTGTCTGTTACTTGAACTCTGTATAGCGTTTATTTGGGCTGCAATTTCTGAGGCTAGTTACTCTTATGAACATATCCTCTGCAGCAGAGGTAAATCTGGGTCTTCCATTCCTGTGGTGGTCCTCCTGAGAGCCAGTTTCATCATAGCGCTTGATGGTTTTTGTCACTGCACTTGAAGAAACTTTCAAAGTTCTTGAAATGTTCCGTATTGACTGACCTATATGTCTTAAAGTATGATGGACTGTTGTTTCTCTGCTTATTTCAGCTGTTCTTGCCATAATATGGACTTGGTCTTTTACCAAATAGGGCTATCTTCTGTATACCCCCACTACCTTGTCACAACACAACTGATTGAATCAAACGCATTAAGAAAAGAAGGAATGAAATTCCACAAATTAACTTTTAAGAAGGCACACCTGTTAATTGAAATACATTCCAGGTAACTACCTCATGAAGCTGGTTGAGAGAATGCCAAGAGTGTGCAAAAGTGTCATCAAGGCAAATGGTGGCAATTTGAAGAATCTCAAATATAAAATATATTTTGACTTGTTTAACACTTTCTTGGTTACTACAAGATTCCATGTGTGTATTTCATAGTTTTGATGTCTTCACTGTTATTCTACAATGTAGAAAATAGTAAAAATTAAGAAAAACCCTTGAATGAGTAGGTGTTCTAAATCTTTTGACCGGTAGTGTATGATGCTGTGGAGTTTCTTCTATGATTGAGAATTGCATAAGAAGATTGCCGTCACTCTCCAGATGTTCAAAAATATACATTCGTGGTCAAAAATGTTTTGAGTATTGGTCTCCACAAAGTTTGCTGCTTCAGTGTTCTTAGATCTTTATGTCAGTAGTTACTATGGTACACTGAAGTATAATTACAATTATTCCATAAGTGTCAAAGGCTTTAATTGACAATGACATTCAGTTTATGCAAAGAGTCAATATTTGCAGTGTTGACCCTTCTTTTTCAAGACCTCTGCAATCCGCCCTGGCATGCTGTCAATTAACTTCTGGGCCACATCCTGACTGATGGCAGCCCATTCTTGCATAATCAATGCTTGGAGTTTGTCAGAAGTTGTGGATTTTTGTTTGTCCACCCGCCTCTTGAGGATCAACCACAAGTTCTCAATGGGATTAAGGTCTGGGGAGTTACCATTCTTTATTCATGGCTGTGTTCTTAGGCAATATTGTGAGTGAGCCCACTCCCTTGGCTGAGAAGCAATCCCACACATGAATGGTCTCAGGATGCTTTACTGTTGGCATGACACAGGACTGATGGTAGCGCTCACCTTGTCATCAGAGAAAATGACTACTCCATTCCTCAGCAGTCCAATCCCTGTACCTTTTGCAGAAAATCAATCAGTCTGTCCCTGATGTTTTTCCTGGAGAGAAGTGGCATCTTTGCTGCCCTTCTTGACACCAGGCCATCCTCCAAAAGTCTTTGCCTCACTGTGCGTGCAGATGCACTCACACCTGCCTGCTGCCATTCCTGAGCAAGCTCTGCACTGGTGGTGCCCCGATCCCGCAGCTGAATCAACTTTAGGAGACGGTCCTGGCGCTTGCTGGACTTTCTTGGGCACCCTGACGCCTTCTTCACAACAATTGAACCTCTCTCCTTGAAGTTCTTGATGATCCGATAAATGGTTGATTTTGGTGCAATCTTACTAGCAGCAATATCCTTGCCTGTGAAGCCCTTTTTGTGCAAAGCAATGATGACGGCACGTGTTTCCTTGCAGGTAACCATGGTTGACAGAGGAAGAACAATGATTTCAAGCACCACCCTCCTTTTAAAGCATCCAGTCTTTTATTCTGACTCAATCAGCATGACAGAGTGATCTCCAGCCTTGTCCTCGTCAATACTCTCACCTGTGTTAACGAGACAATCACTGACATGATGGCAGCCGGTCCTTTTGTGGCAGGGCTGAAATGCAGTGGAAATGTTTTTTTGGATTTAAGTTCATTTTCATGGCAAAGAGGGACTTTGCAATTAATTGCAATTCATCTGATCACTCTTCATGACATTCTGGAGTATATGCAAATTGCCATCATCAACACTGAGGCAGCAAACTTTGTGGAGACCAATACTTGTGTCATTCTCAAAAGTTTTGACCACAACTGTATGATGCATTTAACTTATCAATTGATTATTACCAATATATGACCTAATGGTTTTACAGTGTGGTTTATGAATTTTAATGTTTGGTTTATAGTCATGATTGACTGATGTTTTGTCTGTTTGCCGCACGGGATACAATAGCATCAATTAAGACATTTTTTCAGACTTTATTTTTATCCAAACACTTTTTAGATTTACTGTTAAGCTGTTTACAGACTGTGAAATAACTACTGTCAGGTCTCAGATACAGTTTATAAAAGCGTAGCCTTTGCTATCAAATGTCAACCATTTATTGGCAGTGATAATGACTTCTTTCTTTCATAAAGTACAGTAGAAAACTGGTGAAGACCTGATGAAACTGGAACAACGTGGATCATCTCCTATGCGTATAGCAAATGACACTATGTACCATTGTTTATGTGGTTTACAAAGTTATTTTTTATTTTTTTAAGTCTCTTTGCCACAGGGGGATCTGACCACATCCTCTGTCATTCCAACCACCATTGACATAACTACCCCAACTACTGATGACCGTATAACCCCAATTCCTTACACTCCAACGACCGACACTCAAACTGACAGTCCAACTACCGACACTCCAACTACTGACACTCCAACTACTGACCCTCCAATTATTGACACTCCAGCTACCGAAACTACAAATACCAACTTTCCAACTACCGACTTTCCAACTACCGGCTTTCCAACAACTGGCACTCCAACAACTGACACTCCAACAACTGGCACTCCAACAGCTGACTCTCCAACTACAGACACTCCAGCAACCGACACTCCAGCAAACAACTATCCAACTACCGACTTTCCAGCTACCAACCTTCCAACTACCAACGTTCCAACTGCAGACTTTCCAACTACCGACTTTCCAACCACCAACTTTCCAACAACTGACACTCCAACAACGGACACTCCAACAACTGACACTCCAACAACTGACACTCCAACAACTGACACACCAACAACCGACTTTCCAACTACCGACTATTCAACTACCGTCTTTCCAATTACCGACACTCCAACAACTAACACTCAGAGAACTAACACTCCAACTATACACACTCCAACTACAGAAACTCCAGCAACCGAATTTCTAACTACCGACTTTCCAACTACCGACTGTCCAACTACCGACTTTCCAACTTCCGACATTCCAACTGCCGAATTTCCAACTTCCGACATTCCAACAGGCGAATTTCCAACTACCGACTTTCCAACTTCCGACTCTCCAACTACCAACTTTCCAACTTCCGATATTCCAACTACCGACTTTCAACTACCGACTCTCTAATTACCAACTTTACAACTACCGACTTTCCAACCACCGACTTTCCAACAACTGACACTCCAACAACTGACACTCCAACAACTGACACTCCAACAACTGACACTGCAACAACTGACACCCCAACAACTGACACTCCAACGAAAGACACTCCAGCAACCGACACTCCAGCAACCGACTATCCAACTACCGACTTTCCAACTACCAACTTTCCAACTACCGACACTCCAACAACTAACCCTCCAACAACTAACACTCCAACTATAGACACTCCAACAACAGAAACTCCAGCAACCACATTTCTAACTACTGACTTTCCAACTGCCGACTTTCCAACTACCGACTGTCAAACTACTGACTTTCCAATTACCGAATTTCCAACTTCTGACATTCCAACTACCGAGTTTCCAACTATCGACTTTCCAAATACCGACTTTCCAACTTCCGACTCTCCAACTACTGACCCTCCAACTACCGACTTTCCACCTTCCGACATTCCAACAACTGACTTTCCAACTACCTACTGTCCAACTACAGACTGTCCAATTACCGACTTTCCAACTACAGACTTTCCAACTACCGACTTTCCAACTTCCGACTTTCCTCCTACTGACTTTCCAAATACCAACTCTCCAACTACCAAATTTAAAACTACCGACTTTCCAACTTACGACATTCCAACGTCCGACTTACCAACATCCGACTGTCCATCTGCCGACTGTCCATCTGCCAACTGTGCAACTACCGACTTTCCAACTACTGACTTTCCAACTTCCGACATTCCAACTGCTGAATTTCCAACTACCGACTCTCCAACTACCGACTTTCCAACTTCCGACTTTCCAACTTCCGACATTACAAATGCCGAATTTCCAACTACCGACATTCCAACGTCCGACATTCCAACGACCGACTTTACAACTTCCGACTTTCCAACTACTGACTTTCCAACTTCCGACATTCCAACTGCTGAATTTCCAACTGCTGACTTTCCAACTACCGACTTTCCAACTTCCGACTTTCCAACTTCCGACATTACAACTGCCGAATTTCCAACTTCCGACATTACAACTTCCGACTTTCCAACGTCCGACTTTCCAACAATCGACTGTCCATCTACCGACTGTCCAACTACCGACTTTCCAACTACCGACTTTCCAACTTCCGACTTTCCAACTTCCGACATTACAACTTCCGACTTTCCAACAATCGACTGTCCGTCTACCGACTGTCCAACTACTGACTTTCCAACTACCGACTTTCCAACTTCCGACTTTCCAACTTCCGACATTACAACTGCCGAATTTCCAACTACCGACCTTCCAACTTCAGACATTACAACTGCCGAATTTCCAACTACTGACTTTCCAACTACCGACACTCCAAATTCCGACTTTCCAACTACCAACATTTCAACTACCAACACTCCAACTACCGGCACTCCAACTACCGATACTCCAACAACCGGCACACCAACAACCGACACGCAAACAACCGACAGTCCAACTACCGACAGTCCAACTACTGAACATCCTCCACTTCCAAGCACAACCGGTACCACTCTCCCCACAACCTCCACCACCAGCTCTACCACCTCCCCCACCATCATCTCTCCCACCACAACCTCTCCCACAACCTCTCCCACCACCTCTACCATCACCTCTACCATCACCTCTACCACCACCTCTACCACCACCTCTCCCACCACCCCCACCACCACTTCTCTCACCACCTCTACCACCACCTCTACCAACACCCCCACCACCTCTCCCACCACAACCTCTCCCACCACCTCTCCCACCACCCCCACCACCACCTCTCCCACCACCTCTACCACCACCTCTACCACCACCTCTCACACCACCTCTCCCACCACCTCTACCATCACCTCTACCATCACCTCTACCACCACCTCTACCACCACCTCTCCCACCACCCCCACCACCACCTCTCCCACCACCCCCACCACCACCTCTCCCACCACCCCCACCACCACTTCTCTCACCACCTCTACCACCACCTCTACCAACACCCCCACCACCACCTCTCCCACCACAACCTCTCCCACCACCTCTCTGACCACCCCCACCACCACCTCTCCCACCACCCCTCCCACCACCTCTATCACCACAACCCCTCCTCTGGTCTGTATCAATGGTGGTGAGCTGCAGAGTGGAGTCTGTATCTGTCCTGATGAGTGGACCGGAGAGACTTGTTCAAAGGGTACGTAAACACACACTTACACTATACACCACTGCACTACTATACCTAACCCTGGATCTCACATTCACAGTACACACCACTACACTACACCTAACCCTGGATCTCACATTCACAGTACACACAACTACACTACTATACCTAACCCTGGATCTCACATTCACGGTACACACCACTACACTACTATACCTAACCCTGGATCTCACATTCACAGTACACACCACTACACTACACCTAACCCTGGATCTCACATTCACAGTACACACAACTACACTACTATACCTAACCCTGGATCTCACATTCACAGTACACACCACTGCACTACTATACCTAACCCTGGATCTCACATTCACAGTACACACCACTGCACTACTATACCTAACCCTGGATGTCACATGCACAGTCCACAACACTGTTCCCTGGATCTCACATTCAGAATGTATATTTCATTTTTGCAATCATACATTTGGTCCATGTTGAAATGCATTTTACTTCGATAGGGAGTTTCTGCAATTCATCCATCAATTATGGATTCTCCTTCCCAAGAACAACAGTTGGCTGGTCTGCTTATTCAGAACAATTGTGTGGTGAGAATACAACCAGTGGTATGTTGCTTTTATTCACCTAAAATGAAATAAATGTTACAGTCCTAATTAATGTTGTATTAGGTAACATAAAATCTTGAGTATCTTTTTGTCTTTGTTCCTCCAGCCAGTTTTTTTTTTATGATCCTGATTTATGACCAGTCTCGATTTATGATCAGTCTTTGGGTCAATTACCTCAACCGACTCAACTACCTCGTATCTCAATACATTGACTCGGTACCGGTACTCCTTGTATATAGCTTCGTTATTGTTATTTTATTGTTACTATTTCCTTGGGTGCTAATTTTCATAATTTTTAACTCTGCATTGTTGGGAAAAGGCTCATAAGTAAGCATTTCATGGTAAAGTCTACACCTGCTGTATTTGGCGCATGTGACAAATCACAATTGATTTGATTTACAGTGGATCTTACAGTTTGAAGATCAATAACAACTGGCTTTTACCTTCAGCTCATGTATTCTGCCTAACAGTTAATGTGGATTTTATTTTTATTGTGTTTTACATTACATTTCGTCATTTAGCAGACACTCTTATCCAGAGCGACTTACATTTTCCTACTTTTTCTTACTGATCCCCCGTGGGAATCGAACCCACAACCTTGGTGTTGCAAGCGCCTTGCTCTACCAACTGAGCCACATAGTTAGTATTGGCAATTTTAATATCCCAATGTACTCACAGTTCAGCATGTTGCTGCCACTTATACAATGTTCTGCTGAAAAACAATACAATACTAAAATAAATAAAAATCATTCTCTTTCCCTATTCAGATCTCCAGCAGTTCAGGTGATTTAGCACAGCTAGCCTTCAGTACTCAGATCCTGACCTCCCAACCAGAGCTGCTATCAGCTGACAACATCACCACAGCAGCTCAGATAGCTAACACTCTGCTTCAGTCTGTAAATATCACAGAGGTATAACATGTTTTGGAATCAAGTCGTGACTATGACATGTTCTGGAGATAAACGTGAGGTTGTTACTGCAGTGATTTGAACACTTGAGGGTCATCCCCTGGTTTTGATCATGTTGCAGGACATCGCAGTGGCAGCTTTAACTACCATCAGTCATCTGTTGAATGCCAGTGGGGAGATTACACAGGAGAGAGACGCTGTCCAAACGTACAGGAGTGTGTGTGTGTGTGTTTCTACATATGTTTGAGTTTATGTGTGTACGTGTGTGTCTGTGCGTGTCTGCATGGGTGCATGTAAACTAATGCTTTTCTGTGTTTCTCTCCCAGCCTCACAGAGACCCTGGAGAAGTTTTCCCTGTACCAGCACAGTTTTGTGTCCTTGGTGGTTCAGCCCAACCTGGTAGTCCAGTCTGTCCAAGTACCAAGTGACACAGTAGGGATCCAGTTTAGTGCTCTGACTGGTGGGTGGGACTGCTAGTGAACCTACATACTGCATTTAAAGTGATAGTTTATATCTGTGTTGACAGACTAGTTCAACTTCTTCTATCTTATTTTTCATATGTTTCTCCTCTGCTGTTGGTTAATAAGGTTTAGTATGGATTTGATTTGTTGTACTACAGACAAGTATAGAAGTAACACTATATTGTTCCTCTTTAAATGTATAAATCAAATTAATCTCCTCCAGGAAGATCTGGTAATTTTGTGGCCGACAGAATTCATCTCAACACCAATACCTCTGAACTGATAGTTGACAACGGCGGTTCTACCGATGTCCAGATTGTTATCAAATTCTCACCAGGTGAGCCAATGTTGGTATACCAACATAGTGTATGAACTCAAGCTTCAATTTCCTCTTACCGATATCACAGAGAGCACTTAACTGCTGTTTGTGGTCTTCGAAATCAGGTCAGCAGTGCCAAATATTTAGATTGCCCAATAACGTTGAGTCACATGAGATATGGATAAGTAAACTAATGAGAAGTAATTTGGCTTCCACAATAAGCCTACAAGGAAAAGTCAAGCTACTCATGTATATGAAGTCCTGATATGAACAACAATCTCTCTCTCTCTCCTCCCCCTCTCTCTCTCTCTCTCTCTCTCTCTCTCTCTCTCTCTCTCTCTCTCTCTCTCTCTCTCTCTCTCTTCTCTCTCTCTCTCTCTCTCTCTCTTTCTCTCTCTCTCTCTCTCTCTCTCTCTCTCGCTCTCTCTCTCTCTCTCTCTCTCTCTCTCTCTCTCTCTCTCTCTGTCTCTCTTGCTCAATTCAATTGAAAGGGGTTTATTGGCATGGGAAACATGTTTACATTGCCAAAGCAAGTGAAATAGATAATAAACAAAAGTGAAATAATATTGGGATGCTCCATGTCCATCATAGGGTTGAGTTTAACAATAACATTCCAGATCGCAACCAGGTAAGATCCTACAGGGTTCCAGAACCAATTCAACATATACAATAACATTCCAGATGGTGACCCGGTAAGATCCTACAGGGTTCCAGAACCAATTCAACATATACAATAACATTCCAGATCGTGACCCGGTAAGATCCTACAGGGTTCCAGAACCAATTCAACATATACAATAACATTCCATATCGTGACCCGGTAAGATCCTACAGGGTTCCAGAACCAATTCAAAATATTGGGTGCATCTCAATAGTGTAAAGAAGCCCTTTGATCAAACACGACTTGATAGGTGAAGTCAATATGAAACCCAATATTAATGACCCAACACATCCCTAGCAAGGCATCTAACTTCCCTAACAGTGTTGTCTATCACCTATCCCCAGGAAATCACGCAAAACCAACCCAACGGTCCTCTTAGTGAGCGTCTGCATGTGTCTCCTGATCTTCACCCTCCTCTTCATGTTGGGAGTGGACAACCCTCATAAACAGCTGAATAAACCTGAAATACAGGAGGACAACAATCCCCCCCCCCGTCTGACACACACACAGAGCGGGACAGAGGCCCCTGTACTGCAGTCACAGTCCTGCTGCAGTACTTCCTGTTGGGGACGTTCACCTGGAACACACTGTACGCCACACATGTCTTCCTGATGATCAGAAACAGCCTGGCCACCAACCTGTCACATTTCACAGCCTATACCGTGGCCATCGGATGGGGTAGGACAGCTTGGAGAAAAATAAAGTATTTAGTTGTTTCAGAAGCTTTGGCTGGCATTAGCCCTGGGCTCCTTGAACCAAAACGAATGCTAGGTTATATTTTCAGGCTCTAATAAGCCTGAAATAGAACTTCAAAGCAACTTGTATAGTGATGTTATGTCTTTAGAGGATGTATGTTTAGTATATAATCTGTATTTGTCTGCATGCTAATCTACCAGGGCATAACAACAACATTCTCTGTCCTTTAGGACTGCCTGCGGTTGTGGTGGCCCTCACCTTAGGAATTAGTTACAGAGTGGATGATCCACTGGGTTACAGGCAGGAGGAATTGTGAGTCAATACTATACTATACTACTACTGTATTACTTCTCTGTACTGTATTGTATTGTACTATACTATACTGTACTTGAGCGACCCGGCTCGACCTATTTACTGGTTTGTGACCCACTGACACCGCCCCCGGTGAGAGAGGAGTAAGGCAGTCCAAGAGTTAACACACACAGGAACTTTATTCACACACAGGAGAAGATGTACATGGGGATGATTTTTGTATTCACGCATCTCATGCACATATGTCTACCCACGCTCTGACACTGGAAAAAACACAGTTCAGGCCCGAAAAATACTGATATGCTTGAAAGAGCATGCAACAGACCCGACTAGCCAGTGCTGGGCTAGCTTGGAGCATCTGACCAATCACAGGATACATGGTCAGTGCGTGGGCAGAGTGTGGGGTGCATGGGAACAGTCTGATTGGCTGATGCCACGAGCTGGAGGTGATCGATATCTCTCACATGAATTGTACTGTATTGTACTATACTGTACTGTACTACCAATGTCAATGTGGGGCAATTGCTGTATAAAATGTTATAACTCATACTGTAAAAGGTTTTCCCTATCAATGTTCGTATTACATCCTTTTAACGATGGCAAAGAGCAATTTCAAAAGTTGTAAAAAACTAAAAGAATGATCCATTGTGTTGAAAGGTTTCTTGTTTACTTATGCCACCCACCATGTTTACTTAATACCATGTTGTTCAAATCACTGGTGTCCTGTTTTGTCTGTCACAAAGTCCCACTCTCTAACTCATTCATTTGACCTCTCAGTTGCTGGCTTGCTGCCCTCGATCCAAAGGGGAACTTTGACTTCAAGCTGCCAATGTTTTGGGGATTCCTGATCCCTGTGGCGTTCATGCTTATCTTCAACATGGTGGTGTTGGTATATTTTGTAGTTACCACATCCAAGACCAACCCACATATAACCAGGTAACATTAATGGGGGCATTTTGGGGGCACAAAGTAGAACGTTGTAGTCATAAAGATCAGTCTTGATTTAAATGCCTACTAATGAGCTTGTTCATTTTTTATTGTCTTTCAATGAAAAGCTTGTTATGAGTAAAATGTATTATTATTATTTTATTATTATTATTATTATTATTATTATTATTATTATTATTATTATTAATTCAGTCATTAGTAACCAATTCATACTATTTAGTAAGCACCATGCTCTAACCCACTCAGTCATTGGAAGCATACTGTTATTTTACCACAGCATTACAGCAGTCTATGACAGCAATCTAAGTATGTTGGTTATATTTCCCAGTACAAGACACACATCGATGAAGAAGAAGTTCCTCAGTAGCTTTTCTCTGGCTGTGGTGCTCGGTCTCTCCTGGATCCTGGGCTATCTGTTGCTCATTACACAGAACCAGACCATGTACACCATACTCAACATCTCCTTCTGTGTACTCACCACCACTCAGGTAGTAAATGTATGCACTCACTACTGTAAGTCGCTCTGGATAAGAGAGTCTGCTAAACGACTAAAATGTTAAATATAAAGACTAGTGTACTATTGTACCACAGAATCCAGACATGATTGAAAACTAGACAGCTACTAAACATTAATAAATTCTGCTGCTCTTTATAGAAACGCTACCTTTTGTTTGTACGTGTGTGTTCCTGAAAATACTTGATAACGTCTTTGTGTTTTTGTTTTCGCTCCACAGGGCTTGCAGATTTTCATTCTGTTCACAGCAAGAACAGCAATTGTCAAGAAAAAGATGTCAAGTGCTTTGGAATCTGTCTCTAGCGCTGGGATCCCTCTTCACACCAAGAAGTACAGTCTATGGCGAGGCGAGCAAAGTGAAAAAGTAGAATCATACACACAGCTGGACACTGATCTGTCATTTCCACCTTGTTCCTCACAGACATCTAACTGATGGGCTGCAAGTTCAACCTCTGGAAAATATCTCATAATATTGTACTGTAATATACAATATAATACACACACAATTTAGTATCAACATACAGTATATTTTCTGTGGATTCCCTCAGAAGTTGTTGTCCAATGATTTTTTGTATAAATGTTGGCAATAATCTGTGATTATTGTCTTTTAAGCTAATGTTTGTTTTAGTATTCTTAGTGAGAAAAAACACTATTTTACACTATCTCAGAATATAGCTTTAGACAGTGTAGCTCAGCGTTGTCAAACTAATTCTCCCTGCAGGCCACATTTGGTCATTACCGAGGTCCGGAGGGACGCATTTAAAATTCATTAAGAAGCTTCTGCTCCATCTGCCTGTACAGCACAGGCAGCAAGCTGCAGGTCCCCAACCCTATAACCTAGACACCCACCTGAGCGACCCATACAGTAAGGAGAAGTCCTTATCTGTTTTATGGGCCTACTGTCAGTAGCCTATACGCAGCCAAGACAGAAAGATGGATGCGGTCAGAGACCTACTAAAGCAGCACCGCCCCCTCAAGATTCTGAGCCTGCCTGGCAGCGTTGGTCCTACAAAGCCAGAGCCCCCTGATGGGAGAGCATAATTCTCAAAGCTGCTAATGAGAACCTTGACGACCTTGTACCTAGCCGGTGGGGTGTTCCCACCCAGGTAGTGACGACCTTGTACCTAGCCGGTGGGGATTCCAGTGGGGTGCCCCCAACCAGGTAGTGGCAGTGCTGGCAACACTAGCTGCAGTAACCCATGGGGAGGGGGTCACACTCAGACATTCAGAGAGGGGGCATATAATTGTGGCCCTGGTGGCACAAAATAATCAAAGGTCTGACTGCAGGGAGATGCTTGGGAAAAGGGTCGCAACGGGGGACCAGCGTGGGTGTGTTTCAGGGGAAGGGGGTGTATCTGATCTCCATCACCTAGAACTTGACAATGGTTAATCAAATCTCCCCATTTTTTCAAGTTTTTCCTCAATTTTACATGCCTTCTCAAACAGCTGCAACAGTATTTGCATTTGTAAGTCAAGTCCTTTCTTGAGTTGGGCTCTGGGATGGAACAACTGTTGAACATCGGAGTTCATGGTTGTTTGTGGGGGAAAGGAGTTGAGTGTGTATGAGTGTTTGTGTGTGTGTGTGTGTATCCCACAACTGTTGCTAGGGTGTGTCACGATCGTTGAGAGACAGGTCAGACCAAGGTGCAGCGTGAAAAGCGTACATGTTTATTGAGTTAATAAACAACGTAACTTGAAGTCCTCAGGCTATACACATACAAGCCTAAATGGAACAAGATCCCACAACTAAGGTAGGCAACCAGGCTACCTAAGTATAATCCCCAATCAGAGACAACGAGCGACAGCTGTCTCTGATTGGGAATCACACCCAGCCAAACATAGAAACACAACCTAGATCTACCACCTAGAAATACACTAACATAGATCTCAACAGAAAACTCACACCCTGACCCAACCAACGAGAGTTCTCTCGATCAGGGCGTGACAGTACTCCCCCCCAAAGGTGCGTACTCCGGCCGCACCAACCTGACTCATTAGGGGAGGGTCCGGGTGGGCCTTCTTCCTCGGAGGCGGATCCGGCTCCGGGCGTGACAACCTCTCCCTCTCTGCCTCCCCGTTGCGCCCCTGGTCTGGTCTGGACCTCGGCGCGATGCTTCCCCTCTCCTTCCTCCCACAATGCACCAAGCCCTGTCTGGACCCTGGTGTGGGAGACCCCGAACCTGGAGAGGGGCTGACATCTTGGCCTGGATTAGAGCCGCTGACCGGAGCTGAACTGGACCCCGGTGGAGCGGACAATTCTCGCTCCGGAGTGGAGCCGCTGACTGAAGCTGAACTGGACCCCAGTGGAGCGGACTGCTCTGGCTCCGGAGTGGAGCCGCTGACCGGAGCGGGGCACCGGTGGAGCGGACTGCTCTGGATCCGGAATGGAGCCGCTGACCGTAGCTTATTTTTCCCCATTAAAATAACATAAAATTATCAGAAATACAGTGTAGACATTGTTAATGTTATAAATGGCTATTGTAGCTGGAAACGGCAGATTTTGAATGGAATATCTACATAGGCGTACAGAGGCCCATTATCAGCAACCATCAGTCCTGTGTTCCAAAGGCACGTTGTGTTTGCTAATCCAGGTTTATGATTTTAAAAGGCTAATTGATCATTAGAAAACCCTTTGCAACTATGTTAGCACAGCTGAAAACTGTTGTGCTGATTAAAGAAGAAATAAAACTGGCCTTCTTGACACTAGTTGAGTATCTGGAGCATCAGCAATTGTGGGTTCGATTACAGGCTCAAAATGGCCAGAAACAAAGAACTTTCTTCTGAAACTCGTCAGTCTATTCATATTCTGAGAAATGAACGCTATTCCATGCGAGAACTTGCCAAGAAACTGACGATCAGTACTTACCTGCTAAAAGAGAAGGAATACAATATATATTGTTTACAGGACACTCATTCAACAATCTCAGATGAAGTTGTGTGGGAAAAAGACTGGGGGGGCGAAATATATTTCTCCCATGGGCAAAGAAATTCAAAAGGGGTGGTGAATTTTATTAACAGTAATTTTGATCCGAATGTGCAAATTGTCCAAACAGATCCTCAAGGTAGATGGATGATTTTAAATATGTTATTGGACCATAAACAGATATGGCTCATTAACCTATACGGTCCAAATAATTATGATCCACGCTTCTTTGAAAATATATCTAATAATTTATTAACCCTACAAGCAATACAAGACTCTATTATTATTGTGGGAGATTATAGTACGGTTTTAAATACCTCTATGGACCGTAAAAGAAGTTACACTACAAACTATTACCCTCATGCACTTATTGGAAATCCTGAATGTCATGGATATATTGGAACTAGTGGACATATGGAGGCTTAAATATCCTGACCTAGTGAAATATATATGGCGGAGGCTCAATCAAGCAAGTCGTCTTGATTACTTTCTTATTTCATTCTCTCTGGCACCAAAAGCTTAAAAAGTGTTCATAGGGGACAGAATGCGGTCAGACCATCACATAATTTGCATATATTTTGCTCTTACAGAATTGTATTCAAAGCCTATTGGATGATACGAATTTATAACTGACTTTTTCCGACATAACATGCACTACCAGTCAAAAGTTTGTACACACCTACTCAATCAAGGGTTTTTCTTTATTTTTACAATTTGTTATATTGTAGAATAATAGTGAAGACATCAAAACTATGAAATAACACACATGGAATCATGTAGTAACCAAAAAAGTGTTGAAATATATTTTTTATTTGAGATTCTTCAAATAGCCACCCTTTGCCTTGATGACAGCTTTGCACACTCTTGGCATTCTCTCAGCCAGCTTCATGAGGTAGTCACCTGGAATGCATTTCAATTTACAGGTGTGCCTTCTTAAAAGTTAATTTGTGGAATTGACTTCCTTCTTAATGTGTTTGAGCCAATCAGTTGTGTTGTGACAAGGTAGGTACAGAAGATAGCCCTATTTGGTAAAAGACCAAGTCCATATTATGGCAAGAACAGCTCAAATAAGCAAAGAGAAACGAAAGTCCATCATTACTTTAAGACATGAAGGTCAGTCAATACGGAACATTTCAAGAACTTTGAAAGTTTCTTCAAGTGCAGTCGCAAAAACCATTAAGCGCTATGATGAAACTGGCTCTCATTAAACCGCCACAGGAAAGGAAGACCCAGAGTTACCTCTGCTGCAGAGGATAAGTTCATTAGAGTTACCAGCCTCAGAAATTGCAGCCCAAATAAATGCTTCACAGAGTTAAAGTAACATACACAGAAGTTCCTCCTCTGTAATTTGGCCTTCACATGAGTCTTTCTGTACAGCTGTTAATGTTATATTATTAATAGAAAAAAAATCCATACAATTAGCTTCGGTTAGGGGACATGGAAGAGACTGAAACGAAAACATATGCTTAAAGTACTTTACTTCCGCTTTCAAAATATAGTTTGGTGAATCGTGGGTGACAAGTTTCAGTAATTTATTTTTGGTAGCATTTCTGTGTTGAATATTAAAAAAGAATTTGGTGCATTTTTCCCAAAATGTTGTTTCAATGACTTTTAGCAAGCTGGACAAACTGAGGAGACATTAACTGTTGGTCCATTATCATTTCAACACAGTTTCGATTTGGTTTTAGTCATTTCAATGTTGTTTGAGATAGGTTTTTTTTCTTTAGAAGATAAAAATAAATAACTTACATCCGGACCGGATTGAATGGGCTCGCGGGCCGATCCGGACGTGGTGTATCCAATCGATACTAGCCTAAACTAGACCTAGGAAAAATAAGATTACAATAGATGTATTTCAATACATTTTGCCTAAAAGATGACTGTGCGGCAGGTAGCTTAGTGGTTAAGAGCGTTGTGCCAGTAACCGAAAGGTCGCTGGTTCTAATTCCCGAGCAGACTAGGTGAAAAATCTTTTGATGTGCCCTTGAGCAAGGCACTTAACCCTAATTACTCTGGATAAGAGTGTCTGCTAAATGACTTAAATGTAAATATCATGTTGATGTTGATGGTAATGTAGTTGTGACCTAAAGGGGTGATGTTGATGTCACCAGGAATGATGATGCTCACACTGTACTGTATATCTGCGTTGTGCTCCTCAAACAAAGTCTGATGTAGTGTTAATTCTTATTTACATATGATTTGGTTTTTCTCTACCTCAACAGGCAAGAATATTGTCATTATATATGACAGTTAGGATATCTCCTTAGTAGGGTTGCAAAATTCCGGGAATGTTCAATACATTCGGTGGTTAGCCTGAATTCCTGGTTGGAGTATCCCCGGAATGGCAAGGAATACGCAGGAAATCCCTACTCCTCAAACCAGGATTTCTGTGAAAAAAGGGAATTTATTGAACGTTTTGTAACCCTACTCCTCAGGTAACCAGCGGTGTATCACATTCCCCCATTAGTAAGTCTCAATGCATTGAAGTATGCATGACACTGTGTAGTTATTCCTTCTATCACTATGTCTATTTTTGATGTTTAACTCTGCATTGTTGGAAAAAGACCCATAAGTAAGCATTTCACTGTTAGTCTACACCTGTTGTTTACGAAGCATGTGACAAATACAATTTGATTAGATGTTGACGTAGCCTCCTCTGTCTCTACCTTGAACTGCCATGTGGTGGCGCCAATACTCTTCCTCTAAAGGGGGGTTTCTTATGGCAGTGGAACGGTCCTTCCAAACTGTACACCAGCCTTCCTTATTAATGTGCAGATAAGTAGAGATGTTTATAAAAAATACTTTTAGCATATTCACTTTCGCTTATAGACTGCATGTCTAATTTCAAGAATTCAAGGTTCATTTGTTTCATAAGGTTCATTTAGGGATCAAACGTGGTCCTCTGTAGCTCAATTGGTAGAGCATGGTGCTCGTAACTTCAGGGTAGTGGGTTCGATCCCCGGGACCACCCATTCGTAAAAATGTATGAACATGTAAGTCGCTTTGGATAAAAGCTTCTGCTAAATATTATATTATATAGGGCTACATTCTTGGAGAACTACTACACATTTTGCCAAAAAAAGTGACAGTTCAATAAAAAGTGTTTCTTTATTATTAAAAACAATGAGTTCAGCCTTTGAGCCTTCATTAGGTCCATGCACCTTAGTTGGAATGCAAATAGCGACAGACTATACTTTTATTTTGCATACTTTTATTTTGCATGTCAGTTAGAGTCAAAGTAAGTGAACACATCTCAGTGACCTGTAGTGTGCGAACCATCCCTCATGTTTGGCATCAGCGGAGGGTTCTCAGGATGTACACTGACTGGTAACACTGAGTGAAGGGCTGACATGGCTCGTCTGCCCTTTTTATGTGCACATGATCTGGCTCCTCTTAGCTGCCCAGGTGACGGTGAGCCAGCTGAACCTGGTGTCCCACAGCGTGGTGGCTGCTCCCTACCAGTGGGAGTACCCCTACCTGCTCAGTATCATCCCCTCCCTCTTCAGCTTCATGGCCCTGCCCAAAAACAACATCAGCTACCTGGTGATCTCCATGATCAGTGCTGGGCTCTTCTGCATAGCGCCGCTCATCTACGGGGGTGTGGAGATGTTCCCGGTTGTGAATCAAATGTTTTTAGATTTGTGGGTGAAGTAGTGAAGGACTGTACACTTCAGGAGGAAGGAGATATTACTGGGACCTCCCCATGACTAGGTCAGGGCATGATGTGGCCTTAATGAGAGGAGCCTTCCAGAACTGTAAAGGAACAGGGAAAGGGTTAAGAGAAGGGAAGAGCAGTGGTCAGATTGAGCCCATATGGTTGTGTGCTGGTGTCAATGCACATGTTCACGTTGACAGTACTCAACAATTCAATAAAATAAAAAAAATAAAAAATAAAAAAGTTTTATTATTATTATATTATTGATCGATTGACTATGACTTTTCAGATCACCCAGTAATGCTATCTGCAAGGTTAGCTCCAGGTAAATATTGCAATCCTTTAGCCATTCCTGGACCTGTGTCCAAAAACAAGCTACAAATGGACAGAACCAAAACAAATGATCTAATGATTCTGTCTCTTCACAGCAAAATCTGCAGAGCTGGGAAGATTGTATCCCCCATATAAATAACATTCTATTGGTAGCAAGAATTTTATATAATAATTTAAATTGAAAGATTCAAATTTTTGAATCCGGTGTCGTTTTGCGTGTCAGTTCATAAACACTATGCCATGGGATCGGTACGTAAAAAATCTCTTCCCAACTATTTTGCAATCTATATGGGACGGCTGTCAATCCTTTGGTCCTTAAGTGAAACTGATATACTTTTTTATTTATCACAGTTTTCCTTAACCAATTATGTTCTTTAATGCAAGGCCGACAGACAAGTTCCTTACTTTCTCCCCCTTCCACTTTTGCTGTAAGGCTGCAATTATTTGGTTGTAATTTTGGGTAGAGCAGACATTTCCATATGTTTTTGTTAGCTGCATGTGTGACATAACTCCACCAGTCATACCGATGATATCATTTACGAAGATTATACCTTTTTTAAACATTCTGTCAAAAAATAAAGGTTTTTTGTCAATTAGTATATTTGAATTTAACCACAATATTTGTTGCATTATTTGTTCTGTCGTTTCTGGAGGATTAAATTGAAATTGCAACCAACTTTCTATGGCTTGTTTTAGAAATAGTGATATTTGGGAGATGATTTCCTTTTCAAATAACTGCAAATGAGTTGTAATCTGAATAAAGGGAAAAAGGCCTTTCTTGAACATTGGGTGAGACAATCTTACTAATTTTCTTGAGAACCAGTTCGGATTTAAGTATAACTTTTGTATGACTGAAGCTTTTAGTGATAGGTCTAATGCTTTAATATTTAATAATTTCTGTCCTCCGAATTCATATTCATTATATAAATATGCCCTTTTAATTTTGTCTGGCTTGCCGTTCCAAATAAAATTGAATATTTTTTTCTCATATAATTTAAAAAACTGTTCGCTAGGCGTAGGCAAGACCATAAGCAAATAGGTAAACTGGGATAATACTAAAGAGTTAATCAGGTTGATTTTTCCACAAATTGACAGGTATTTTCCTTTCCATGGTAGCAAGATCTTATCTGTTTTTGCTAACTTTCAATTAAAATGTATTGAAGTGAGATCATTTATTTCCTTTGGGATATGTATTCCGAGTACATCCACATCACCATCAGACCATTTTATTGGTAAACTACATGGTAATGTAAAAATTGTATTTTTTAGGGATCCAATACGTAATATAGTACATTTGTCATAATTTGGTTGTAATCCAGAGAGGTTAGAAAATGTATCTAGATCCTCTATGAGGCTGTGGATGTCACCGGACTGACGACTCGCACCCCTGGCTTGGTGCGTGGAGCAGCAACGGGCCGGACCGGGCTGACGATGCGCACCCCTGGCTTGGTGCGTGGAGCCGGAACGGGCTTTACCGGGCTGACGACTCGCACCCCTGGCTTGGTGCGTGGAGCAGCAACAGGCTTTACCAGGCTGACGACTCGCACCCCTGGCTTGGTGCGAGTAGCAGGAACGGGCTGGACCAGGCTTACGACTCACACCCCTGGCTTGGTGCAAGTAGCAGGAACGTTCTGGACCAGGCTGACGACTCGCACCCCTGGCTTGGTGCGAGTGGCAGGAACAGGCCGGGCCGGGCTGGCGACGCGCACCGTAGGCTTGGTGCGAGTGGCAGGAACAGGCCGGGCCGGGCTGGCGACGCACACCGTAGGCTTGGTGCGAGTGGCAGGAACAGGCCGGGCCGGGCTGGCGACGCACACCGTAGGCTTGGTGCGAGTGGCAGGAACAGGCCGGGCCGGGCTGGCGACGCACACCGTAGGCTTGGTGCGAGGGGCAGGAACAGGCCGGGCCGGGCTGGCGACGCGCACCGTAGATTTGGTGCGAATGGCAGGAACAGGCCGGGCCGGGCTGGCGACGCACACCGTAGACTTGGTGCGAGTGGCAGGAACAGGCCGGGCCGGGCTGGCGACGCACACCGTAGGCCTGGTGCGAGGGGCAGGAACAGGCCGGACCGGGCTGGCGACGCACACCGTAGGCTTGGTGCGAGGAGCAGGGACAGGCCGGACCGGGCTGGCGACGCACACCGTAGGCTTGGTGCGTGGAGCAGGGACAGGCCGGACCGGGCTGGCGACGCACACCGTAGGCTTGGTGCGTGGAGCAGGGACAGGCCGGACCGGGCTGGCGACGCACACCGTAGGCTTGGTGCGTGGAGCAGGGACAGGCCGGACTGGGCTGGCGACGCACACCGTAGGCTTGGTGCGTGGAGCAGGGACAGGCCGGACCGGGCTGGCGACGCACACCGTAGGCTTGGTGCGTGGAGCAGGGACAGGCCGGACCGGGCTGGCGACGCGCACCGTCCATTTGGTGCGAGGGGCCGTAACAGGCCGGACCGTACTGGGGACACACACCACTGGCTCTACCCCGGGATCTGGAACGGGCCGGACCGGACTGGTAACACATCCCAGTACCTCTCGCCGTGCCTCTAAACCTTCCTTCCCTTCCTTTACCAGTGACCCCCGTAACCTGGTGGCCTTTTGAATACGCCCCTTTTCTGCCTCTGTCAGCCCCGTCGTCCATGCCCTGTGCCCCCCCCTAAAAAATTTTTGGGGTTGCCTCTCGACCGTCTCATTTCCCGGCGCTTCCTCCCATGTCCAGTCTGCCTGCTCCTGGACACGCTGCTTGGTCCTTGTATGGTGGGTTTTTCTGTCACGATCGTCGTAGGGAATAGACCAAGGCGCAGCGTGATGAACGAACATGTTTAAACTTTATTATCTTTAGTGATAATAGACAACAATAAACAAAACAAGAAACGACTCGTGAAGTCCACGGTAACAATGACCAACACGGAACAAAAACCCACAAACACCAAGGGAACACAGACAGTTTAAATATGGCTCCCAATCAGAGACAACCAGCCACAGCTGACACTCGTTGCCTCTGATTGGGAGTCACTCAGGCCAACAAAGAAACAGAAGAACTAGAACCCCCAACATAGAAATATACCACATAGAATGAACACACCCTGGCTCAACATATAGAGTCCCAGAGCCAGGGTGTGACAGTGGAGGGATTCTAGTTGTGGATTTAAAAGAAAACATGAATCATCAGCGTACAATGACACCTTTGTTTTTAAGCCCTGGATTTCTAATCCTCTGATATTATTATTGGATCTGATTTTAATAGCTAACATCTCGATGGCCACAATAAATAGATATGCCGATAGTGGACAACCTTGTTTCACTCCTCTTGACAGTTTCAAACTTTCTGAGAAATAGCCATTATTTACTATTTTACACCTAGGGTTACTATACATGATTTTGACCCATTTTATAAGAGATTCTCCAAAATTGAAATGCTCCAGGCATTTATATATAAACCCCAGTCGAACTTTATCAAATGCCTTTTCGAAGTCTTGCTATGAATAGCAGGCCTGGTTTCCCATATTTTCCATAGTGTTCTATTGTTTCCAATACTTGCCTTATATTATCTCTATGTATCTTCCATGTAAAAAACCTGTCTGATTAGAATGAATAATATCCGACAATACCTTTTTAATTCTATGCGCTATACATTTTGCTAGGATTTTTGCATCACCTCAATTTTGTAAATGGACTGGATCTTTATATTTTCCACTTTTATCCTGTTTCAGTAATAATGATATCAGACCTTCTTCTTGAGTGTCAGATAATCTACCATTTACATAGGGGTGGTTAAAACATGCTAATAACGGTCATCTTAGTATATCAAAAAAGGTTTGGTATACCTCGACTGGTATGCCATCCAACCCTGGAGTTTTCCCAGACTTAAAGTCTTTAATTGCATCCAGAAGTTCCTCCTCTGTAATTTCACCTTCACATGAGTCTTTCTGTGTGGCTGTTAATTTGACATTATCAAAAGAAAAAAAATCTCTACAATTAGCTTCAGTTAGAGGAGATGGAGGTGACTGAAAAGAAAACATATGCTTAAAGTATGTTGTAGAAACATTTGACTAGATAATCAACTCAAAAATATCTCTCAAGACATCGGAGCCTGTGAATTTAAGAATTTAGACTTTATTGAATACCAAAGCCTGAGCTTTGCTCCATGGAGCAACAACTGGCTCTCCTTGGCTCAAAGATCTCCTTTTATACAAATACAAGAGCATAGTCATCCTTACATAGCATACACAGTTGCTACCCTTAGGGTAATTGATTAACTTCTTCCATGGCCACGCCACCCTTATCTTTCAACGTCTAGATGTCACATGTTGTTTTTCTCCAAAAAGGCTATGTGAACTTTTCCATATGACCTCTTCCTCTTATCTCATTATATTGGTGGGAGACCCTTTCTCAAAAATAATACACATACATACATTTAAGGCATTTATCATTTACCATCCTCCCTGGCCCTTGAGATTATGTGCATGTGGCCATGTGTCAGGTCATAGGGTCATAAGCAAAACAAATGATAACACTAGGTCCATTATTACTCCAATCTCCACACAGCCATCACGAGGAGTTGTATGTACATCACATGTCATAGACATACCCCGACCAGCTGCAGAGAGTCCATGAAAAACACATAAATGTCTCTGCTCTGTATTAACCCCTCAACTGGCTCTCAATCCATAAACATTCCAAGGCAAATAGGTTTTCAATTTTACAACATATCCATGCTTATTACTAATATTATTATTTTACCTTTGACCTTTCCCTACATTTGCCTTCATGATACATAAAATAATACCATATATCCCCCCTATGGGACATTCCACCAATGTCCCATCAATACAAAGATTAATCACCCATATCACAAGTATTATAACAATCAAAAGAATCAATATCCATATCTAATCAAGTAATTGCCATGTCAACATCACTAAGCATTAATATTAATAAGTTATTCAGATCAGTCAGTCCACTTATAATTTATAATCATAATCAAATGAATTACCCAAAACAACTTTAGAATGACAATTCTTAATTAGTCACCTTTGTTCCATCATTCAAAGTTAAAACTCTCACCTTGGCACATATTGATACTGGCCGAATGTATATTTATATTATACTAATTCTAGCATTAACTTCCTCATAACAAGAATTACAACAGATCAGTACCCTAATGCATTGTCCAAATTACTATAAATTTAGTAGTGTATAATACCTCCTTAATCAACATACTACCTCAACTAACACTCCCTTCCTCTACCGGCACTCAATCTTCTGGCGTCTTCATTATGTTCTTCATTATGTTCTTCATAGTTCATCTTGGATTACCCATAGCAATGTCCCAATTCCAATGTCACACCTGAACCACCACACCTCCACCATCATCCTGTTTTGTCCATGTGCAACCCAGTATACCCAAACTAGGAAGAACGTTGCCTTTGCATATACCTCTTTCCTCACATTCTTGAAAGAAAAAGCACAAAAGAGAAGGCATTTGATTGCTTTGATTTGATGCTGGATTCAGGGCAGAGGTGGGTCAGACAGGAACATCTTCAACGCCTTTGTTGTTCCTCTTCAGCCGAGTAGAGGATTTTTGGTTTTTATTGAGGTTTACACCGTTCTGAGCCAATTGATCTCTGCAATGCATTATGACACCATCCGTTGTAACCTCAGGAAAGGACAGATCATAACAGTTCAGTTGAGTTAATTTCCAATCCAAAACATCCCTAGTAACATTGTCTACATGACAAATCATTATGTTTCACATTCTCCCTTGAATTCTTCCAAACTACATAACCCAATTGTTTTATTGTAACATTCCTATATTTTTGCTCATACTCTATTTGACATTACTCTGGTGTTTCCCTTTCCTTGTTCCTATTCTAACAATTGCTTACACTTCTCTCTTCTAATAACACTTTCCCCTGGAAATCTAACACCAAATACTACATCAAATTGTTTATCTAAATCTTGGACTGTTCTCCTTATGTCTATGATTCACCTGTCTCCTTCTTTCATTATCTTAAGGTCACACTACCCCATGTGACTTCCCCATACTCTTTGTGCTGGTTTCTCACACACCAATAATATTTTAACCCTTGTATTTTAATAGTGATCCCTTCCTGTATTTTTAGTTATGGTTCCTGCCTGTGCAAGAATATACATTCTAATCCTGTCTATATCCCTTCTATGTCTTGTTCTTCTGCTCTTTATTGTTATTATCAGTACTCCATTCCCCTTATTCTCAGGTAACTAGTCAAGTACAATAGAAATCAATGATGAGGATATCTGGTGCATCTTGGAGGTCTGGAATCTCTCAATCATCAGTTCCCTCACTCTGGTACAATGGTTAAGATGATACCCAATACTCCCCTCTATCCGTACCATCGTTGGTATAACCTGGACAACGATGTGTATGGTCACTTCAATTGATAACCTTCCCCCGTCACTAGGGTCTCCGGATCAGCCAGAGTCCCTCTCAATCTATCGATATCGGTCTGTGAAAAGTGTCCTTCTATCAGCCTTCCCATAGGGAAGCTCAGAGTTACTGCTGCAAAGACACAAGCACAGACACACACAAAAGACAACAATGCTACCCCATGGCTGAGGTTGGAACACTCCTATAGTGGGGAACATGAATCTTAGTATCTGTCTCCACCAGTTTTACCATCATTAAGGTAGCCAACAACCCCTGGTACAGGCCCCTCCACATAGGGTCTTTCCAGCTCTTTCTTCTGTAGTCTTTTGCCATCACATAGTCTCCAGGGCTCAGAAAATACTCAGATTATCCTACTCAGTTGGGCATAGTTATCTTCACCCATGAAAATAAAATCTTAAGAACATTGTTAGGTTAGGTGAGACACAGTATGCTACTCATGTCCTCTCATCCGTCAGGAGAAGCCTTGAGATTATGAAGCACACCTGCTTCCAGCTTGTTGTAGTCCACTTATTTCATAGACAGACCACCTCTACACCATAGCTCCTATCACAAAAACAAAAATGATTTAACCTAACCCATAACACATTATTACTACTGCTCACATCCTTAATACACCTTGCATATTTCCCCACAAAACCATAATAAACCATTAAAACCTCTGTAATCCCAACTTCCCCCCTTGGACACATGCATCACATCGTGATTCATGTGTACAAAAAACAAAACAAAACAATATTGCCTATCAAACCTAAAATAATAACTAACCTTAAAATGACAACCCTTGAGCATATCTTTACTTAACTGTATTCCATAACACTGTTCAAGGAATACTTCTCCTTCAGGACTAACTCTCTCACTTCATCCTTGTCCTGTTTAGACTAATTTATATATAGGATTTTTCCAAATTATAAACTTCTTCACAATTATCCTTATTTTATCTAACCCCCTAATTCAGCATGCCTCTAGAATTCATAGTGCGGGTGATCAGGTCACACTATAAAGCCAGGACAGATTTCAGAGGTCATTGAAATCATTCAATGAATTGTTTCATCCTATAGTATACTACTTCTAACAACCATCAAAACCTTTCATAAATGTTGTAATTCCTTAGTACAGCTCTTTTCAAAATAAATCATACATATTTACTTATCCCTCAGTAAATAAAACCCAAATTACATGTGTATGCCCCTTTAAGATATTTCACTTCCATCCTGTCAAAAAACCCCAAATAGAAATAAAAATCCTATACAACTAACATTTCATACTAAGTAGTTTGTTTGTGGTTATTTGAACACCATATAGTAAAACAATAAACAAACAAAAATGGCCAGGCCTTATTTATTTTTGTAGCTCCCTATGACAACCTAAAAATAAAACTACTTAATTTTACTAACTAGTTCCACCCTAGCCGACAGACTTTTTTCAACCTCCCAATAAAGAAATCCCCATGTTCCTGGAAGAGAAAGTATACATGTCGTTAACATATAATCAACAATCCAAAGATAGTAATTACACACATCATACATATCTCCCCAGTCCTATCTCACCCCTAACACAATATTATAGGAGACTCCCATCAATCCTTAAAAGAAAACTCCCACTTAGAAGACACTAGATAATAACACATTTTATTAAGTTAACTACACCTTCCACTATAAACCTATAACCCCATTTTAGTAATTTTATTGTCGCAAACTGTTGCATTGATGTTTTCTTTTTTTTCTTCTTCTAAAATATAAACTTATTGTTTCATAATCCAAAACCCATAAAAAGATGTCTACTTAATCCATCAAGTCAACAGCAACAACTACCTCCCCAGGTTCAACGTACTATAAACAATTTATCGTTATCTGAAGTAATAAAACATCATCATAACTCACTGCTGTTTAAACAACTATATAATGTCATAATAAAATGATCAATTATCAAATATCGTTCCTTATTCAACTATCGAGACATGTTCTTCATTAGTTAATCGTCTCCACAAAGCAATACTACCTAATAACATATTCTCATTCTCCTAAATATAAATAATTACTTCTATTAAACAATCCCATTCAATATCAAGTCAACCTGTCTCATCACCCAATTAACTTATTTTTTAAACCCTCTACAATATCTATCATACTCTACCGCTAATTTCCCTCATAACGGTACCTCAACAGATCACAAATTATTTTATATTTATAATAATAAACCAATAAAACATCCAATTCACCAATATGCAATTTCAATTACTATGTTATCCTATTCGACATGGATTGGTAGGACATCTTTCCTATAATGTTATCAATGAAACCAGTAATTCCCATCAATACCATCAATGTAAAAGATTTGCTTTCTGTCCCTCACTGGATTCGAACCAGGGACCCTCTGCACACATTGACAACATTCACCATCGAAGCACTGTTACCCGTCGCTCCACCAGTGCCACACAAAGCATCTACTTCCAGTTCATAGAGCAAGTGACGTCACCCAACGAAAACAACACTAGCTTTCACCGCTAACTAGCTAGCAATCTCCTGCCGATAACATTCCACCTTCGACGATCTCCCACAAAACACACGATCCCCGTACACCTAACGTAACCCATAATGTCCCTTATAGCGCTCTCACGTTTCAGCAAGCCCCAATGTCCAACATCCACAGACAAAAATGGAAATTATTCAATTTTTCCTAGCAGACCTAATAAACCACTTTCAAACAGCGTTCTGCATTTACCTCTATCATAGGGTTTAAAAACCGAAATTAACAACATTAACCATCCTAAATTGCCGTAGTAACGTCATGTTTGGTTCAGTTTATCTATTACCATATAAGACATTCACTTCTCCATGCGTCGTAAACTATATCCTATTTCTCCTGTAATCAACTAAAATCATAGCCACACAATTAAACCATCACTCCGCCATTACAGAATGAATTAACTATCCTTGCTAAGTAAGCTACAAGTAACACCAAACACTTGCTGTAGTTCACCATCATATATTGAAATAATCAATTTATCACAATCCAATTTATCTATAGACATATTTCACCATTGTCACTCGTTTAATCTAGCAAAACCTCATTCAATGACTAAAAATTACTACCACATAGTCTCCTCTCCGTTAACATTTTAGTCATTTAGCAGATGCTCTTATTCCAAGCGACTCACAATTAGTGGGCTCATACATTATTATACTTATACTAGCCCCCCTTGGGAATCGAACACCCAACCCTGGCTTTGCAAGCACCATGCTCTACCAACTGAGCTACCGAGGACCACAGATGAGCGTATAGTGCCTTTTTCTGATAATATTATAATTGTAGCCTATTGCATTACTTTTGTTTAAAATATAAGTTTGTTTATTCAACAAATCTAGAACCCACTATAGCATAATAGCCAAAGCTTCTTGCATCCCCTGGTTTACATAATGAAAATACATTATCATTCTACAATTCACCAAATATTCGCATACACCACTGGTGACGCAAACCATAGAATAAAGTAATAACAATTAGAATTTTGTCAAATAGATGTTTTCCATCCAACTATTCAAACTTTCTTTAAATAACTATTTCAGCTCGATACTGTCAAACAAGTATGACTCTCTTTTTACCGGAAACTAATTCATGCCATTAGTAAAGTCTATTCACATCTCAACAATAACTAATAATCCTGACTGTTCCTTCAGTCTAAACAACCCACAACTATAGCTAAACTATACTTAGAAAACCTAGACTCTGTTCCGCGATGCAGAATCTATGCTTTATTGAAATGACAAGTTAATCCTCTTTTATTCCAATGATAATGGTCAGTAGTTTTAGTATCTGGCACATACTACACTTTATCAGAAAATAGCTTTGAAGGACACAGATCTCACACGCTCAACGTAATCAACTTAGCAGTCAACAAGTCAAACCCCACATTCATTGATTTGGAAAAATATCTAACAACCAACCAAATGAATTATATATCTGCTTCTGAAATAATAGATAGTTATTACAATGCTTAATTCTACCACATGTCCTATGTACTCTCTCCCATTTCCACATCTGTCTACGTGTTTGAGCAAGTCAACACCTATAATTTTATCCAATCCCTCGTATTTACCACACTCACATAAAATTCATAATATTCCAATTTATTCATATCTACCAAACCATTCATGTTTCTAATTATTCTTTATTGCCACAAATCAGTTAATCACCATCTAGTCTCAGCGGAACAAACAACAAATTACCCAAATCCTTTCCCTTAGTCATAGAATCCTCCTAGAATCATATAGGCTGGTCACTATTCCCTGATCTTACAAAATTCTATGACAGGCATTGTTGTACGAAACTCCAAGATATAATCTACAAGAAAAGCTTATTATTTCAATGTATATATAATTATCAAACACACCTCTATATCTCATCATTCAAACTTCAGAGTGCGACTAATTTACATTATTATACCACTTTTATTCCATATTTATGTTGTTCTTAAACGCCCTTAATTACTTTGTATAACCTACAGGAATATTTTATTCTATCAAAGGGCCCAAATTTGGAATGTTAACCCTATCCTAGTTATTATTTTACTGTAGTCAATTTATCATAATACTGCATCACCTCTAAAGTTTCTAAATATAATGTCAGAAACATACCCTAACAGATTTATCAAAATACAATGCATAGACGTCATATGACCACACCAATAAACGTGACCTGTTCCTCCAACAGGATTTATTCTACCCCTCCTGGTAACGTGAATTTTCTACACTCAGTTGGTCAATGAATATCCACGTACCATTTATTATTCTCTTTCCTAATGTGAGATTGGGCACACCCTTTCTCCATCAGACAGAAGTTTCAAACAACCTCAAATATATTTCCTTTCCTTACAGAAAGGCTATTTACTTGCAGGATTTCTTATTATTCTCACTCACACAGATGAGCAGCCACTTGTGCCCAAATGAATCAGACAGTTGAATGACTCACAGCCGCCCAAGCAACCCATTCCCCATATGAGATGAGCAGACCTACTCTATATATAACACTTTATCAACATTTTGAAGCCCTTGTAGCTATTTAACCCGTTCACCTACTCAGGATGACCGGTGTTACTCCAATTTACGGTGTCACCTACGCCGGATGACCTAACTTTTTTACCTGATAGACCCTACCTAATTTTGGCATCATCACAACCCAGGATGATTCCCTACCTACCTGTGCAGACCTCCAACAAAGAATTCCTCATCAGAGCGGTATCCGTAAGTAGCCACCTGCCCGTTCAGTCCTATGGAATGCTAAATTTAGCTCTCCAAAGCGGTATCCACAGGATTTCTATTTATTCAACCCCCTAGGTATTACACTTCCTCAACACACCTGGACTTCTACTACGCTTTCCTAAGCGACCTGTCAATTCTGCCCTATTTTTTCTGTTACACTTCCTCAACACAGAAAAAGGAGCGGTATTACACAGGATTTCTGCCTACCTAAGCAGTCCTCAAGACGATTCACTTCCACCAACACGTCTAAAGCGGTATCTGCAGGACTTAACATGTTATTGTCTGATCGCTCAACCAGCTGTACAACCACCCGTGTCGAAATGACCCAGACAGAGCGATCAGCAAGATGAATCAAATGAATCAAATGAATCAAATGAATCAAATGAATCAAAATAATCAAATCAATTGAACAGACGGTTCAGACAAACAACAGCGACATGTATTCTTAAATTCAAAAGCTCCTAGTGTCTAACTTTCTGGTTCTTAATTTTGGAGAGACCTACTTGGTATTTCTTTAGATGTTGCCGAGCCCCGGATCGGACCACACAAACGTTATACTATTTAAGTAAGAACTTGGCTTACCTTTTTAAAAGCGGCCGCTTTTGTTTGTATGGTCCGTCCAAGCCGTTTCACAACTGCAAATGTATACCGTCACTGATCCCTATCAAGTCCCATCTGGGGTGCCAAATATGTTGTAGAAACATTTGACTAGATAATCAACTCAAAAATATCTCTCAAGACATCGGAGCCTGTGAATTTAAGAATTTAGACTTTATTGAATACCAAAGCCTGAGCTTTGCTCCATGGAGCAACAACTGGCTCTCCTTGGCTCAAAGATCTCCTTTTATACAAATACAAGAGCATAGTCATCCTTACATAGCATACACAGTTGCTACCCTTAGGGTAATTGATTAACTTCTTCCATGGCCACGCCACCCTTATCTTTCAACGTCTAGATGTCACATGTTGTTTTTCTCCAAAAAGGCTATGTGAACTTTTCCATATGACCTCTTCCTCTTATCTCATTATATTGGTGGCAGACCCTTTCTCAAAAATAATACACATACATACATTTAAGGCATTTATCATTTACCATCCTCCCTGGCCCTTGAGATTATGTGCATGTGGCCATGTGTCAGGTCATAGGGTCATAAGCAAAACAAATGATAACACTAGGTCCATTATTACTCCAATCTCCACACAGCCATCACGAGGAGTTGTATGTACATCACATGTCATAGACATACCCCGACCAGCTGCAGAGAGTCCATGAAAAACACATAAATGTCTCTGCTCTGTATTAACCCCTCAACTGGCTCTCAATCCATAAACATTCCAAGGCAAATAGGTTTTCAATTTTACAACATATCCATGCTTATTACTAATATTATTATTTTACCTTTGACCTTTCCCTACATTTGCCTTCATGATACATAAAATAATACCATAAGTACTTTGTTTCTTCCTTCAAAATATCATTTGGTGAATTATGGGTGACTCCGTCAATTGTAACCAGTTTCATTAAGTTATTTTTGGTAGCATTCCTATGTTGAAGATTAAAAAATAATTTTGTGCATTTTTCCCCATATTCCATCGAGTTTGCTTTATTTTTTATAATATATTACACTTGATCTTTCTTGAATAAGTTTCTCCATTTCTTTTTGTTTTTCCTCTAATTTATTCTGAGCCTCTATGTTACAGTTTTTATTGCCATCTATCTGTTCTGTTAGACTTTCTATTTCCTTTCTTAGTATAAACTCTTTTGACCTAAATTGCTTTTGTTTTCGAGATGAGTACTGAATTGCATGGCCTCTAAAGGCACATTTAAAGGTGTCCCATACAATAAGGGTTGTGTTGGAAAAAGTCAGTTATAAATTCCTTTGTTCTAATTATAAATAAATTATCATCCAATGGGCTTTGATTACATTTCCAATATCCTCGCCCACGTGGAAATTCAGTAAATTGTTAAATAACAATAAAATGGGTATGCTGCGGCAGCTTTGCATCTATTGTCTATTTCATTAATTACATGACATAATCACAACAATGTAAAGGCACCATTTGTCATCTCTGCAGTTGGGTTCATCTTTCCTATTACCATGGTTCCTTTAGAAACAACTGCCTTTCATTGGAACTGTTTACTCTCAGTATACGATGAGCTTTGTGTTACATGCACCTCAGCATAGTACCCATGCTCTAGAGAAGTACACCCACCCTCTTGTGCCCTCAAATTCAAATCTAGACCTCCAAGCCAGTTTCATTGCTCTTTTTTTTAAATTCTAAGCCTTGAATCAGATCTAATTACACCTGCTCTAGTGGAAAACAGCTTTGCATCTGTTGACTATTATTTCATTAATTACATGACATAATCACAGCAATGTAAAGTTAATCTTTCCTATTAACATGGTTCCTTTAGGAACAACTGCCTTTCATTGGAACTGTTTACTCTTAGTATACGATGAGTTTTGTGTTACATGCACCTCAGCATAGTACCCATGCTCTAGAACAGGGTTTCACATTTTGGTTTTTGTTCTAGCACTACTGTGTAGTGCTAGTGCAAAAAACAAAACATGCACCCAGGGGGGCCCCAGGACCGAGTTTGGGAAACCTTGTTCAAGAGAAGTCTACCCTCTAGTGCCCTCAAATTCTAATCCAGACCTCCAAGCCAGTTCCATTGCTTTTTTTAAATTCTTCCCCTCTAATCAGGAGATCTAATTACACCTGCTCTAGTGGAAAAAGTTGGTCTGTTTACCAAAACATGTACTGTACCTTCCCAGCTGCAACCAAGAATGTTTTGCATAGAGAAGGGCAGTGCTATTGGTTGGCTGGTCCTCACAGTATCCATCCATGCGTATCCAATTTATTCATCCAGTCATACCTGATCTATTTTCAAAGAATTTGTTTCATTGTCTTTACTGATCCTGTTGACAACATAGGTTGTGTTGGAGCCAATGTACAGTACTTTCCCCTTAATTTCAATAGAAAATCATTAACTGGTATCTGCACGTCACTGCAGACTCTGTAACAGGTGAAGAGCAGAGCAGCATAAGACCAACAGACATCCTAATAATGTGCAGTCTGCTTACACTGCATGCCTGGAAACAGCAAAGATGAAGGAGCTATGGATTATGGCTGTCTTTGCTACAGGTAACACTTGCTCTATATTTGATTTATTCAGGGTGATTTAAGATGTTCAGATGTACACTGAGTGGACAAAACATTAAGAACACATGCCCTTTCCATGACATACAGTGCTTTCGGAAAGTATTCAGACCCCTTCACTTTTTCCACATTTTGTTACGTTACAGCCTTATTCTAAAATGGATTAAATAGTTTTTTTTCTTCATCAATATACACACAATACATCATAATGACAAAGCAAAAACAGGTTTTTAGACATTTTTGATAATTAATTTAAAATGAAAAACTGAAATATTATGTTTACATAAGTATTCAGACCCTTTACTCAGTACTTTGTTAAAACACCTTTACCAGATATTACAGCATCGAGTAAGCTTAAGACACCTGTATTTGGGGAGTTTCTCGCATTCTTCTCTGCAGATCCTCTCAAGCTCTGTCAATTTGAATGTGAAGTTCAAATGTCCCGTGTGTATCAAGGTTTATGAATTTTAAAGTTTGGTTTATAGTCAATGCTTGACTGATGTTTTGTCTGTTTGCTGTGAGAGATACAATAGCATCAATAAAGACATTTTAGACTTTATTTTTATCCAAACACTATTTAGATTTACTGTTAAGCCGTTCTTTACAGACTGTGAATAGACTACTCTCAGGTCTCAGATACAGTTGATAACAGAGTAGCCTTTGCTATCAAATGTCAACCGTTTATTGGCAGTGATAATGACTTAATTCTCTCATAAAGTACAGTAGAAAACATTTCTACACTGCTGAAGACACAATGAAACTGGAAAAACATGGATCATCTCCCATGCTTATAGCAACTGACACTATGTACCCGTGTTTATGTGGTTTACTGAGGTATATATATATTTTTGGCAGTCTCTTTGCTACACAGGGATCTCACCACATCCTCTGCCATTCCAACCACCATTGACATAACTACTCCAACTACTGCTGCCCCTTCTGTCCCTCCAGCTACTGGTTACCCTACCTCTACCCCCACCCCTACCACCACCTCTACCCCCACCCCCACCCCCACCCCCACCCCCACCTCTACCACCACCTCTCCCACCACCACCTTTACCACCACAACCCCTCCTCTGGTCTGTATCAATGATGGTGAGCTGGAGAGTGGAGTCTGTATCTGTCCTGATGAGTGGACAGGAAAGACCTGTTCGGAGGGTAAATCCACACACTTACACTACGCCTAACCCTTGAGCTCACATTCACAGTACACATCACTACACTACTATTCCTAACCCTGGATCTCACATTCATAGTACACAACACTACACTACTATTCCTAACCCTGGATCTCACATTCATAGTACACAACACTACACTACTATACCTAACCCTGGATCTCACATTCAGATTCCACAACACTATTCCCTGGATCTCACATTCAGAATGTATATTTCATGTCTGCAATCATACATTTGGTCCATGTTGAAATGTATTTTACTTCGATAGAGAATTTCTGCAATTCAACCATCAAGGATGGATTCTCCTTCCCAAGAACAACGGTTGGCTGGTCTGCTTATTCAGAAGAGAAGTGTGGTGAGGAGACAACCAGTGGTATGTTGCTTTTTTTCACCTAAAATGACAATAATGTATTCATCTGTTACAGTCCTAATTAATGTTGTATTATGTAACACAAAATCTTGAGAATCTTTTCATCTTGGTTCCTCCAGCCGGTTTACCAGAAGCCTTCGCAGAATGTTTGAACAACACTGGATCTCCGATGTTTGGTCGTCCTCACAAGCTGCAGTGTGAATTAACCCTCAGTGGCATTCTAGGAAATGTAAGTCAATAGGCATATTTTTTATGATCCTGATTCATGACCAGTCTCGATTTTGCGTTCTTCTTTCTTTGGGTCAGTTACAGTTATCATTATGAGGAGTCGATCTTACAGTTTGAAGATCAGTAACAACTGGCTTTTACCTTCAGCTCATGTATTCTGTTCCTTTATTCTGCTTAACAGTTGATGAGGAACATTCTTTTTTTGTTTCTTGTGTTTTACATTACATTTAATTTTTTAGCAGACGCTCTTATCCAGAGTGACTTACAGTAGTGAGTGCATGCATTGGCTTGCGAAAGTATTCACCCCCCTTGGCATTTTTCCTATTTTGTTGCCTTACAACCTGGAATTAACATGGATTTTTTTGGGGGGGTTGTATCATTTGATTTACACAACATGCCTACCACTTTGAAGATGCAAAATATTTTTTCTTGTGAAACAAACAAGAAATATGACAAAAAAACTGAAAATTTGAGCGTCCATAACTATTCACCCCCCCAAGGTCAATACTTAGAGCCACCTTTTGCATCAATTACAGCTGCAAGTCTCTTGGGGTATGTCTCTATACGCTTGGCACATCTAGCCACTGGGATTTTTGCCCATTCTTCAAGGCAAAACTGCTCCAGCTCCATCAAGTTGAATGGGTTCCGCAGGTGTACAGCTATCTTTAAGTCATACCACAGATTCTCAATTGGATTGAGGTCTGGGCTTTGGCTAGGCCATTCCAAGACATTTAAATGTTTCCCCTTAAACCACTTGAGTGTTGCTTTAGCAGTATGCTTAGGGTCATTGTCCTGCTAGAAGGTGAACCTCCATCCCAGTCTCAAATCTCTGGAAGACTGAAACAGGTTTCCCTCAAGAATTTCCCTGTATTTAGCGCCATCTATCATTCCTTCAATTCTGACCAGTTTCCCAGTCCCTGCCGATTAAAAACATTCCCACAGCATGATGCTGCCACCACCATGCTTCAATGTGGGGATGGTGTTCTCGGGGTGATGAGAGGTGTTGGGTTTGTGCCAGACATAGAGTTTTCCTTGATGGTCAAAAAGCTAGATTTTATTTTCATCTGTCCAGAGTACCTTCTTCCATATGTTTGGGGAGTCTCCCACATGCTTTTTGATGATCACCAAACGTGTTTGCTTATTTTTTTCTTTAAGCAATGAATTTTTTCTGGCCACTCTTCCGTAAAGCCTGGCTCTGTGGAGTGTACGGCTTAAAGTGGTCCTATGGACAGATACTCCAGTCTCCGCTGTGGAACTTTGCAGCTCCTTCAGGGTTATCTTTGGTCTCTTTGTTGCCTCTCTGATTTATGCCCTCCTTGCCTGGTCCGTGAGTTTTGGTGGGCGGCCCTCTCTTGGCAGGTTTGTTGTGGTGCCATATTCTTTCCAATTTTTAAATAATGGATTTAAGGGTGCTCCGTGGGATGTTCAAAGTTTCAGATATTTTTTAAAAACCCAACCCTGATCTGAACTTCTCCACAACTTTGTCCCTGACCTGTTTGGAGAGCTCCTTGGTCTTCATGGTGCCGCTTGCTTGGTGGTGCCCCTTGCTTATTGGTGTTGCAGACTCTGGAGCCTTTCAGAACAGGTGCATATATACTGAGATCATGTGACATATCATGTGACATGTAGATTACACACAGGTGGACTTTATTTAACTAATTATGTGACTTCTGAAGGTAATTGGTTGCACCAGATCTTATTTAGGGGCTTCATAGCAAAGGGGGTGTATACATATGCACACACCACTTTTCTTTTATTTATTTTTTATTTTTTGAAACAAGTTATAATTTTTTTTTCACTTCACCAATTTGGACTATTTTGTGTATGTCCATAAGATGAAATCCAAATAAAAATCCATTTAAATTACAGGTTGTAATGCAACAAAATAGGAAAAACGCCAAAGGGGCTGAATACATTTGCAAGGCACTGTACATTTTCATAAAAGTCCCCCGCGGGAATCGAACCCACAACCCTGGTGAGCCACATACAGTGGGGAAAAAATGTATTTAGTCAGCCACCAATTGTGCAAGTTCTCCCACTTAAAAAGATGAGAGAGGCCTGTAATTTTCATCATAGGTACACGTCAACTATGACAGACAAATTGAGAATTTATTTTCTCCAGAAAATCACATTGTAGGATTTGTAATGAATTTATTTGCAAATTATGGTGGAAAATAAGTATTTGGTCACCTACAAAACAAGCAAGATTTCTGGCTCTCACAGACCTGTAACTTCTTCTTTAAGAGGCTCCTCTGTCCTCAACTCGTTACCTGTTTTAATGGCACCTGTTTGAACTTGTTATCAGTATAAAAGACACCTGTCCACAACCTCAAACAGTCATACTCCAAACTCCACTATGGCCAAGACCAAAGAGCTGTGAAAGGACACCAGAAAGAAAATTGTAGACCTGCACCAGGCTGGGAAGACTACATCTGCAATAGGTAGGCAGCTTGGTTTGAAGAAATCAACTGTGGGAGAAATTATTAGGAAATGGAAGACATACAAGACCACTGATAATCTCCCTCGATCTGGGGCTCCACGCAAGATCTCACTCTGTGGGGTCAAAATGATCACAAGAACGGTGAGCAAAAATCCCAGAACCACACGGGGGGACCTAGTGAATGACCTGCAGAGAGCTGGGACCAAAGTAACAAAGCCTACCATCAGTAACACACTACGCTGCCAGGGACTCAAATCCTGCAGTGCCAGACGTGTCCCCCTGCTTAAGCCAGTACATGTCCAGGCCCGTCTGAAGTTTGCTAGAGTGCATTTGGATGATCCAGAAGAGGATTGGGAGAATGTCATATGGTCAGATGAAACCAAAATAGAACTTTTTGGTAAAAACTCATGCTGAGTTGCATCCAAAGAACACCATACCTACTGTGAATTATGGGGGTGGAAACATCATGCTTTGGGGCTGTTTTTCTGCAAAGGGACCAGGATGACTGATCCGTGTAAAGGAAAGAATGAATGGGGCCATGTATCGTAAGATTTTGAGTGAAAACCTCCTTCCATCAGCAAGGGCATTGAAGATGAAACGTGGCTGGGTCTTTCAGCATGACAATGATCCCAAACACACCGCCCGGGCAACAAAGGAGTGGCTTCGTAAGAAGCATTTCAAGGTCCTGGAGTGGCCTAGCCAGTCTCCAGATCTCAACCCCATAGAAAATCTTTGGAGGGAGTTGAAAGTCCGTGTTGCCCAGCGACAGCCCCAAAACATCACTGCTCTAGAGGAGATCTGCATGGAGGAATGGGCCAAAATACCAGCAACAGTGTGTGAAAACCTTGTGAAGACTTACAGAAAACGTTTGACCTGTGTCATTGCCAACAAAGGGTATATAACAAAGTATTGAGAAACTTTTGTTATTGACCAAATACTTATTTTCCACCATAATTTGCAAATAAATTCATTAAAAATCCTACAATGTGATTTTCTGGATTTTTTTCCCTCATTTTGTCTGTCATAGTTGACGTGTACCTATGATGAAAATTACAGGCTCTCATTACTCTCATCTTTTTAAGTGGGAGAACTTGCACAATTGGTGGCTGACTAAATACTTTTTTCCCCCACTGTAGTTAGTATTGGCAATTTTAATATCCAAATGTACTCACATTTCAGCATGTTGCTGCCACTTATACAATGTTCTGTTGAAAAACAATACAAAAAATATATATATATCCTTCTCTCTCCCTATTCAGATCTCCAGCAATTCAGGTGATTTAGAAGAGCTAGCCTTCAGTACTCAGATCCTGACCTCCCAACCAGAGCAGCTATCAGCTGACAAAATCATCTTAGCAGCTCAGATAGCTAACAAGCTGCTTCAGTCTGTAAATATCACAGAGGTATAACATGTTTTCAAATCAAGTTGTGACTATGACATGTTCTGGAGATAAACGTGAGGTTGTTACTGCAGTGATTTGAACACTTGAGGGTCATTCCCTGGTTTTGATCATGTTGCAGGACATCGCAGTGGCAGCTGTAACTACCATCAGTCAGCTGCTGAATGCCAGTGGGGAGACTACACAGGAGAGTGATGCTGTCCAGAGGTGTGTGTGTGTGTGTGTCTCTGCTCATGTTTGAGTTTATGTGTGTACGTGTGTCTCTGTGCGTGTCTGCATGGGTGCATGTAAACTAATGTTTTTCTGTGTTTCGTTCCCAGCCTCACAGAGACCCTGGATAAGTTTTCCCTGGACCAGCACAGTGTTGTGTCCTTGGTGGTTCAGCCCAACCTGGCAGTCCAGTCTGTCCAAGTACCAAGTGACACAGTAGGGATCCAGTTTAGTGCTCTGACTGGTGGGTGGGACTGCTAGTGAACCTACATACTGGCATTTAAAGTGATAGTTTATATCTGTGTTAACAGACTGGTTAAACTTTTTAAAATCTTATTTTTCATATGTTTCTTCTCTGCTGTTGGTCAATAAGGTTTGGTATGGATTTGATTTGTTGTACTACAGACAAGTACAGAACAGTGGAGGCTGCTGAGGGGAGGACGGCTCATAATAATGGTTGGAACGGAGCGAATGGAATGGCATAAAACACATGGAAACCATGGAAACCACGTGTTTGAAGTATTTGATACCTTTCCACTGATTCCGCTCCAGCCGTTACCACGAGCCCGTCCTCCCCAATTAAGGTGCCACCAACCTCCTGTGGTACAGAAGGAACACTATATTGTTCAGCTTTAAATTTATAAATCAAATTAATCTCCTCCAGGAAGATCTGGTCATTTTGTGGCCAACAGAATTCATCTCAACACCAACACCTCTGAACTGAAAGCTATCAAAGGAGGTGCTACCGATGTCCAGATTGTTATCAAATTCCCACCAGGTGAGCCAATGTTGGTATAATTACAAACATAGTGTATAAACTCAAGCTTCAATTCCCTTATACAGCTTTCACCAAGAGTGCTTAACTGCTCTTTGTGTATATGAAGTCCTGATATGAACAACGATCTCTCTCTCTCTCTCTCTCCCACCTCTCTCTCTCTCTTTCTCCCTCTCTCTCCCCTCTTTCTCCTTCACTCCACTCAGTTTTACATAATAAAAACACAAACCACTCCATTCATTTTGTACTATACCAAAACGACCGGTTCTTCAGGTCCAGGGCATTCACAGCTTCTTCAGGGACCAGCAGAAGAGTCATCTCTGCTAACCTTGGACAAGTGTCTGGGCTGCATGTTGAGATGCTCTTCAAGCCCACAGTAAGATTTCTATTGGAATCAGTAAACGCATATTGGTCAAAATTCTCTGGGAAATGTAATGGGAAGTTTTCCATTATCTACAGAGCATTCGGAAAGTATTCAGACCCATTCACTTTTCCTCATTTTGTTACGTTTCAGCCTTATTCTAGAATTGATTACATTGTTTTTTTCCCTCATCAATCTACACACAATAACCCATAATGACAAAGAAAAACAGTTTTTTAGAAATGTTTGTAAATGTATTAAAAATAAAATACTGAAATATCACATTTACATAAGTATTCAGACCCTGTACTCAGTATTTTGTTGAAGCACCTTTGGCAGCGATTACAGCCTTGAGTATTCTTGGGCATGACGCTGCAAGCTTGGCACACCTGTATTTGGGAAGTTTCTCCCATTCTTCTCTGCAATTCCTCTCAAGCTCTGTCAGGTTGGATGGGGAGCGTCGCTGCACAGCTATTTTCAGGTCTCTCCAGAGATGTTCGATCGGGTTCAAGTCCGGGCTCTGGCTGGGCCACTCAAGAACATCCAGAGACTTGTCCGGTAGCCACTCCTGCATTGTCTTGGCTGAGTGCTTAGGGTTGTTGTCCTGTTGGAAGGTGAACCTTCGCCCCAGTCTGAGGACCTGAGCGCTCTGGAGCAGGTTTTCATCAAGGATCTCTCTGAACTTTGCTCAATTCAACTTTCCCTTGATCCTGACAAGTCACCCAGTCCCTGCCGCTGAAAAACATCACCACACTATGATGCTGCCACCACCATGCTTCACCGTACCGATGGTGCCAGGTTTCCTAAAGACGTGACGCCTGGCATTCAGGCCAAAGGGTTCAATCTTGGTTTCATCAGACCAGAGAATCTTGTTTCTCATGGTCTTAGAGTCCTTTAGGAGTGGCTTCCATCTGGCCACTCTACCATAAAGGTCCGATTGATGGAGTGCTGCAGAGATGGTTGTCCTTCTGGAATGTCCTCCCATCTCCACAGAGGAACTCTTGCGCTCCCTGACCAAGGCCATTCTCCCCCGATTGCTCAGTTTTGCCTTGCGGCCAGCTCTAGGAAGAGTCTCTGTGGTTCCAAACTTCTTCCATTTAAGAATGATGGAGGCCACTGTGTTCTTGGGGAACTTCAATGATGCAGTCATTTTTTGATACCCTTCCCCAGATATGTGCCTCGACACAATCCTGTCTCGGAGCTCTACGGACAATTCCTTCGACCTCATGGCTTGGTTTTTGCTCTGACATGCACTGTCAACTGTGGGACCTCATATAGACAGGTGTGTGCCTTTCCAAATAATGTCTAATCAATAGAATTTAACACAGGTGGATCCAATCAAGTTGTAGAAACATCTCAAGGATGATCAATGGAAACAGGATGCACCTGAGCCCAATTTCGAGTATCATACCTGTTTTCGCTTTGTCATTATGGGGTATTGTGTGTAGATTTCTGAGGAAGAAGGCTGTAACGTAACAAAATGTGGAAAAAGTCAATAGGTCTGAATACTTTTCGAATGCACTGTAGGTCACGTGTCAAACTCATTCCACGGAGTACGTGATTGAAAGTTAAGGTCACTGATTAGTATGAAACTCCCCTCATCTGATTGTCTAGGTCTTAATTGACAGGAAAAACCAAAAACCAGCAGACAATAGGCCCTCCATGGAATGAGTTTGACACCCCTGATCTAAGTTATCCATTGACGCTTATCCGCCACAATGAACAAGGAAGCATATTTTGGCCAGTGAACAAGGAAAAATATGTTGTCTTGTGTATAATATGATCTATCATAATTGAAACTTCTTCTTTCCCACATTTAAGTAATGACCTATTATACTTTTTTTTAAATGAGGAATCTTGTGAATGCATGTCTTTTGATGAAGGATTACAGTCAGTTTCTGTTCTCACTTCTCAGGCTGTCCCCAACGCCTCCCTCTATGACTTTGCCTGCGTGTCGTGGAACTACACGTTGAAAGACTGCAGCACCTATGGCTGCTCCAAAGTCAACCACTCAGAAGACGGCCTGCAATGTTTCTGTAATCACACCACTAACTTCGCTGTGCTTATGGTGAGTAGCTAGCTGCCTTCATCTTCCTTTAACTGACCACAATTTGACCTATGGAAGGGGTTCCAAACATTTTTGGCCCACAACCCCGTTTTGATATCTGAAAATTCTCTTGACCCCAACCATGTGAATTTTCTTTTGTAATTAAGAGCCAATGTTTACTTTTTTATATGGGGTTATAACAGTCAATTGCAAAACATTCAGTATTTCTGATTGTCTTCTCAACTCCCCATCACATACTTTTAATGTGGGGCTATGACAGTCAATGGCAAAGTGGTCTGACATAATATCTCTTATCTCATCACCACTAATGAGATGGTGAGATCAGAGACATGATGCATGTCGCGTCGGAGCTTCTCAAAGTCAGGGGGTGTGGTTGACAGTGTGCACCTCATCTCCGGTTTCACTTCCAACCTGGATCGATATTTGGTTTTAACGCAGACGAGTGCACTAAATCCAGCCTCACACAGATATGAGCTGGCAAAGGGTACCATGAGATTTAATGCTCAGAGGGAGACGGCAGGGTATTCCCTTTGAGTCAGGAACCAAAATGGGTTATCTGCAGCATTCGGTCATATGACGACTTGATCAGTTTTCAATTTCACTTACCGCCATGTCAACTGAGGCAGGATCACAGTCAAACAGATTTCTCTCCAATAAGAAATCTTTCCTCTGAATCAACTGATTCGGTCACTCATCTGTAGAATGTTTTTGTATTTCCCCTGCATGCTTGCGTTCAGTTCGTTCAGTTTCCCAAATGTGTCAGTTACATATGCAATGAGATTTTATTTTCATTACACAGAAAGTCAATAAAGTCTTTGTTTTTTTGCCCACCGTTCGTTCACATGGAATCTGTTTTTCCTCAATATCGCCACGCAGCGCATCCTCTGTACAGTTTCATGCTCGAGAATCGTGAGAAAGAACAATATGTCCTCGTGAATAGAATCCCGGCCCTCACAACGGCCATTTGGAAAGCTGGGGAGTTTTTGAGTGGTTCAGTAGGTTTCCTATTGGTTGCTAACTATAGCATAAATTCTTAGTTTTACAGTGTTATCTGACAAAGGTATTGATTAGTGTTTCTGCGCCTCGGCCTCCCCACACCTTGTTTTCACCATATTGATTGTGGCGGTAATATCTCTGAAATAGTGTGTGGTTTCATTCTGTAGTGGCCCTAGCCATACACCTGGGAATAGGGTGACTACATGTCCCAGATTGTGCGGGACAGTCCCGAATTTTGGCCCTTTGTCCCGCAACCAAACAATCATGTCCCGAATTCAAACACCACCAATTTAGAAAAAACTATGATTCGTCCAGTATTTCAGTCAGACATTCCAACCTGTCTCTTGCAGTCACATTGTGCTTATGAAAAAATGTACCTGCATATTGTAGTATATTAAAATTATGTCTTTGTTAAAGGTTTTTCATGAAGAAATGGAAGGTTGATTATTGCTATCCAGAGGGAAGGTTTTAGCGTGACGTCACCTATGACAAACAGGAAGTGGGTGGTAAGATACGGGGATTGAACAGTAGAGGGAGCTATTCAACTCTTGGAAGGCTATATAAAGGGGGGAGCGGTGACGAAGAGTTAGAATACAGCAAGATTTATTTGGGGTCTGGTTCTCCGGATATTGTGTCCGTACTTACGCTGGAACCTCGTGGTTTGAATAAAGGCCTTTGAACACGATCCGCCTAAGCAGACTCCTTGATTGATGATAACACCTACGAATAACCTACACTACAATATCATAAGGATGTGGTAGCCACGGTGATGTTAAACACTTCTCCAATCGTTGTTGAGATCTGATATTCTTTGCAGCAGAAGAGGAGACATAGGCCAATGTCATAGGCCTATCGTCAACAAATATTTCTCAAATCCTTTCAGGCTAAATTCCTGCTAGACTTGGAGAGGACAGTTAATTTCCACCTTGTTACTCTCAGATTGTATAAAACATCTAATTGATTGGCTGCAAGTTCTACAATATCTCATAGTTAGGCCTCCTAACTACTTACAAAGAGCTAGAAAAGTAGGTAAATAGCCACATTAGACTGAAAGATATAATCATAGCAGTGGGAAGTAGGGTGCTGCAGCACCTCCTGAAAAATCACAATGACAAAATAATAATAATACATATTTTCACTAAAGTAGTGCATTGGGCCTTTACTAGTCCTGTATTAGCAGACCGATATAACTGTTTTTATAGTGCGGGCAAAAAAATTAAACATGAAGAATTATCATTCACAATTGACAGCGATGATACATTGGCCTATTTCTAAATTAGGTATAGGTTGGGTTACACTGTCCCACAAAATCATCCTGTTGTCCCGCATTTGTGTATTTTAAATGTGGTCATCTTAAGTGGGAATATTTCTAGTGCAGCTGTCAAGTGAGGCCTTTTCCTACGATCTAAGGGCGCTCTCTTGTTGAATTTTATGTTTTAGATTTGAATCATTTTCATTTCAATTTTTAAGGTTAACCACATTACAATGATTTTGAGATACAAAGACAATATCATAATATTTTATACAAATTATTATTATTATTATTATTATTTTAATTTTTTGCAGGATTTTGGAAATTCTCCTGCCATCCCATTTTCATATCAGGCGAACCCACATCAGGTCGCGACCCCTAGTGTGGGAACCGCTGACCTATGGTTTACCACAGCATATCCAGACACGAGGGACATGACTTTATACAGTATGACTGTGACAAACTTAGTGTTGAAATATATTTTTTTACTTTCTTTCTACAGTCGTTCAGGAATGATTTTAAATACGCTGAAGCTCTAAACTGGATCACCAGATTGGGATGCTCCATGTCCATCATAGGGTTGAGTTTAACAATAACATTCCAGATCGCAACCAGGTAAGATCCTACAGGGTTCCAGAACCAATTCAACATATACAATAACATTCCATATTGTGACCCGGTAAGATCCTACAGGGTTCCAGAACCAATTCAACATATACAATAACATTCCAGATCGTGACCCGGTAAGATCTTACAGGGTTCCAGAACCAATTCAAAATATTGGGTGCATCTCAATAGTGTAAAGAAGCCCTTTGTCTGATCTAACATGACTTGATAGGTGAAACCAATATGAAACCCACTATTAATGAACCAACACATCCATAGCTACGCATCTAACTTCCCTAACATAGTGTTGTCTATCACCTATCCCCAGGAAATCACGCAAAACCAACCCAACGGTCCTCTTAGTGAGCGTCTGCATGTGTCTCCTGATCTTCACCCTCCTCTTCGTGTTGGGAGTGGACAACCCTCATAAACAGCTGGAGAAACCTGAAATACAGGAGGACAACATTCTCCCCTCGTCCGACACACACACAGAGCGGGACAGAGGCCCCTGTACTGCAGTCGCAGTCCTGCTGCAGTACTTCCTGTTGGGGACGTTCACCTGGAACACGCTGTACGCCACACATGTCTTCCTGATGATCAGAAACAGCCTGGCCACCAGCCCGTCACACTTCACAGCCTATACTGTGGCCATCGGATGGGGTAGGACAGCATGGGAACAAAATAAAGTATTTAGTTGTTTCAGACGCTTTGGCTGACATTTTCCCTGGGCTCCTTGAACCAAAACGAATGCTAGGTTATATTTTCAGGCTCTAATAAGCCTAAAATAGAACTTCAAAGCAACTTGTATAGTGATGTTCTGTCTTTAGAGGATGTATGTGTAGTATATAATCTGTATATGTCTGCATGCTAATCTACCAGGAATTAACAACAACATTCTCTGTCCTTTAGGACTGCCTGCGGTTGTGGTGGCCCTCACCTTAGGAATTAGTTACAGAGTGGATAATCCACTGGGTTACAGGCAGGAGGAATTGTGAGTCAATACCGTATTTTACTATACTATACTTTACTATACTGTACTGTACTTGAAAGAGAGCGACCCCGCTCGACGTATTTACTGGTTTGTGAACCACTGCATGGGCAGAGTGTGGGGTGCATGGGGACAGTCTGATTGGCTGAAGCCCCGAGCTGGAGGTGATGGATATCTCTCACGTGAACTGTACTGTATTGTACTATACTGTACTGTACTACCAATATCAATGTGGGGCAATTGCTGTTTAAAATGTTATAACTAATACTGTAAAAGGTTTTCCCTATCAATTTTCGTATTGTATGCTTTTAACGATGGCAACAAGCAATTAAAAAAGTTGTAAAAAACTAAAAGAATGATCCATTGTATTGAAAGGTTTCTTGTTTACTTATGCCACCCATCATGTTTACTTAATACCATGTTTTCAAATCACTGGCGTCCTGTTTTGTCTGTCACAAAGTCCCACTCTCTATCTCATTCATTTGACCTCTCAGTTGCTGGCTTGCTGCCCTCGATCCAAAGGGGAACTTTGACTTCAAGCTGCCAATGTTTTGGGGGTTCCTGATCCCTGTGGCGTTCATGCTTATCTTCAACATGGTGGTGTTGGTGTATTTTGCAGTTACAACATCCAAGACCAACCCACATATAACCAGGTAACATTAATGGGGGCATTTTGGGGGCACAAAGTAGAACGTTGTAGTCATTAAGATCAGTCTTGATTTAAATGCCTACTAACGAGCTTGTTAATTTTGTATTGTCTTTCAATTAAAACGTTTTATAAATAAAATGCATACTTTTTTAAATTATTAATTCAGTCATTAGTAAGCAAATCATACAATTTGATGAGCACCATTCTCTAACCTACTGAGCCATTGGAAGCATAATGTTCTTACAGTGGGGAAAAAAAGTATTTAGTCAGCCACCAATTGTGCAAGTTCTCCCACTTAAAAAGATGAGAGAGGCCTGTAATTTTCATCATAGGTACACGTCAACTATGACAGACAAATTGAGAAAAAAATTCCAGAAGATCACATTGTAGGATTTTTAATGAATTTATTTGCAAATTATGGTGGAAAATAAGTATTTGGTCACCTACAAACAAGCAAGATTTCTGGCTCTCACAGACCTGTAACTTCTTTAAGAGGCTCCTCTGTCCTCCACTCGTTACCTGTATTAATGGCACCTGTTTGAACTTGTTATCAGTATAAAAGACACCTGTCCACAACCTCAAACAGTCACACTCCAAACTCCACTATGGCCAAGACCAAAGAGCTGTCAAAGGACACCAGAAACAAAATTGTAGACCTGCACCAGGCTGGGAAGACTGAATCTGCAATAGGTAAGCAGCTTGGTTTGAAGAAATCAACTGTGGGAGCAATTATTAGGAAATGGAAGACATACAAGACCACTGATAATCTCCCTCGATCTGGGGCTCCACGCAAGATCTCACCCCGTGGGGTCAAAATGATCACAAGAACGGTGAGCAAAAATCCCAGAACCACATGGGGGGACCTAGTGAATGACCTGCAGAGAGCTGGGACCAAAGTAACAAAGCCTACCATCAGTAACACACTACGCCGCCAGGGACTCAAATCCTGCAGTGCCAGACGTGTCCCCCTGCTTAAGCCAGTACATGTCCATGCCCGTCTGAAGTTTGCTAGAGTGCATTTGGATGATCCAGAAGAGGATTGGGAGAATGTCATATGGTCAGATGAAACAAAAATATAACTTTTTGGTAAAAACTCAACTCGTCGTGTTTGGAGGACAAAGAATGCTGAGTTGCATCCAAAGAACACCATACCTACTGTGAAGCATGGGGGTGGAAACATCATGCTTTGGGGCTGTTTTTCTGCAAAGGGACCAGGACGACTGATCCATGTAAAGGAAAGAATGAATGGGGCCATGTATCGTGAGATTTTGAGTGAAAACCTCCTTCCATCAGCAAGGGCATTGAAGATGAAACGTGGCTGGGTCTTTCAGCATGACAATGATCCCAAACACACCGCCCGGGCAACGAAGGAGTGGCTTCGTAAGAAGCATTTCAAGGTCCTGGAGTGGCCTAGCCAGTCTCCAGATCTCAACCCCATAGAAAATCTTTGGAGGGAGTTGAAAGTCCGTGTTGCCCAGCGACAGCCCCAAAACATCACTGCTCTAGAGGAGATCTGCATGGAGGAATGGGCCAAAATACCAGCAACAGTGTGTGAAAACCTTGTGAAGACTTACAGAAAACGTTTGACCTGTGTCATTGCCAACAAAGGGTATATAACAAAGTATTGAGAAACTTTTGTTATTGACCAAATACTTATTTTCCACCATAATTTGCAAATAAATTCATTAAAAATCCTACAATGTGATTTTCTGGATTTTTTTTCCTCATTTTGTCTGTCATAGTTGACGTGTACCTATGATGAAAATTACAGGCCTCTCTCATCTTTTTAAGTGGGAGAACTTGCACAATTGGTGGCTGACTAAATACTTTTTTTCCCCACTGTATATCACAGCATTACAGCAGTCTATGACCGCAATCTAAGCATGTTGGTTATATTTCCCAGTACAAGACACACATCGATGAAGAAGAAGTTTCTCAGTAGCTTTTCTCTGGCTGTGGTGCTCAGTCTCTCCTGGATCCTGGGCTATCTGTTGCTCATTACACAGAACCAGACCATGTACACCATACTCAACATCTCCTTCTGTGTACTCACCACCACTCAGGTAGTAAATGTATGCACTCACTACTGTAAGTCGCTCTGGATAAGAGAGTCTGCTAAATGACTAAAATTTTAAATATAAAGACTAGTGTGCTATTGTACCACATAATCCAGACATGATTGAAAACTAGACAGCTACTAAACATAAAAAAATTCTGCTGCTCTTTATGGAAACGCTACCTTATGTTTGTCCTTGTGTGTTCCTGAAAATACTTGATAACATCTTTGTGTTTTTACTTTCGCTCCACAGGGCTTGCAGGTTTTCATTCTGTTCACAGCAAGAACAGCAATTGTCAAGAAAACGATGTCAAGTGCTTTGAAATCTGTCTCTAGCGCTGGGATCCCTCTTCACACCAAGAAGTACAGTCTATGGCGAGGCGAGCAAAGTGAAAAAGTAGAATCATACACACAGCAGGACACTGATCTGTCATTTCCACCTTGTTCCTCACAGACATCTAACTGATGAGCTAAAAGTTCAACCTCTGTTGTAAAATATCTCATATACCTCCACTATTTCCTATAATATACAGTATAATACACACCATTTTGTATCAATGTATTTTTACTGTGAATTCCCTCAGAAGTTGTGTTGTCCAAGGATTTTTTGCCTTTGCACATACTGTATGTGTTTTTTGAATTGTAACTGTTTTGAATAAAACTATGATTATTCTCTTTGAATCTAATGTTTGTTTCAGTATTGTTAGTGAGAAATAACACTATTTTACACAATATCTCAGAAAATTGCTTTAGACAGTGTAGCCTAGGGATGTCAAACTACATAATTTTCCCTGCGGGCCACGTTCGGTCTTTACCGAGGCTGCACTTAAAATGTATTAACCTTTTACTGCAGTGGGCTAAATCAGGCTCACATAGAGTGATTCTTGGTTGTCTTGGTAACAAATCTACCTTGAAACAAAAGTATACACCTCACACACATGGTTATGGGCTTAAAGAAAAGAAGACACCTGTACCATGTCAGATAACGAGTTGAAATGTATTCAAGTTTGAGTTTCCATCCCAATATTACACTTTATATACAATACAGAAGACTGAAATATAACAAAACTCTTTGACATAGAAACACCAGATTTTCATCCTTAAAAAAAGAAAAACGTATTAATTATGAAATTAATAATAACATGGCCCATGAGGCCAAAGAGGGCACTTTTGGTCATTACTGCAGGAAAGGGCTACAAAGCTTCTGCTCCATCAGCCTGTATAGCTCAGACAACAAGCTCCAGCTGCCAATTACATCTGTGGTAGTACAAGGCAACAAAAGCACGTCAGGCTATGATGCTGCGGGACAGCAAGAATGAGAGGGTTCGCCAGGCAGAGATCGAGGAGGTATGAAAGGCTGAGGAAGAAAGCAGGCATGTCAGGGGGCGGTATGAAAGGCTGAGGAAGAAAGCAGGTATGTCAGGGGGCGGTATGAAAGGATGAGGAAGAAAGCAGGTATGTCAGAGGGAGGTATGAAAGGATGAGGAAGAAAGCAGGTATGTCAGGGGGCGGTATGAAAGGATGAGGAAGAAAGCAGGGATGTCAGAGGGAGGTATGAAAGACTGAGGAAGAAAGCAGGTATGTCAGGGGGCGGTATGAAAGGATGAGGACTAAACCAGGCATGTCAGGGGGAGGTATGAAAGGCTGAGGAAGAAACCAGGCATGTCAGAGCCGTGGCCATGAAAAAACAGGGCAGCTGTACATGCTGGGGGAGTGTGAGAGAGAGGGCACACACCTGCCTGCGGGACAGCAAGGATGAGAGGGTCGCCAGCCAGAGATCAAGGAGGTATGAAAGGGTGAGGAAGAAAGCAGGCATGTCAGAGGGTGTTCTGAAAGGTTGAGGAAGAATGCAAAACATTTCTGCAGCATTGAAGAACACAGTGGCCTCCAACATTTTTAAATGGAAGAAGTTTGGAACCACCAAGACTCTTTCTAGAGCTGGCCGCCCGGCCAAACTGAGCAATCGGGAGAGAAGGGCCTTGGTCAGGGAGGTGACCAAGAACCCGGTGGTCACTCTGACAGAGCTTCAGAGTTCCTCTATGGAGATGGGAGAACCTTCCAGAAGGACAACCACTCCTCAGTAAAAGGCACCTGACAGCCCGCTTGGAGTTTGCCAAAAGGCACCTAAAGGACTCTCAGACCATGAGAAACAAGATTCTCTGGTCTGATGAAACCAAGATTGAACTCTTTGGCCTGAATGCCTAGCGTCACATCTGGAGGAAACCTGGCACCATCCCTACGGTGAAGCATGGTGGTGGCAGCATCATGCTGTGGGGATGTTTTTCAGTGGCAGGGACTGGGAGAATAGTGAGGATCGAGGGAAAGATGAACGGAGCAAAGTACAGAGAGATCCTTGATGTAAACCTGCTCCAGAGCGCTCAGGACCTCAGACTAGGGTGAAGGTTCACCTTCCAACAGGACAACGACCCTAAGCACACAGCCAAGACAACGCAGGAGTCTCTGAATGTCCTTGAGTGGCCCAGCCAGAGCCCGGAATTGAACCCGGTCGAACATCTCTGGAGAGACCTGAATATAGCTGTGCAGCGACGCTCCCCCTCCAACCTGACAGTGCTTGAGAGGATCTGCAGAGAAGAATGGTAGAAACTCCCCAAATACAGGCTTGTAGCGTCATACCCAATAAGACTCGAGGCTGTAATCGCTGCCAAAGGTGCTTCAAAAAAGTACTGAGTAAAGGGTCTGAATACTTATGTAAATGTCATATTTCCGTTTTTTCTAAAAACCTGTGTTTGCTTTGTCATTATGGGGTATTGTCTGTAGATTGATAAGGGGGGGAAAACAATTTAATCAATTTTAGAAAAAGGCTGTAACATAACAAAATGTGGAACAAGTCAACGGGTGCCATTAAACCCCTACAACTCATCCAGAATGCCGCAGCCCGTCTGGTGTTCAACCTTCCCAAGTTCTCTCACGTCACCCCCCTCCTCCGCACACTCCACTGGCTTCCAGTTGAAGCTCGCATCCGCTACAAGACCATGGTGCTTGCCTATGGAGCAGTGAGGGGAACGGCACCTCTGTACCTTCAGGCTCTGATCAGTCCCTACACCCAAACGAGGGCATTGCGTTCATCCACCTCTGGCCTGCTGGCTCCCCTTCCTCTGCGGAAGCATAGCTCCCGCTCAGCCCAGTCAAAACTGTTCGCTGCTCTGGCACCCCAATGGTGGAACAAGCTCCCTCACGACGCCAGGACAGCGGAGTCACTCACCACCTTCCGGAGACATTTGAAACCCCACCTCTTTAAGGAATACCTGGGATAGGATAAAGTATTCCTTCTAACCCCCCCCCCCCCCCCCCAAATTGTAAAGTGGTTATCCCACTGGCTATAGGGTGAACGCACCAATTTGTGAGTCGCTCTGGCTAAGAGCGTCTGCTAAATGACGTTAATGTGCCCTTGAGCAAGGCACTTAACCCTAATTGCTCCTGTAAGTCGCTCTGGATAAGAGCGTCTGCTAAATGACTAAAATGTAAATGTAAAATGTAAACGGGTCAAAATCTATATCCACAGTAAAACGAGTCCTATATCGACATAACCTGAAAGGCCACTCAGCAAGGAAGAAGTCACTGCTCCAAAACCGACATAAAAAGCCAGACTACGGTTTGCAACTGCACATAGGGACAAAGATCGTACTTTTTGGAGAAATGTCCTCTGGTCTGATGAAACAAAAATAGAACTTTTTGGCCATAATGACCATCATTATGTTTGGAGGAAAAAGGCAATGCTACCAAATACTAATTGAGTGTATGTAAACTTCTGACCCACTGGGAATGTGATGAAATAAATAAAAGCTGAAATAAATCATTCTCTCTACTAATCTGACATTTCACATTCTTAAAATAAAGTGGTGATCCTAACTTCCCTAAAACAGGGATTTTTTTCTAGGATTAAATGTCAGGAATTGTGAAAAACGGAGTTTAAATGCATTTGGCTAAGGTCTATGTAAACTTCCGACTTCAACTGTATATAGTCCTGTTTTTTTTTACTGTCTGTATAGTCTGTTTATTGTGGCAGCACCATTTCACCGATTTAAATTCCTGTACATGCAAATGTATTTGACAAATAAAGGTGATTCCTTGAAGGAGGAAGAAGAAGTAGCGATTACACTGTCGTCCGGCTCATAGAAGGCACAGGGTGGCGAGTACCTGTCAGGTGAGCCGACAGCGATGTATTTTAGATATTATACTTCCTCGCAGTCAATATTTGCTAAAGATAGTCCTCTATCCAGCACTTTTGGAATCATCCAGGCTGCCTGACTGTCTAGGTTTTGTTTCGATTACTTTTAGCATGCTGGGCAGAGTGAATAGACTATAAATATTGATCCGTTATCATTTCAACACAGTTTCGATTTGGTTTGAGTCATTTCACTGTCGTTTGAGATAAAAAATAATCAGAAAATAAAATGAATTATTCTGGGCCGGATTGAATGGGATCGCGGGCTCATATCCAATCGATACTAGCCTAAACTAGACCTTGGAAAACCAGGGAATTTATTGAAAGTTACTGGAATCCTAGCGAGCAAAACAGCGCACCTCTGTCTCTCTACGTGTAGGCCATCTATCTGACGCTGTCTGGTCCAAACGAGTATGACATTGTTGCCGCCCGTAGCATTGAAGGCAAGGGAAGCCAGCATGCATCTGGCCTCCCTTGACACATTTTTTAAATAAAACAATTAGCCAATCAGCGTTGAGCTAAACTGAGCGAGCTCAACTGTGAATGGTCCTGGCGCACCAAAAAAAAAGTGTCAAGGGAAGCCAGCTTGGATTTTGGCGTCACTCCTATTAAATCCCATTGAGAGAAAACCTAATTGACATAAAAACTTGAATTGTTGTATCTGGTGTTGTTGTCCTCCGGTGGCTAGCTAGCAAAAATTGCCCCTTTCCTAAATTAGCCATGGATGGAGATAGGGATTTGGATTTACTTAATTCTCCATACTAGCCAATGATTATAATGGCGATTCTGATCCAACCATTAATACATACATTGTTGTGCCCCCCACCTGAGAGGATGGAAGTTCAATATGTAGCTAGATGTAGAAGGCTAATGTTAACTAGCTAACTATGAATGGAAGCCAGGTAGTCTAGGACAACAACAAATAAAAGCATGTACTGTATGACAGAGTGATAGACCGTTTCCTCAACATGAAAGAGAGGAGGATGGAATTGGCGTTTCTCTACAAGTAGGGTGAGTCAACATGTTTTCTACTTGCACAAACGCACACAGAAATCATAACCATTGACAGCCACATCGTATTTAGCTTACATTTATTGGACTCAATTGTTTTTGGTATCTTTTAGTCGTCACTGTATTTGACTAAGAAAAGGTGATTTGATGATGTTGAAATATTGAAGTTTCTTTGCGAGTTGTGGTAACTCTGTGGTCCGAAACATTAACTTGCTTGACCTTGTTGTAGGTCACGTAACTGTCTGTTACTGTACACGCAATATGATTTGTGGACTTCACAGGACAGAGCTAATTGGTTTTGTGATAAAACAAAGGTGTGGTTGAATTTATTCTGCCACTGTGTCTTCTTATTGTCTCGGCCTTTAGGCATATATGTCATGGTCGCAAGGCATTTGAATTAATAGGTTATAGAGCAAACAACGCAATTATCACAACACATAGGTTGTAATATGGCTTTGGCTTCCACAGTGATTTTACCCACGCACCGCTACTGATAAGTAAGCACTGTTAGTCTACACCTGTTGTTTACGAAGCATGTGACAAATAAAATGTGATTTGATTTTGAAGCAGCAACCTCTGTCTCTACCTTCAACTGCCATGTGGTGGCGCCAATACTCTTCCTCTAAAGGGGGATTTCTTATGGATAGTGGAACGGTCCATCTAAACTGTTCACCAGTCTTCCTCAATAACGTGCAGCTAGGTAGAGATGTTTATGAAAATACTTTTATCATATTCACTGTCCCTTATGTATGTCTAATTTCAAGAATTCAAGGTTAATTTGTTTCATAAGGGTAATTTATGGGTACATTCTTAGATAACTGCTATACATTTTTGCCCACTATTACAAGGACAAAAGCTACAGTTCAATAAAAACTGTTTCTTTATTATTAAAAACAATGAGTTCAGCCTTTGAGCCTTCATTAGGGCCATGCACCTTGGTTGGACTGCAAATAGCGACAGACTGTATACTTCTATTTTGCACGAGTCGGTTAGGGTCAGAGTAAGTGATCACATCTCATGTTTGGCATTAGCGGACAGTTCTCAGGATGTACACTGACTGGTAATAGTGAGAAAAGGGCTGACATGGCGCTTCAACCCTTTTTTAATGTGCACATTTTCACTTTTACTATCATAGTTATTAGTCTTTCCCTGTCTCTGTTCCAGGCCTTTCCTGGACACACACGTCAGGCTAGCGGCAGGAATAGAGCCCTTTTCTCGGAAGATCGGGAATACCAAGGTTACCAAGGATTCCAAGGTATTGATTGTGTGTGCGAGTGGGTTACAGGGCATCCGCTAAAAGCTGATCTGTACATGTCACCCCTTTCCTCTGTGATTTTCCATACTGTTCAAGGTAAACAATAGCCTGCTGACAAAAATGGACTCAACTCTCACTTTTGTTCAGTTGTGCAGATAGATTGTGGTTGTGGAAATAACTTATTTCCATGGAAAGCGGGTGTCTGTGTCCAAGGCCATCAGACTTTTTAAAGCAGAGGAATGCTCAAGGAATGCTATTTAGTCACATCCAACTGGGCACAGATGTCAATTCAACTTCTATTCCACGTTAGATCAAGTTAATTGAAATGATGTCGAAACAACATTGAATCAAAACACATTAATTTCACATGTTCCAAAAACACATGTTTTGACATGATTTCACGTGAGTTTTTCTGTAAGGGTAGCCCTATAGATTCATGTATTCATGATAACACACTCAAGCCAGATAGATGTCTCTCCCGTCCATCTGATTTAAACAGAAACAACAGGGGAGGCATGTGGGAGAATACTTCATCACAATCATAAAGAATACATTCTCTGGATGTAGGAAAATGCAAGGCCTTCAAAACACAACAGTCTGTTACCACAGCAACGGCTCAGCTGGAAGCTGACTGGATCCAGGGTCATCAACCAGGGGGTGAGAGATTGTGGACAGGAGCTGTCGAGATTCCCCAGCCCCTATCCTGATCCAAGCTCTGAATCATCCCACAGCTAATTTGCTGAACTTTGTGGGAGCTCAGCTTCCAGCCCAAAGATGGATTTGCTAAGGCTGCTGGGAGAATGAGAGAGTGTGAGTGTGAGTGTGTGTTTGTGTGTGTGTGTGTGAGAGAGGTGATTCACCTAGGAGAATTTTGGTCTCCCACTGAGCTAGATGTTGGCTGGCATTCGGCCCTTCGGTCTTTGTTGTGGATCTCTCGGCTGTTTCTCAAATACCCCATCTGCAAGTTATAGGGGAGTCAATTAGACTGACTATACTCTGACTATGACCCCATGAGTAGAACTGTCAGGATGTGCTTCACGTGTTTTGAGGAATCTGTCTGATTTGGATCGACAACATTGTTTGTATCTACCGCTGGATGATTTGAGAAGCCTGAAGCCTCTCCCCTCCTCCCCTCCCTCCCTCCTCCCCTCCCCTCCTCCCCTCCTCCCTCCCTCCCCTCCCCTCCTCCCCTCCCTCCCTCCCCCCTCCTCCCCTCCCCCCTCCCCCCCTCCTCCCCTCCCCTCCCCTCCTCCCCTCCTCCTTCTCTCCTGTGCTGTCAACACTTGGCTGTGCTCTCTATTACGGCCCTCGAATGCCTCAGTTTCAGCTAATATTAGAAGAAGAGAAACAAAAAAATGGAAAGGAAAATAAGCCTTTTTTTCTTTCAGAAGGCCGTCAGTCTGACCCAAGAGTTTAACACCCAGGAACCTTGCCACGTGCCGGGGCCTGTGACCTCACGTGGGCCTGTCAATCTAAGACATGTGGTGAGGGTTTTGGGATCCACACCCCCTACTGTTTCGCGGGATACACCCGAGCACAGAAAAAGGTGGGAGGGATATTAGAGAGTGATTCCCCAGCCATGCTGGCATTCTGACAGCTCTTGCTCCTTCACGCTTCTTCACCCTCTATAGTATCTGTTCAGTGTCATTCGGTTAGATGGGTGTTGTGAGCATGGAGGTACAGAGTGCCCAAGGCTTTTCCTTATGGTTGCGGTTGCGGTTGCTCTTCCTCTGAGAAACAGGATGTGTGGAGTGATCTAGTGTATTGTGTAACGTTAGTGTAGACATCTTATACCCCCCACAACATTTTTACCTGACAGCAGAATCACTCAGTGTCAATGTTCACATCTTACATTCTATTGGTAATGAGTAGCGAACAGGCTTTAACCTGTGTCAAGAGGCTTTCTATATCACAGTTTGTTTTTCACATTCACACTGACATCTACTAAGAACACAGCAGTACTCTGAACAACAACATTTTGGCTGAAGGTAGATACAGTGGGGAGAACAAGTATTTGATACACTGCCAATTTTGCAGGTTTTCCTACTTACAAAACATGTAGAGATCTGTAATTTTTATCATAGGTACACTTCAACTGTGAGAGACAGAATCTAAAACAAAAATCCAGAAAATCACATTGTATGATTTTTAAGTAATTAATTTGCATTTTATTGCATGACATAAGTATTTGATCACCTACCAACCAGTAAGAATTCCGGCTCTCACAGACCTGTTAGTTTTTCTTTAAGAAGCCCTCCTGTTCTCCACTCATTACCTGTATTAACTGCACCTGTTTGAACTCGTTACCTGTATAAAAGACACCTGTCCACACACTCAATCAAACAGACTCCAACCTCTCCACAATGGCCAAGACCAGAGAGCTGTGTAAGGACATCAGGGATAAAATTGTAGACCTGCACAAGGCTGGGATGGGCTACAGGACAATAGGCAAGCAGCTTGGTGAGAAGGCAACAACTGTTGGCGCAATTATTAGAAAATGGAAGAAGTTCAAGATGACAGTCAATCACCCTCGGTCTGGGGCTCCATGCAAGATCTCACCTCGTGGGGCATCAATGATCATGAGGAAGGTGAGGGATCAGCCCAGAACTACACGGCAGGACCTGGTCAATGACCTGAAGAGAGCTGGGACCACAGTCTCAAAGAAAACCATTAGTAACATACTACGCCGTCATGGATAAAAATCCTGCAGTGCACGCAAGGTCCCCCTGCTCAAGCTAGCGCATGTCCAGGCCCGTCTGAAGTTTGCCAATGACCATCTGGATGATCCAGAGGAGGAATGGGAGAAGGTCATGTGGTCTGATGAGACAAAAATATAGCTTTTTGGTCTAAACTCCACTCGCCGTGTTTGGAGGAAGAAGAAGGATGAGTACAACCCCAAGAACACCATCCCAACCGTGAAGCATGGAGGTGGAAACATCATTCTTTGGGGATGCTTTTCTGCAAAGGGGACAGGACGACTGCACCGTATTGAGGGGAGGATGAATGGGGCCATGTATCGCGAGATCTTGGCCAACAACCTCCTTCCCTCAGTAAGAGCATTGAAGATGGGTCGTGGCTGGGTCTTCCAGCATGACAATGACCCGAAACACACAGCCAGGGCAACTAAGGAGTGGCTCCGTAAGAAGCATCTCAAGGTCCTGGAGTGGACTAGCCAGTCTCCAGACCTAAACCCAATAGAAAATCTTTGGAGGGAGCTGAAAGTCCGTATTGCCCAGCGACATCCCCAAAACCTGAAGGATCTGGAGAAGGTATGGAGGAGTGGGCCAAAATCCCTGCTGCAGTGTGTGCAAACCTGGTCAAGAACTACAGGAAACGTATGATCTCTGTAATTGCAAACAAAGGTTTCTGTACCAAATATTAAGTTCTGCTTTTCTGATGTATCAAATACTTATGTCATGCAATAAAATGCTAATTAATTACTTAAAAATCATACAATGTGATTTTCTGGATTTTTGTTTTAGATTCCGTCTCTCACAGTTGAAGTGTACCTATGATAAAAAATTACAGACCTCTACATGCTTTGTAAGTAGGGAAACCTGCAAAATCGGCAGTGTATCAAATACTTGTTCTCCCCACTGTAGATAGATTGGACTCCCTAAGGGCTGATTTGATTGACATGTCCTCCTGTGTTCTGAGGATGACGTTGTCCAGGCTGTTATCATAGACTAGACATAACATAGTAAACAAAAACCCGGGACACTCAAATTAGTAATATATGTTACATTTGGTATGTTTACATAAGACAGGATGGCAAAAACGAAAGGTTGTGTGTGCGAATCTGGTCACGGACAACTTTATTTTAGCTAATTAGCAACTTTGCAACTACTTACTACTTTTTAGCTACTTCGCAATGACATAGCATGTTAGCTAACCCTTCCTCTAACCCTAACCTTAACCCTTTAGCCTACTTCCTAATCCTAACCCCTAGCCTAGCTAACGTTAGCCACCTAGCTAACGTTAGCATTAGCCACCTACCCACCTAGCTAACGTTAGACACAACAAATTGGAATTCGTAACATATCATACGAATTGTCATTCGTAACATAGCATACGAATTGTAATTCATAACATATCATAAGAAATGGATGATGGACATCCACAAATTAATACATACCATACCAAACGTAACATATCACACTAATTTGAGTGTCTCGGATTTGAGTTTACTATGTTACATTTACCCCTGAGTCCAGGTTGCAGACCTTTGTCAGTTTGGTCCCTTTGGACATATCCCAAGACCAGTGATGAATGGCATCTGTGGAATAAATATGACTGGCTTTAAGGGTAGAGAGAGAGAGATCATGTGATGAGTGATATCTACCATGACAGCTTGTTTCTTACTGTAGTTCTGACCCGAGAGAGCGTGTACTTACAAAGTGAAAGGCTTTGAACCTGAGTCTTTGTCTCTCTCTCTCTCTCTCTCTCTCTCTCTCTCTCTCTCTCTCTCTCTCTCTCTCTTCGTCTCACTGAGCTCCAGACCCACTGCCCCTCAGCAACATCTATCTCTTTTTCTAACGGAACAGGGCCACAGGGGTTCCGCTCTAGCCCTTCTCAATAAAGAGAATCATCTCCATTACAAAATGGTCTGTGATGATTTTTAAGGCCTCTTAAAACCAGCCCAGGGTGGAAACATTAGAGAATAATGCTTCTGATGATGAGGATCCCGGCCTTTGCCTGTTTTCATATGTCAGCTTTTATTTAAAGCCATTGTGGGGTTTAATTGTGAGCCATTGAGGAGGATTGATGGGCGCGACACCGCATCAGTAGGCCTTTCCCAGTTCGTACCTGAAGATGCCAAGGACTGGGAAAGGAGCAGTAGAAATTATATCACACATGGTTTCATGAAATTAACTTGAAGAAACACAATGCTAAGTGTAAGCTATGCCATTATTCACTGCTGCTGCTGTTGTCGTTTGGAAATCTCGTTTGTACCAAGAGATATATTGATATTCCATCACGCACCTGTGCACACTCTTATGGTTAAAGTGTATAGCTATTTACACCCATTTATTAACATACAACATCACCAGTTGGCAATAAAACGGAAGGGAGAGGACACATGAGGTGTCTTCTTAGCGAACATGGAAGAACTTGAGCGTTAGTTAGCATGTGAAAGAACAGCAGAATGGCTGATAGTGAATTTTATTTGGAAATATTACAGTAGAATATTCCTATGGTGTTATGGACCATATGGAAGCATGTCCTGTTTTCAGTCTGAACTGGGGTTTACCATCAAAGTGGTCATAGTCATATTAATATGTGCATTCTATACGATTTTTCCCCTATTAAGACCCTGCTGTGTTGGAAGTGGTATGGGGGCTCACCACAGACTCAGGCTAATAGGACGATGATGTGCTCCTGATCCTCACTGCTGTAGTGAAGCTGTCTCCCTTCCTGTTACCCGACCATGCTATGCTGCCGAAGGGAGAGAGAGAGACCCAAAAACAGCAGTCAGACCTGTGGAATCTCACAGAGGAACTGAAGCTCATAAAAATGCCCCCCTCCACCTCCCCTCCTCTCCCATCACTGGCTCTTTGTAAAGAATCGGAACACTCAGTGAGTGTCTGCGTCTCACTCTGCCCTCTCCTCTAGCTCAGTTGGTAGAGCAAGGCGCTTGCAGTGCCAGGGTTGTGGGTTCAATTCCCACGCGGGACCAGTATGAAAATGTATGCACTCACTGCTGTAAGTCGCTCTAGATAATAGTGTCTGCTAAATGACTGAAATGTAAAATTATATTTGACTCTGCTACAGACTCAAGTCACTTTCTGGAAGGCATTCTCTTCTCATCCACACACTCTGTGATGTCAGGTCACCACTCTGGTGGCAGTCTAACATCATCTACTCCACCTGTGAATAAGATGTGAAGAGGCTAATTGAAAAGATGTGTCCCTTTTCAGTCCTGTAGGACTCATGCTGAGCTGAGCTGGGTTTAAGAAAAAGCCCTTGTGAATTGATAGATATTGTGCGGATGATGATTCGGCTCATAAATTAGCTCTCTCCCCGTGAATCTGGTCTCCTCTCCTCTCTGTGTCTTTTAAAGAGAGGAATTCCTGGGTATTTGGCGAACAAGCAGCTCGCGTTAAATCACAAAGATGGATGACTGCCTGGCCAGTCTGATTTTCCCTTGCATGTGTTTTCACTTCAGGCATGTGTCAACAAAAGCAGCAATGCAAAATACTTCCCTTTAATTCGGGAGGCTGGCCAGCAGTGTGTTGCCATAACGATAGTAGATGGCATCTGAGGCCATTGTCACAGAGCAGTATAATCTATACCACAGGAGGTTGGTGGCACCTTAATTGGGGAGAACAGGCTCATGGTAATGACTGGTGCGGAATCAGTGGAATGGTATCATTCCATTTGCTCCGTTCCGGCCATTATTATGAGCCGTCCTCCCCTCAGCAGCCTCCTGTGATCTATACATGCTGTATCAGCTGAGTGGGGACTACGGTGTTAAACTATACACAGTACCTTTCTGTTTCGTCATCACACTTCATCTCAGTTAGTTAACCACTTCTGGTCTCTACAACTGGTTTATGCTTCAACGACTTTCCTTTTCAGCTACAGCCAGCATCTCTCCACGTTGAGAGAGAGAGAGAGAGAGAGCTGTGGTGGTACTGCATTATGTTAATATATGGCTGGATAAAGCAGTGAGCACCACAGACACATGGTGTTTGTTTAGAGTGGGGGAGGGAGGGGGGGATGCATAGGTTCCCTCAGCTTTGTTCTTCTTAAATACAGCTGTATGTCAGGTGATGTGTTGAGTCTCTAGAATGTTTGGCCTGTGGGAAGAGGAATGAAAGGGCAGTGATCATGTGTGATTAGGGGAGTGTGAACTGACTCTATCCATGCCTATGATTCTCAGAATGCTATTGTTCTTTGACGTCATCACAAACATACACTGGTGAGACCTTTAGGGTCCTATGCAGTTTTACAGTAACCAGGTTTCCGGGTGATGTCATCAAAGTCACAAGCATTGTTCTTGCACTACAGATTTGAATGCATTTCTTCAACAAAACCTGCAGACGCTTCAGCACTGGCATTGAGAACTATTGCTTTAGACCATATAAACTGAAAGCACAACTTCTGTCGTTGGCCACCATCCAAAAGACAGACAACAGGTGGAATTACTCTTTATGGCATTTTTGCTAGTTGTTTATCCCTGTGTGTCTAATGCCTTAAACCCGTGATCAAGTGCATTATGTATTTATTAGCCATGAGCCATATGTAAAGTCTCTGACATACTCCACAGGTGGTTGCAATAACCATGTTTATGGTGCCTGGAATTGAGACTTGTTTTGTAGCCATTATACCGCTGATCTGGTCTAGGTGTATGTCTATAATAGTTGTGATGAAGACGCCAAGCCCTCATAGATATACAACCATATTACATAGACATTATTCCAGGGTAACTTCAAAATTATATTACACTACAGTAGGTAGGTGGTACTGTAACACTGCAATTACTGCTGCTAATTCTGTTTTCAGACCATGTAAAGACTTTCAGATGCCATGTAAAAGTCAGATGTCAGATGCGCTTGGTCTTCTCTGACATCTGACCTTTGGTCTTCTCTGGGAATCAAGTTGTTGGTTTCTTACTCTAGCAACCTAAGACCCAACGTATCTCTTCTTCAGTTTTTCCTCTTGGAGATGCGGTCAGCCCCAGCATGTGCTTCCCCCGTTGGGTTGAACAGGAGGTTACTCCGTCCGCAGAGGTTTGTTTGTACACCCATTTAGAGTGGGAGTCGAGGGGTCCAGGGCTTTTCTTGGATGTGATGGACCACTGGAGAAGCAGATCTTGGAACAGTCAGGAGAGGATTAGCAGTGCTCTGTCTGTAGAAATAATCTAAACATCAAATATAATTTTCATAATTGCTCACAGCTGCGATGGTTAAAATAGTTGAGGGGTTACTGCATTGTGACATGATGACGGCAGACAGACATCTCTCTCTGATGCGTTCAGAGAATCATCGTAATTATACCGCAGGTTGGATTATGTCCGGTTTCTGTATTTTACTGCTCTGCTCTTTGGTCTTCTGTCTGAACTGGCTTAGGTCTTGTTTTCAGACTAGACACACATGAGCGGTCCAGAGTGTCTTAATGGTCAAATTCAAGCAAGGCTGTTTGTATGATATCCGGCTCAAAGGAACATTCTAGCTGAGAGGGGATAAGGGTTTTCCACACTTTCATTTTTCTAACAAACAGCAGTTAGACTGAAAGGTGTTGCTTTAATTTATACTCTCTATCACTGCCATCGAAGTTGACCAAACATAGAGTTGATAGATTTAAGAATTTGCTACGATCCCTGCACTTAGTGTGCAGTAATCAAGTACCGGTAGATGTCACTTAGGTGACTTCCTGTGTCTGCTAAGATATTTACTATTGCTGCTCACACTGGGTGAATTAAACCTTTGTTTGAGGTTTGAGTAGGTTTGGTTCCTGAAAGGCTCCATTCCCATGATTGTCCATCACATTGAGATTAAGCCCTCTTCAGCACACATGACTGGGGAAACGGATTCCTTCCTATAAAAAATTCTGACAAGTGATGGTGTTTAATTTCTTGGCGTCCTCCTGGGCCTCAACCCCAGCCAAGTTATGCTCTCACAGGGAATTGTTTCAACCCACAAATATATATTATTTCTTATCAATGTGTAAGACAATCACGTCAAAATACATTTTTAAACTGCAGTATATGTTGTAGTCGCAGAGCAGAGTAGCGATTGAGTCTCTAAAGATTTACAGTTTGAGCTTTTTCGATCTTTAGGGTCTTTGAGGCATATTCACAGGATATACTCAACCTTGAAGATATACAGTATAAGTAGAGTTTTGGAATCTACTGTATCTATTCCTCTCCAAAAAGGGTTCTCCAATGGGACAGCCAAAGAACCGTTTTGGAACAAGAGTAGTCTTAATGATTTCATTGCTGTTTGGAATCACCATTTCTATCTCCCCAAGGCTCTTGCTAATAAAACTTGTTTATGTGTGGCTCATTAAGATCTGGTCCATTGTTGTGATTCAAGGTTTCGAGTAAACTTGTTTACAGGGAAAATTACGGTGGTTTGGACTGATTCAACCACTCTTTCCCCCCGGTGCTCCAGGTCTTTCTCTGTGAGGTTCTGTGCCATCTCCCAGTCTGCTCAGGAGATTTAAGAGCGGGTTCCATTTCTACCTCTCCATTTTCCAGACATTTGAATAGAGCCTATATTGTCTTATTTTTATGCCAGGGGTCCCAATGGCTCTTGGGTTACACTTGTACCTGTTACCTGGCAACTGGCTTCGCTACCTCTCCACCAATGAGTGCCTAAGAGAAGGAGACCTATTTTACGAGGGCGGTGGAGGGATCTGGAAGGATGTGTTGTTTTTATGAATAATCCCCTGGGCAAGCAGTCCACCACATGCTTCCAGGATCCCAGTGTGTCGACAGGTTGTTTATCAGGAGGTTCGCTGAAGAGGGTGGTATTTCACTCCTCAATTGCAACAGGTGCATCATCCTCCCTTCATCTGTTGGTTTTAAAGCGCAGTCTGGTCGTCAAATTGCTCCCAATAACTTTGAGTAGGCCTCACGGGAGGCTGCAGGGAATTTCATCATGGGCGACTGTAGGGAGGAGAGGATGAGAAAAGAAGAGGACAGGAGAATAGAAGAGAAGAGGAGAGGAGAGACGAGACGAGAGGAGTTTGAGACAAGAAGAGAGGAGAGGAGTAAGAGGAGAGATGAGAGGAGACAGACGAGAAGAGAGGAGGTAGAGGACAGGACAGGACAGGAGAGGAGACTGATTGGAGAGGAGAGGAGAGGAGAGGAGAGGAGAGGAGAGGAGAGGAGAGGAGAGGAGAGGAGAGGAGAGGAGAGGAGAGGAGTTTGAGACAAGAAGAGAGGAGAGGAGACAGACGAGAAAAGAGGAGGGAGAGGACAGGACAGGAGAGGAGACTGATAGTAGAGGAGAGAAGGGAGGAGAGAAGTCGGAGGAGAGAAGAGAGGAGAAGAGAGGAGACAGAGGAGACTGAGAAGAGAGGAGTCTGAGAAGAGACTGAGAAGAGAGGGGAGAGGAGAGGAGAGGAGAGAGAATACTGAGAGGAGAGGGGAGATGACAGAGGAGAGGAGTCGAGACAGAGGAGAGGAGAGCAGAGGAGAGGACAGGAGTCTGAGAGGAGAGGAAACAGACGTGAGAGGTGAGAGGAGAGGAGAGGAGACTGAGAGGATAGAGGAGACTAGGTGGAGAGGAGAAGAGAGAGGCTTAGACAGCAGTTAATCCATGCCAGTCTCTCTCTCAGAGCTCACAACATTAGATCATCGCCCATCTCAACCACGAACCCAAACACTGGAATGCCCAGCCACAGCTCGTGACTCATACAGTTGACGCTGTCAGACACAGAGCCATTTTAGGATGTTCCAGTGGTGATTCTGTGGGACCGCCTTTCATCTTGTTGATCCTCAGCTGCTCAGCTACTGGCGTTTGATACACTCAAAGACACAGTGATGTGGTGAGGCCCATCAATGTTATGCTACATTTATCCCAAAGATGGGTTGCTGTGGTAAGCCAGACATCCTTGTTGTAGAGGCAGTTAGCCCTTACTGACAGTTAAATGGGTGAACACACTATACAGGGGACGTGAAAACACCAAACGTACCTTTTCCCACAAATTAAGATACTATTGAGTTGTCCAATTGGTTTGTTTACAGTCTGAGGCAGAATTATCAACCCTATCAATGACATATAGGCATATTGCTGTCATTTCTATGTAAGGCCATCTTTGGTACTTCTGCACAATTACTTGCCGTGTTGTTGCAATGTATTCAAGTCTTATTGGCGACAGAGTGCAAATCGGGTATGATATACAGTATTTTCTTAAGGTTGAGAGAGCAGCACTGTAGCAGAGACTATGCCAATGACACCCAGTTGGAGGTTTAATCCTGATGACTTTTCAGGGAGATCTATCCTCATATAGAAGTACTTAGCTGTATTTCCTGTGCTGGCTGGCTTAGTGGAACTCAGCCCTATGAAGTCATCTTTCCACTGTCCGCACTCGGCTGCATCTCCAAGGTGTTGTGCTGCTAGCATTATTACTTTCCAGTCTGTTTGTCACCGTGTGGTCCTCAATACTCCATGTGTGTTCGTCCCCCATCGTTGCTGCTGTCTGGCCTGGCGCGGTACTATCCACCAATTAGCATGCTAGCTCATCCCTTCCAGGATCAATCACCAGGCTCTCTGGCGAGACAGTGTGCCGGGGGGCTGTGGTTTGGCACCAGGACTGAATCTGTCTCCTAACCCTAACCCCGGAGGAGGGACTGTCCTGGCCAGGGAACTCCTGGGAGGGGGGTCATTTATCTTAGTTTGTTGTCATCTTCGGACAGTTATGAGACAATGGTAGGTAGCACGTTATATATTACCTCTGTATGGGTGGTCCTCTGTAGCTCAGCTGGTAGAGCACGGCGCTTGTAATGCCAAGGTAGTGGGTTCGATCCCTGGGACCACCCAAAAACAAAAAAATGTATGCACGCATGACTGTAAGTCGCTTTGGATAAAAGCGTCTGCTAAATGGCATTTTAAAAAATTACAGTTTTGGTCTGGTATTTTATTAAATAATGTCGTACCAGTGTGTACTTTCATAGAAATGTTTTCACTTATAATTGGAACTCTTCCCACTGGGCACAGACGTCAGTTCAACGTATAGTTTTGAGTTACATTTGGTTGAGTTGTCAACTAATGTGAATTCAACGTGAAATCAACAAAACATTTAAACATGTCATTGGATTAAGGTTAAAAGTTGGGTGAAAAAAATTATTACATTTCCTTACGTTGATGACTTTTTAAAAATCCAATCAGTTTTCCACGTTGATTCAACGTCATCACATTAAATGTTTGGGTTGAAATGACATGGAAACAATGCTGAATCAATCAGTTTCTGCACAGTGGGTTTTTTCATCATTAATCCATGTTCTGAAATGTTAAAGATGCCCTATGCAGAAATCGCACACCATTTCCTGGTTGCTAAAATTCTATTAGTTCGCCTAATTTCAGTTTATGTGACAAAACAAGCAACTATAGTGTAGAGAATCATTGTACCATCTAAACTGCTGTGAAAAAATTTCCATCACCAAAAATATTGTATTTTCAGCTGTTTGAAGCTGGTTTACAAAACCAAAAGTAAAAGATGCAAAAACAAAACTTAATAGCAAGAAGAATAGAAATAACGCACATAGATCATATCTACCGCTTCTTAGACTTGCGTTAAATGAGAATGACAGATCTATAACTCACATTTCTATGTGAATTTGGTCGGGTCGCCCCAAAAGTTACATATTGCAGCTTTAACTAGGAGCAGACCTTGGTAAGCGCTCTCTTATTACCCACTGTACATGTACTTAAATGCTGAACCTCAAGTCAAGATGATTGAGCATCCTGTCATGGTTCTGTAACAGATGTACCACCTTCCTCTGTGCAGATCCTTTCAGATGACAGGTGAGGGACTTCTGAAGAAAAACATCAGGGGCTAGATGGTCAGTGAAGGTTTTTCTAAGGGTAACAATCCCCTCAAATTGACTCTGTCCGATTAGAGGGAGGTTGTGACTACTCTGCTGTGTAGGCCTATTCTGTTCCTGGCTCAGTGAGTGAGTGAATAAACCAGGAGAGGTTAATTGAGCGATAAAGTATTTTCACTTGTTGACTGATAGAAGCCAGACTTTTTATTTTCTCAGTAAAGTTCTCTCTGCTCTGTTTTGGTTCTACTGTAATCGTTTGGGAACAGTGGTTTCACCAAAGTGTGTCCACAACCGTTACAGCAGCCTGCATCCCCCCGTAATCTGGGGCCTACTGTGTTATACAGATGTAGGATCTTAATTTGATCACCCTGTTGCAGGATAACTTTCCTGCAATACAGGAAATGTATTTGAGGTTGAAAAAGGTTTCTGATGTTTGTAATTTCCATGTTGAAATTTCATGCTTGATTTTTTTTCCCTTACAAAAATGTATCAACCCCTACAAACATTTCCATTAATTGTAATCCACATAATAATTCACATTTCCTGTTGCGGCAGGATTATTTTCCTGCTGCGGTAAAATCCTACATCTGTAATATCACATTTCAGCTTGAAAAGCAGTGAAAATCAGTTTGGAGACTAACTCTGGATTTGCTTTGTCTCCAAATGAGCAACAGCTGCTGTGTCCAGACACATTTGGGAAAGATGTGCCAGTGGCTTATGTACATTATCAAAGACCACAGGAGGCTGCTGAGGGGAGGACGGCTCATAATAATGTCTGGAACAGAGCAAATGGAATGGCATCAAACACATGGAAACCATGTGTTTAATGTATTTGATACCATTCCACTAATTCCACTCCAGCCATTACCACGAGCCAGTTCTCCCCAATTAAGGTGGCACCAACCTCCTGTGTCAAAGACCATTCCTTTGGTCCTCATCTACGCTGTATCTTAATTAAAGTCCTACTCCAGGCACATCTCAATAGATGGTCCATGTATCCTCATCAGACCAACTCCTTGAAGTTCGCAGTTAGTACAGATTTTGCTCAAAACATATACAGTATTGTTTTACCCTTTAGTGTGTGTACTTACTGTAATTATACTTGGGATATCGCTTCTCAACAGGAAAAGTAAAAAAATCACTGGAGGATGCTGTAACGTATACACCGGGAGTCAGAAAGTAGGTGTAGAAGGTGAGTTTTAACACTGAACAGATACAACAGCACAAACATGGGAAACGTACTGAAAATGAGAGAAAAACCAATAACACCTAAGTTCTGATGACAACAGTAGGCTAAATAGAGGGGAAGTAATCAGGGAAGTGATGAAGTCCAGGTGTGCCTAATGATGAGGCGCAGGTGTGCGTAATGAAGGTTGCCAGGTGTGCGTAAAGATGGGTTGCCAGGACCGGTGGTTAGTAGACCGGGGACGTTGAGTGCCGGAGAAGGGGAGTGGGAGTAGATGTGACAGATGTCTTCAAATCCTGACAAATCCTAACAATTTACAAAAGGAAGTTAGATTTCCTGCTGGATTTCTAAGAAACAAACGATCAAATCCATATTTTGGTTATTTGTTTATTACCTAGAACGGCGAGGCCCCTCTGCTGCAGGGTTTGACGTAGATTTACTCCACAGTAAGAGAGCAGATGTATTGTGTTGCAACATGCAAACCACAAAAAAAGGAAACTTCACAACAAATCATTAACCAAACATCTTAAACGGACATCTAGGGTGTATCACTTCCGGTAGACAGGCGAAGCGCTAGTACGCTCAACTGAAAGGAGACCGTTCGTTTACAGTATACTAAAATGAACTAATAGTATATAGTATATACTCGTTAAGTACGCAGTATACAGTATGTTAGTATGGGTATTCGAACACAGCTCCTGTCTGTCTCTTTAATCTGTTTACTGAAAGGCACAGATTGGTCAGCTGACATCTACTGTCTTCTCTTCGCCGAGGACGTGAAGGAGAGAAGGAAGAGGAGGTCTTGTAAAGTGGAGATGAGGAGAGGAAAATGTAGTGAGGCCATGGACTGGCTTCTTCTACTCTAATACTCCCTTACGAGGACAGTTTTAGATTAGAAAAAGGTACTGGCTCAAGTGCCCTGAATCAAGTATAAAAAGCACGTATAAACATGACAAATTGCTCATCAGAAGCAGACGATTAAGTTTGCTGCAACCACATCTTCCACTTATGAGGGAATTATGCAAAAGCTTCATTGCGGTGTTAGCGAGGGCTAGGCAGCATTATCATTGCTGGACAAACAGTGAAAAGACTGTTAAAGTCACAACGTTTTTTTTGTTAACGCATCCTTTTGCAATACCTTTTTCAACCATGTAAATACTTGGTAACTATGCACCTAAATGGTAATTAAATCATAAGAAATGGTGCATAAAAGGTAATGAACAAGAACGTTAGGAGCAGTCGGAGCTACTGACGAGCCCAGAGGGGACAAATGAGCTCTTAATGCTTACTCCTTGTAAATTACTAATTTTTTTACATTTACATTTTAGTCATTTAGCAGACTCTCTTATCCAGAGCGACTTACAGTTAGTGCATACATTTTTATTTTTTAAATACTGGAATCGAACCCACAACCCTGGCGTTGCAAATGCCATGCTCTACCAACTCAGCAGACTAAGTGCCCGGATGTAGTTACTGTTAAAATCTCTACTGTCCCGTGTAGCTCAGTTGGTAGAGCATGGCGCTTGCAACGCCAGGGTTGTGGGTTCGATTCCCACGGGGGGCCAGTATGAAAAAAATAAAAAATCTATGCACTCACTAACTGTAAGTCGCTCTGGATAAGAGAGTCTGCTAAAATGACTAAAACATGTAATCATCTACCTGATTGTTTTATGGCACCTCAGGCACTGTAGGAGGAAGTTATCTGTTTCTTGTGCTTGGCACAAAGAGATATAACAGGACTGTACAGCAAGTATTATGTAACAATGTGTACCTGCACTGCAATAACACTGTTGCTATGTTGATACCATGTGAAGATGTACGTTTTTTGGATACCCAGAAGCTTGAGCAGGTTGTCCATGTTGCTTGAATACAGGCCCTATTCACCCTCCATCATTCACTCCATTTTGACACAGCAGGTGTTAGCAGGCTGCTATTGGATGTAATTGGCCACCTTCAGGCTTTTGCTTCACTCTACAGGCCTTTGGTTCACTCTGTGAGACCTGAACCCAGTCAGTCACCTGGAGAGTTTACTGCTAAGTGGCAAAGGTTCACAGATGAAGCCTTCTCCATGGACACGTCCCACTGTTCTCTTCTATCTCTGCTATCCCCAACCCACTGCACTTCAACTTTCATTTACAGACCTCAGTCCCCCTCAGGTGGAAAAACAACCCCGTTCTCCCCCGCGCAGGCGGCACTTCCCGGTCCAGAGCCCCTAGTGTGAGACTCTTGACGGGTCTATAAACGGGTAACTTACAGTATGACGCACTTCTCTGCCTTCTTTTAGCTGTTATGTTTGTATAACCTTAAAGTGCAGGTTACGTAAGAGCAGTTCTGAACAGCCAGGTAAACAGAGAGGAGGTGATGAAATGGAGATGCAATCCATGGGGTGAAGGAAACTGACCCAGATCCATGACTGTGAGAATGACTGATTTTAGAGGGAGAGAGATCCAAGTATTTCCTATTGGAGAGGTTCAGGAGACATCGATCCCCCTGGTGATTGGCCCTGCAATTCTAGGCTGCGGTGAGATTTATTGATTGTGAGCTCTAAACTGATCTTTGGCGAGGATTGGGCTGGCGGGGTCTGCCATGTGATATTCGTACTCCTACACCTTTCCACTAGGAGGTGGATTTACAGAGGGACAAAGCAGGATGGGTTACAAAAGACTACCATAATTCGTTTAGCGTCCTAACTTGAGATCTGCGCATAACTCATAACTTTTGTTTAAATCATAACCTAATTGCATAACTTAGGAGCATTAACATAAATCAGACCATAGTGACAGGTAGCTTTTGTGGAAGCCAACACAACTTTACACACACGTTCACTAAAAACGTTAGAGACTGTCCACCTGTCTTCAGGTGCTAATCATGGGATGCAGACTCCAGTGATATTTCACTCTAAATTTCACAATTTATTTAGCGCCAGTCTTGACATGATGTCGGCGCTTACAGATGTCTTTTATTGGGTGGACGAGGTCATTTGTCCCCAGCCAGAGGTTTCCTGAGTGACAATGACACAACGTCACCGCCGCCAGCCAAATGTGTCATGTCAGCTGGAAGCGAGACGTGTCTGTCTGTCACGATCGTCGTAGAGAGTAGACCAATGCGCAGCGTGATGAACGAACATATTTATTTATATAAGGAATGCACGAACAAAACAACAAAACGAAAACATGACGTCCTACGGTAAACACAACCCAAACGGAAACAAACCAAACGGAAACAAGATCCCACAAACACTAAGGGAAACAGACTGTTTAAATATGGCTCCCAATCAGAGACAACCAGCAACAGCTGACACTCGTTGCCTCTGATTGGGAGCCACTCTGGCCAACATAGAAATACACAAACTAGAACTCCCACACAGAACATAAACACATAGAATCTACACACCCTGGCTCAACATATAGAGTCCCCAGAGCCAGGTTGTGACAGTACCCCCCCCCCCCCCCGCCCCCAAAGGCGCGGACTGCGACCGCGCCTCAACTTGAACCAAACAGGGGAGGGCTGGGTGGGCATTCCTCCTCGGAGGCGGTTCCGGCTCCGGGCTTGCCCACCACCCTCCAATAATCCCCCCATAGCGCCCCTGGTCCGGTCTGGCCCCGCTGGCTGGAGCTGAACTGGACATCGTAGGAGCGGATAGCTTCAGCTCCGGTGTGTAGTAGCTGACCGGTACCTGACCAGGCACCGGTGACCCAGGCACGGGTTGTGCCGGACTGACGACGCACACCCCTGGCTTGGTGCGTGGAGCAGGAACGGGCCGGACCGGGCTGAAGATGCGCACCCCTGGCTTGGTGCGTGGAGCAGCTACGGGCCGGACCGGGCTGACGATGCGCACCCCTGGCTTGGTGCGTGGATCAGCTACGGGCCGGACCGGGCTGACGATGCGCACCCCTGGCTTGGTGCGTGGAGCAGCAACGGGCCGGACCTGGCTGACGATGCGCACCCCTGGCTTGGTGCGTGGAGCCGGAACGGGCCTTACCGGGCTGACGACTCGCATCCCTGGCTTGGTGCGTGGAGCAGGAACGGGCCTTACCAGGCTGACGACTCGCACCCCTGGCTTGGTGCGAGTAGCAGGAACAGGCCGGGTCGGGCTGGCGACGCGCACCCCTGGCTTGGTGCGTGGAGCAGGAACGGGCCTTACCAGGCTGACCACTCGCACCCCTGGCTTGGTGCGAGTAGCAGGAACAGGCCGGGCCGGGCTGGCGACGCGCACCGTAGGTTTGGTGCGAAGGGCAGGAACAGGCCGGGCCGGGCTGGCGACGCGCACCGTAGGCTTGGTGCGAGTGGCAGGAACAGGCCGGGCCGGGCTGGCGATGCGCACCGTAGGCTTGGTGCGAAGGGCAGGAACAGGCCGGGCCGGGCTGGCGACGCGCACCGTAGGCTTGGTGCGAGTGGCAGGAACAGGCCGGACGGGCTGGCGACGCGCACCATCCACTTAGTGCGGGGAGAAGGAACGGGCCGGACCGGACTGGTGACGCACACCACTTGCTTGGTGTGAGGAGCGGGACTGGGTTTCGTCATAACCCTCCGCTCCCTCAGCTGCCTACCGAGTTCCTCTCGCCGTGCCTCAATTCTCACCTTCTCCCTTATCGCCTCCAATAGCTCCACCCTCTGCACCACTAACTCCTGCTCCCTCTGCGCCAATAGCCCCCTTAACCTGGTGGCCTCCTCACCTAACCTCCTACTACGCCCTGTAGCTGCCTCCTGCTGCCCCGTCACCCATGCCGTATGCCCCCCCCCCCTAAAAATGTTTTGGGGTTGCCTCTCGTCCGTCCGACGACGACATTGTTGACGCCGTTGCTCCTCTCTCCGTCGCGCCTCTACCGTCTCACTCCATGGACGGCGATCCATCCCGGCCTGGATTTCCTCCCAGGTCCAGGACCCCTGCCCGTCCAATATTTGCTCCCACGTCCAGGCTGCCTGCTCCTGGACACGCTGCTTGGTCCTGGTATGGTGGGATCTTCTGTCACGATCGTCGTAGAGAGTAGACCAATGCGCAGCGTGATGAACGAACATATTTATTTATATAATGAATGCACGAACAAAACAACAAAACGAAAACGTGACGTCCTACGGTAAACACAACCCAAACGGAAACAAACCAAACGGAAACAAGATCCCACAAACACTAAGGGAAACAGACGGTTTAAATATGGCTCCCAATCAGAGACAACCAGCAACAGCTGACACTCGTTGCCTCTGATTGGGAGCCACTCTGGCCAACATAGAAATACACAAACTAGAACTCCCACACAGAACATAAACACATAGAATCTACACACCCTGGCTCAACATATAGAGTCCCCAGAGCCAGGGTGTGACACTGTCACATGTGGAGCGTACAGCAGACCTTGGGGTCAGATGTAGCCACAGAGTAGCTGTAACTGACAAGCTGTATAGGAGTCTTCAGATCTGAAAGCATAACCACAAGTGTTGTGAAATGTGACGTTGTTTACAGGCTGTTTCTACGGTATGGCTTCTATGCTAGAGGCACAGCAGACGATGCGTGACTGATTGTACTCTGCATCTAAAGCTTTGTGGGCCTGTTGTATGGACTGTAAACAGACACAGTTTGACTGGTAGATGTTCTTTCTTTCATACATTGTTGCCTTTTGTCTGGTAAAGTATGACTTGAGTCTGTTAATAGTCCCTGGTGCCAGCTATTGATATGGTTTAGAATTTACTGACATTTGATGGGGTACTGTTTAGTGTGTGCATGTGTTTGTTTTTATAATGCCAGATGAAGGGGGTTCTTGTTATGTCACCGTTGTGTCCCCATGCTTCGCTTTGATGATGACATTAAAGACCCTGCAAAAAGCCTTTGAGCTTTGCCATGGGTGAACGTCACTGGTTACCATTATTATATTAGCCCTTATGTGGAACATTTGAGCAATTACAAGTTCTTGTACTGTACTCATACTGAGTACATTCTCATTTAAGCCAAGATGTGATGTGAATATGTCATGCCGTATAATTCTTAGATTCCCCATTTCAGAGACAATTCTTTCATTGAGATAAAGGCGGACATATGAAAATAACAGTGAATGGACCCTAGCAATCGTACACGTCGGATAAATCAATCACAGTTGTCATCAGCATAGCTAAGTGAAATTTTTTTATGGCAGATTATTTCAAGCAGGACTATAACTAACTACTGTAAAAAACAAATGTGGGAATGACCTCGTCCCGATGTTGAAGAATTGTAGACAGACAGTTCATAAGTAGTCATTAGTTGCTGATAGCCTTCTTGCATCTCTTTGTTATGTAACCTCTCTCTCCGAGATAGTTTTTTCCCTCCAAAATGAGAAACATGCATTGCAGTGTTGTTCAGTGTGTCATCCTCTGGATGTCATAAAGCCATAGAAGTCGCCATTAAACATCAAGAGACTTACACTAGCCGGCCAATCATTCTGGCCTCAGGGAGAACGGGCTATTATCCTCCTAATTTAAACCTTGCCCCCTGCTTAGAAAAGGCAAATTATACAGTATGTTCTCTCTGGGCTTTTTTAATTTGTCTACCTCTTGACCTTTTTAACTAATTAACTTTTCTAAAATGCTTCGTATTTTGTTGTACTCATGGTCCGTCTTAGAACCATAACTTACCATCTGTGACATCATCCTCCTTCCATGTTAATGACACTCATTCAAGCAAATATGATCAACACAGCACGTTTACGACCTCACATACAGTGGGGGAAAAAAGTATTTAGTCAGCCACCAATTGTGCATGTTCTCCCACTTAAAAAGATGAGAGAGGCCTGTAATTTTCATCATAGGTACACGTCAACTATGACAGACAAAATGAGGGAAAAAAATCCAGAAAATCACATTGTAGGATTTTTTATGAATTTATTTGCAAATTATGGTGGAAAATAAGTATTTGGTCAATAAAAAAAGTTTCTCAATACTTTGTTATATACCCTTTGTTGGCAATGACACAGGTCAAACGTTTTCTGTAAGTCTTCACAAGGTTTTCACACACTGTTACTGGTATTTTGGCCCATTCCTCCATGCAGATCTCCTCTAGAGTAGTGATGTTTTGGGGCTGTCGCTGGGCAACACGGACTTTCAACTCCCTCCAAAGATTTTCTATGGGGTTGAGATCTGGAGACTAGCTAGGCCACTCCAGGACCTTGAAATGCTTCTTACAAAGCCACTCCTTCGTTGCCCGGGCGGTGTGTTTGGGATCATTGTCATGCTGAAAGACCCAGCCACGTTTCATCTTCAATGCCCTTGCTGATGGAAGAAGATTTTCACTCAAAATCTCACGATACATGGCCCCATTCATTCTTTCCTTTACACGGATCAGTCGTCCTGGTCCCTTTGCAGAAAAACAGCCCCAAAGCATGATGTTTCCACCCCCATGCTTCACAGTAGGTATGGTGTTCTTTGGATGCAACTCAGCATTCTTTGTCCTCCAAACACGATGAGTTGAGTTTTTACCAAAAAGTTATATTTTGGTTTCATCTGACCATATGACATTCTCCCAATGATCTTCTGGATCATCCAAATGCACTCTAGCAAACTTCAGACGGGCCTGGACATGTACTGGCTTAAGCAGGGGGAAATGTCTTGCACTGCAGGATTTGAGTCCCTAGCGGCGTAGTGTGTTACTGATTGTAGGCTTTGTTACTTTGGTCCCAGCTCTCTGCAGGTCATTCACTACGTCCCCCCGTGTGGTTCTGGGATATTTGCTCACCGTTCTTGTGATCATTTTGACCCCACGGGGTGAGATCTTGCGTGGAGCCCCAGATCGAGGGAGATTATCAGTGGTCTTGTATGTCTTCCATTTCCTAATAATTGCTCCCACAGTTGATTTATTCAAACCAAGCTGCTTACCTATTGCAGATTCAGTCTTCCCAGCCTGGTGCAGGTCTACAATTTTGTTTCTGGTGCCCTTTGACAGCTCTTTGGTCTTGGCCATAGTGGAGTTTGGAGTGTGACTGTTTGAGGTTGTGGACAGGTGTCTTTTATACTGATAACAAGCTCAAACAGGTGCCATTAATACCGGTAACGAGTGGAGGACAGAGGAGCCTCTTAAAGAAGAAGTTACAGGTCTGTGAGAGCCAGAAATCTTGCTTGTTTGTAGGTGACCAAATACTTATTTTCCACCATAATTTGCAAATAAATTCATAAAAAATCCTACAATGTGATTTTCTGGATTTTATTTTCTCAATTTGTCTGTCATAGTTGACGTGTACCTATGATGAAAATTACAGGCCTCTCTCATCTTTTTAAGTGGGAGAACTTGCACAATTGGTGGCTGACTAAATACTTTTTTTCCCCACTGTATGTCCTGCATCTCCCTGTATGTAGAAATTAAGTTTAATTCCAAAACGCTATATAGTATATCAATTTTCAGAAATGTGGGTAAATTCGCTTTTGTTGTTTAAATAACTTCTGAAAGAGATTGGTGTGTTTTTTCCCCATCTAATCATGGCATGGGGTTGTTAAATGACAGACATGTATTTGTTTGAATCCTATCACTAGGTTGTTTCATTTCAGAGAGACAAACAATCACATTTTGTTGCAAAAACTTTGTTCTCACTCAGAGAAAAAACTAGCACTGCAGGGTTTTACTCAGTCAGATGTGACAAATAGTTCTATTTTTAATAAAGAACGGTACAAATGATACATTTGTGACATCAATATTTTTCAAAAATACGTATAAATAAATGTATCGATACAGTAATATGGGCTCTGGTCAAAAGTAGTGCACTATATAACCACCCTGCTACACTACAGCCATCAGCCATTGGGAATGCTTCCTTTAAAATCAATTTAAGCTGCTATACTGCCCGTATTGCGCACGCACTGTGTCACGTCCAATGGCAGCATCCAAGCTCAAGAATCGCCAAGGTTCAATTCTCGATGGCTGATGTGCGTGTTCATTCCATCTTGTGAATTAAAATAATAAATGAGAAATGAAGTCGATTTTGGTTGCATATGGCCTGGACTAGACACCACTGGTTATTTTACTAAGATTTATAAAGTCAAGAAGCTACTATTTAGCAGAAACTCTAGCTAGCTAGCTACATTGACTATGTTCACAATGTAAACAAAATAAATGTATGTAATTAGAGGATCATTGAGCACAGCACTAGCAAAAATGGAATGGGTACTTGTGAAAAACTGGACCAAAGCTATTGTACATTTACGTCATTTAGCAGACGCTCTTATCCAGAGCGACTTACAGTTAGTGAGTACATACATATTTGTATTTATTTTTCATACTGGCCCCCCGCGGAAATCGAACCCACAACCCTGGCATTGCAAACACCATGCTCTACCAACATCCCTGCCGGCCATTCCCTCCCCTACCCTGGACCAATTGTGCGCCGCCCCATGGGTCTCCCGGTCACAGCCGGCTACGACAGAGCCTGGATTTGAACCAGGATCTCTAGTGGCACAGCTAGCACTGCGATGCAGTGCCTTAGACCACTGCGCCACTCGGGAGACTCACGCGTAATCGATGAATATGACAATACAATAGGGGAAAATAGAATAAAGATGCTCTTCCCCTCTGCTGCTCTCTGCTCTCAAAACAGGTAGAACGTCACATTGACACTACACTGATAGTGGAGCTGAAGTGTAAGGAATAGCGTGCATTTGGGACGAGGCCTTACTCTAACCAAACACTACAGCATGAGGCTAGATTTATGAGGTGTTTAATTTATATGTTAAATATACAGGATACGAACATTCCATTCCAGCTAAACAATGGATACTTTATATAGCGTTTTGCAACAAAACCCATTTTAATACACATTGAAAATATGAGATAATATTTTACACACACATGAAGGTACCTGTAAGCATTAATTTCTGATGGAAAAAAATATTTAAAAAAGCTCTGACGAAGGCCTTGAGGCCGATACGTGAAACTTAATAAAGAGCAGTGATACTATCAAGAGTCACTTTAACTCTACCCACATATACATATTACCTCAACTACCTCAACTAGCCGGTGCCCCCGCACATTGACTCTGCAACGGTACCCCCCTGTATATATAGCCTCCCTACTGTCACTTTATTTTACTTCTGCTCTTTTTTTTCTCAACACTTTTTGTTGTTGTTTTATTTTTACTTTTTTTTTGTTTAAAATAAATGCACTGTTGGTTAAGGGCTGTAAGTAAGCATTTCACTGTAATGTCTGCACCTGTTGTATTCGGCGCATGTGACCAATAAAATTTGATTTGATTTGATTTGAGCAGTGATACTATCAAGAGCAGTGATACTAGCAAGAGCAGTGATACTAGCAAGAGCAGTGATACTAGCAAGAGCAGTGTGCAGGTTTCTTCTTTTTTCTCATCTGATGAAAAAAACACAAATGTAAAAAATTGGTGGATATAGCTTATTGGAAATAAACTCTTTAAATAGACCTCAATTATAAATACCAGTTCTCAGAAATGGGTAATAAGGACTAGCGGGGATTGTTCATGGAGCGAGAGACATGGGGAATCTAAGAATTACAGTGGGGAAAAAAAGTATTTAGTCAGCCACCAATTGTGCAAGTTCTCCCACTTAAAAAGATGAGAGATGCCTGTAATTTTCATCATAGGTACACGTCAACTATGACAGACAAATTGAGAAAAAAAAATCCAGAAAATCACATTGTAGGATTTTTTATGAATTTATTTGCAAATTATGGTGGAAAATAAGTATTTGGTCACCTACAAACAAGCAAGATTTCTGGCTCTCACAGCCCTGTAACTTCTTCTTTAAGAGGCTCCTCTGTCCTCCCCTCGTTTCCTGTATTAATGGCACCTGTTTGAACTTGTTATCAGTATAAAATACACCTGTCCACAACCTCAAACAGTCACACTCCAAACTCCACTATGGCCAAGACCAAAGAGCTGTCAAAGGAAACCAGAAACAAAATTGTAGACCTGCACCAGGCTGGGAAGACTGAATCTGCAATAGGTAAGCAGCTTGGTTTGAAGAAATCAACAGTGGGAGCAATTATTAGGAAATGGAAGACATACAACACCACTGATAATCTCCCTCGATCTGGGGCTCCACGCAAGATCTCACCCCGTGGGGTCAAAATGATCACAAGAACGGTGAGCAAAAATCCCAGAACCACACGGGGGGACCTAGTGAATGACCTGCAGAGAGCTGGGACCAAGTAACAAAGCCTACCATCAGTAACACACTACGCCGCCAGGGACTCAAATCCTGCTGTGTCCCCCTGCTTAAGCCAGTACATGTCCAGACCCGTCTGAAGTTTGCTAGAGTGCATTTGGATGATCCAGAAGAGGATTGGGAGAATGTCATATGGTCAGATGAAACCAAAATAAAAAAAATTGGTAAAAACTCAACTCGTCGTGTTTGGAGTACAAAGAATGCTGAGTTGCATCCAAAGAACACCATACCTACTGTGAAGTATGGGGGTGGAAACATCATGCTTTGGGGCTGTTTTTCTGCAAAGGGACCTGGACGACTGATCCGTGTAAAGGAAAGAATGAATGGGGCCATGTATCGTGAGATTTTTAGTGAAAATCTCCTTCCATCAGCAAGGGCATTGAAGATGAAACGTGGCTGGGTCTTTCAGCATGACAATGATCCCAAACACACCGCCCGGGCAACGAAGGAGTGGCTTCGTAAGAAGCATTTCAAGGTCCTGGAGTGGCCTAGCCAGTCTCCAGATCTCAACCCCATAGAAAATCTTTGGAGGGAGTTGAAAATCTGTGTTGCCCAGCGACAGCCCCAAAACATCACTGCTCTAGAGGAGATCTGCATGGAGGAATGGGCCAAAATACCAGCAACAGTGTGTGAAAACCTTGTGAAGACTTACAGAAAACGTTTGACCTGTGTCATTGCCAACAAAGGGTATATAACAAAGTATTGAGAAACTTTTTTGTTATTGACCAAATACTTATTTTCCACCATAATTTGCAAATAAATTCATTAAAAATCCTACAATGTGATTTTCTGGAATTTATTTTCTCATTTTGTCTGTCATAGTTGACGTGTACCTATGATGAAAATTACAGGCCTCTCTCATCTTTTTAAGTGGGAGAACTTGCACAATTGGTGGCTGACTAAATACTTTTTTTCCCCACTGTATACTGTATGACATATTCACATCACATCTTGGCTTAAAAGAGAATGTACTCAGTATGATACAGTACAAGAACTTGTAATTGCTCAAATGTTCCACACCTGGAAACCATGTGTTTGATTTTTTGATAGCATTCCACCGATACCACTGATACCATTTTTGCGCTTAGCTATGCTGATGACAACTGTGATTGATTTATCCGATGTGTACGATTGCTAGGGTCCGTTCACTGTTATTGCAGGCCCCAAATATCTAACTTTATGACCAGTCGAATGAGAACAGAATGTTTTCATATGTCCGCCTTTATCTCAATGAAAGAATTGTCTCTGAAATGGGGAATCTAAGAATTATACTGCATGACATATTCACATCACATCTTGGCTTAAATGAGAATGTACTCAGTATGATACAGTACAAGAACTTGTAATTGCTCAAATGTTCCACACCTGGAAACCATGTGTTTGATTTTTTGATAGCATTCCACTGATACCGCTCCAGTCATTACCATGAGCCCATCCTCCCCATTTAAGTTGCCACCAACCTCCTGTGGAACCTACACCAGACATTATATTCTACAAACCATTCCCTCTCTCTGTGTGGATGTCCAAACGTAATTTCAAACATAAATCTAGCGTCTCTGCCAAACGTTTCAGATTAGAATCATTCTTCTGGGAATTCATCCCCCTCGTTCCTGACAGCCAGCCTCTCCACTGGCGTGGTGTGCGGAGCCTCCTCTCCTCTCTCCTTTCTGTAGAAACAATCAGATATTTGGACGATTTTGTCCGCCTCAATCTTTTCGTCTGTTTGAACAATCAAGTCCTGGACATGACAGTGAGTTGGCGGTCCACCTCAGGCAGCGCAGGCACAGAGAGTCTCTGGGGGTGGGAGATCTGGGTCCAGCGTTGATTAACTGATGTCTTTTGGAAGCGCCATTAGTTTAGTTATTTCTTTTGTTTGAAACTCCAAGGAAAATCTCCACGAGAGCACAGATGGTGTGCAGGCAGAGGTAACGACACGTTCTCCCCTCCCCAAAACGAACACAGGGATGGTATGCTATTCAGATCTCCATAAGGTGACTGATAGACCATGCACTAGAGCATGTCATATAAATGAATATATTCTGGGATGTGCTGCTTCTCTTGTCTTTTTTTTCTAGTCACATATTAAAAAGCATGACTGATTTATCAGCTGTTAGTCATCGGCTACTGGCGGATCAGTTAGAGTCCATCCGCTAGCGCAGGGTTGCCCAACCCTGTTCCTGGAGAGCTACCTTCCTGTAGGTTATCGCTCCAACCCCAGGTGTTACTAACCTGATTCATCTTATCAATCTGCTAATTATTAGAATCAGGTTTGCTAGTTTAGGGTTGGAGCAAAAACCTACAGGATGATAGCTCTCCAGGAACAGGGTTGGGCAGTCCTGCAGGTTAAATGGTTTAGATCAGGGCTCTCCAACCCTGTTCCTGGAGAGCTACCGTCCTGTAGGTTATCACTCCAACCCTACCTAGCTCACCTGATTCTAATAATTAGCTGATTGATCAGCTGCACCAGGTTAGTTACAACTGGGGTTGGAGCGAATACCTAGCTCTCCAGGAACAGGGTTGTAGAACCCTGGTTTAGATGTTTCTCACAGTAAAGAATATCTACTAAGGGAATACATCATATGAATATTATTGGACCCAACTCTTGTACACTCTTCGAAAAAAGGTGCTATCTAGAAACTAAAAGGGTTCTTCGGCTGTCCCCATAGGAGAACCCTTTGAATAACCATTTTTAGTTCCAGGTAGAACCCTTTCGGGTTCCATGTAGAACCCTTTCCACAGAGGGTTCTACATGGAACCCAAAAAGGTTATACCTGAAACAAAAAAGGATTCTCCTATGGGGACAGCCAAAGAAGGGTTGGACTAGAGCAGGATGGAGGACAGGTGGAGAAGGGTTGGACTAGAGCAGGATGGAGGACAGGTGGAGAAGGGTTGGACTAGAGCAGGATGGAGGACAGGTGGAGAAGGGTTGGACTAGAGCAGGATGGAGGACAGGTGGAGAAGGGTTGGACTAGAGCAGGATGGAGGACAGGTGGAGAAGCAATTTTATATAATACATTTCAATCTTATTTAAAAGCCAGCTTTGTAAGATGAACTCTGAAAAATAAATTAAAGGTGAAGAGAGGTTCTGATCAAAACTGGATGAGAAAATAGTTGCTAGATTCAATCAGGAAATTCCTCTCAGGAACAAAATAATGAACTGTTTTTCATAGTTTTTACATGCATTTTTGGAGGAAGAGAAGAGAGTGAAATGAAGGAAATGGCAGCTGTTTTGTCTCTGGGCCTCTTTGAAAATAAGTCCACTCTCATGACAGCAGTGGCAAATTGACGAATGTATGTTTTCAAAAGAGATGAGTTATCTTCAATGGAGACAGTTGAATAACAGGTGTTTTGAATGCTATGGGATTGTGCAGAGGTTGTGTCTCTCTCTGGCGGGAGGTAAGCTTGGCTTATATGGCTTATACGGGGTCGAGTAAAGCTTAAACTATGTAGTTAGATTGTAGTTAGGTATTGTAGGTAGTTATCGTGGGTTATTGTATGTAATTATTTTAGGTATTGTATTCGGCTGAGCCCGGTGAAGCACGAGGCTAGCTAACCCACTACCTGGACTAGCTAGTGGGTAGCAACTGGTAACTATTAGCAACTGTGGATAGTTGTTTCACGCTTGAGAGTACCTGTAATTATGCCAGCTAGCTGCCTACAATAATTACATACAATAATGCCTACCATTCAGCTGTTTTTCTAACCTCATTGTCTGAAGCGTTAACGTTAGATAGTAAGTAGCTACTGTGCTCGAAATGTAGCTAGCTTGTTGCTACCTGGATAGCTACTAAACAATAGATGGAACGACCTAGCGAACAGACACGAACTGGCTGAATCGATTCAGTGGCTAGCTTTGCACTTGGCTAGCTAACAGTAGCTGCTAGGGGTAAGTTATAACCTACATTTGTGTTTTGTTTTTACATACTGGTAGCCAGAGTCGTTCAAGGGAATTCGGGACATGGGTGACTAGTTAACGTTAGCTTGGCTCTCTCTGTGTGTTCGTGCCGTGGGAGGACGGGTTTCTTTGTTGGCAGAAAGCAATGGCTAGCTAGTATGCTAACTAACTGGCTGAATAAGTTGACGACGGACTCGCTCAAGCTGTCGGGACTAACCCACAACCTTAGACACGGACACGAATGATCTGCTTGGCGTGTTGACACACTGGTGGTTTGTTGTGGCCGAGTATTGGTGCTAAGCCGTGTTGTTGGAGCCCGGCATGCTAGTTGGCTGTGGTGTCATATGACTAGGTGCCCTGGACGGTTTTCACGGAAGAATACTGTACCAAGTTAGCTAGCTGAATAAACTAAGTTAGTCTATTCCTAGAAAACATTGAACCGCTGTAGTTTACAACAATTATAGTTTCTGAGGTGGAAGTTGGGAGAGTTATATTTGGGTGTTTCAGTGAAACGTAAGTGAGGGAGGCCCCGCTCTCTAGCTTTCCCAGATGTTTAGTTCATTTCATTCCGATCTCCTTTGCATTATTGTAGCCATTTTCTGTAGCCTGTCAACTATGCCTCTGTCTATCCCTGTTCTCTCCTCTCCGCACAGGCTATACAAATGCCTCACACCGCGTGACTGCTGCCTCTCTAACCTGGTGGTCCCTGCACGCACGACCCACGTGGAGTTCCAGGACTCCGGCGGCCTCTGGAACTGCCGTTCTGCGGCCAACAAGGCAGAGTTCATCTTAGCCTATACTACCCTCCAGTCCCTCGACTTCTTGGCGCTGACGGAAACATGGATTACCACTGAAAACACTGCTACTCCTACTGCTCTCTCCTCGTCTGACCATGTGTTCTCGCATACCCCGAGAGCATCTGGTCAGCGGGGTGGTGGCACAGGAATCCTCATCTCTCCCAAGTGGACATTCTCTCTTTTTCCCCTGACCCATCTGTCTATCTCCTCATTTGAATTCAATGCTGTCACAGTCACTAGCCCATTCAAGCTTAACATCCTTGTCATTTATCGCCCTCCAGGTTCCCTTGGAGAGTTCATCAATGATTTATCGCCCTCCAGGTTCCCTTGGAGAGTTCATCAATGAGCTTGACGCCTTGATAAGTTCCTTTCCTGAGGATGGCTCACCCCTCACAGTTCTGGGTGATTTCAACCTCCCTACGTCTACCTTTGACTCATTTCTCTCTACCTCCTTCTTTCCACTCCTCTCCTCTTTTGACCTCACCCTCTCACCATCCCCCCCTACTCACAAGGCAGGCAATACGCTTGACCTCTTCTTTACTAGATGCTGTTCTTCTACTAATCTCACTGCAACTCCCCTCCATGTCTCCGACCACTACTTTGTATCCTTTTCTCTCTCGCTCTCCTCCAACACTACTCACTCTGCCTCTACTCAGATGGTAATGCGCTGTCGCAACCTTCACTCTCTCTCTCCCGCTACTCTCTCCTCTTCCATCCTATCATCTCTTCCATCTGCTCAATCCTTCTCCCTCCAATCTCCTGATTCTGTCTCCTCAACCATCCTCTCCTCCCTTTCTGCATCCTTTGACTCTCTATGTCCCCTATCCTCCCGGCCGGCACGGTTCTCCCCTCCTGCTCCGTGGCTTGACGACTCATTGCGAGCTCACAGAACAGGGCTCCGGGCAGCCGAGCGGAAATGGAGGAAAACTAGACTCCCTGCGGACCTGGCATCTTTTCACTCCCTCCTCTCTACATTTTCTTCATCTGTTTCTGCTGCTAAAGCCACTTTCTACCACTCTAAATTCCAAGCATCTGCCTCTAACCCTAGGAAGCTCTTTGCCACCTTCTCCTCCCTGCTGAATCCTCCTCCCCCTCCCCCCCTCCTCCCTCTCTGTGGATGACTTAGTCAACCATTTTGAAAAGAAGGTTGACGACATCCGATCCTCGTTTGTTAAGTCAAATGACACTGCTGGTCCTGCTCCCACTGCCCTACCCTATGCTTTGACTTCTTTCTCCCCTCTCTCTCCAGATGAAATCTTGCGACTTGTGACGGCCGGCCACCCAACATCCTGCCCGCTTGACCCTATCCCCTCCTCTCTTCTCCAGACCATCTCCGGTGACCTTCTCCCATACCTCACCTCGCTCATCAACTCATCCTTGACCGCTGGCTATGTCCCTTCCGTCTTCAAGAGAGCGAGAGTTGCACCCCTTCTCAAAAAACCAACACACGATCCCTCCGATGTCAACAACTACAGACCAGTATCCCTTCTTTCTTTTCTCTCCAAAACTCTTGAGCGTGCCGTCTTTAGCCAACTCTCTTGCTATCTCTCTCAGAATGACCTTCTTGATCCAAACCAGTCAGGTTTCAAGACTGGTCATTCAATTGAGACTGCTCTTCTCTGTGTCACAGAGGCTCTCCACACTGCTAAAGCTAACTCTCTCTCCTCTGCTATTGTCCTTCTAGACCTGTCTGCTGCCTTTGATACTGTGAACCATCAGATCCTCCTCTCCACCCTCTCCGAGTTGGGCATCTCCGGCGCGGCTCACTCTTAGATTGCGTCCTACCTGACCGGTCGCTCCTACCAAGTGGCGTGGCGAGAATCTGTCTCCGCACCACGTGCTCTCACCACTGGTGTTCCCCAGGGCTCAGTTCTAGGCCCTCTCCTATTCTCGCTATACACCAAGTCACTTGGCTCTGTCATATCCTCACATGGCCTCTCCTATCATTGCTACGCAGACGACACACAACTAATCTTCTCCTTTCCCCCTTCTGATAACCAGGTGGCGAATCGCATCTCTGCATGTCTGGCAGACATATCAGTGTGGATGACGGATCACCACCTCAACGCTGAACCTCGGCAAGACGGAGCTGCTCTTCCTCCCGGGGAAGGACTGCCCGTTCCATGATCTCGCCATCACGGTTGACAACTCTATTGTGTCCTCCTCCCAGAGTGTGAAGAGCCTTGGCGTGACCCTGGACAACACCCTGTCGTTCTCCGCTAACATCAAGGATCCTGTAGGTTCATGCTCTACAACATTCGGAGAGTACGACCCTGCCTTACACAGGAAGCGGCACAGGTCCTAATCCAGGCACTTGTCATCTCCCGTCTGGATTACAGCAACTCGCTGTTGGCTGGGCTCCCTGCCTGTGCCATTAAACATTAAACTCATCCAGAATTCCGCAGCCCGTCTGGTGTTCAACCTTCCCAAGTTCTCTCACGTCACCCCGCTCCTCCGCACACTCCACTGGCTTCCAGTTGAAGCTTGCATCTGCTACAAGACCATGATGCTTGCCTACGGAGCTGTGAGGGGAACGGCACCTCCGTACCTTCAGGTTCTGATCAGTCCCTACACCCAAACAAGGGCATTGCGTTCATCCACCTCTGGCCTGCTGGCCCCCCTACCTCTGCGGAAGCACAGTTCCCGCTCAGCCCAGTCAAAACTCTTCGCTGCTCTCGCATCCCAATGGTGGAACAAGCTCCCTCACAACGCCAGGACAGCGGAGTCACTCACCACCTTCCGGAGACACTTGAAACCCCACCTCTTTAAGGAATACCTGGGATAGGATAAAGTAATCCTTCTACCCCCCCTTACCCCACCCCAAAGAAAGAAAAAAAAACATATTGTAAAGTGGTTATCCCACTGGCTATAAGGTGAATGCACCAATTTGTAAGTCGCTCTGGATAAGAGCGTCTGCTAAATTACGTAAATGTAAATCTGATGTTTACAGTAATGACTGAGGTCAAGCTCATTCACTGACAAGGCCATACAGATTATTACCCAAGGAATGTATTATGTAATGTCTTCCTCTTTCCTCAGTACTGTCAAAATCTCTTGTCACAACTCAATCAACAGCTGGAAAATGTACAGTCGCCTAATGAGGTTACATAGTTTCTGGATAGTAGGAGGGATTGATCAGTTGTGCAGTCTTTCGGCAACATTATTCCATCCGCTAGAGTCTACAGGTTAAATGGTTTAAATGTTTCTCACAGTAAAGCATCTTTACTATTGGAATACATCATATGAATATTATTGGGCTCAACTCTTGTACAGGTAGAGATGGGCTATCTTAATTTGACCCTGCTTTTCAGAGCAGGAAAATAATTCTGCAGCAACAGGAAATGAGAATTATTATGTGGATTATAATTAATGGACATTTGTGTAAGGGTTGATCATTTTTTCATTAGGGCAAATCAAGTCAGAAATGTTAAATTACAAACTTTAGAAACCTTTATAAACCTTGAATACATGACAATGTGCATTTCCTGCTGCACAGGAAGATTCTCTGTGACAACATAGTGATCAAACTAAGATAGCAGATCTGTAATTCAACCTTTAAGCCACGCAGTGACTTTTCAGAGTTGTTGAGAGGTTTGATTGTTCTAAGGGTTGGACTAAAGTAGGATGGAGGACAGGTGGGGAAGCAATTTGATACAATACATTTCGATCTTATTTGAAAGCCAGCTGTGGAAGACAAACTCTTAAAATGAAGGGGTTCTGATCAAAACTGGATGAAGAAAGAGTTGCTAGAGTCGATCAGGAAATTCCTCTCAGGAACAAAATAGTTGATTGTTTCATAGTTTTTACATGCATTTTGTGAGGAATAGAAGAGAGTGAAATGAAGGAAATGGTAGCTGTTTGTCTTTGGGCCTCTTTGAAAATAAGTCCACTCTCATGACAGCAGTGGCAAATCTGCAAATGTATGTTTTCGAAAGAGATGAGGTACAGTATCTTCAATGGTGATGTCTCGAGAACAGGTGTTTTGAATGCTGTGGGTTTACAGTCATAACTGAGGTCAAGCTCATTCACAGACAAGGCCATACAGACATTTACCCAAAGAATGTATTATGGAATGTCTCCCTCTGTTCTCAGTACTGTCAAAACCTCTTATCACAACTCAATCAACAGCTGGAGAATTTACAGTCACCTAATAAGGGTAGATAGTGTCTGGATAGTAGGAGTGATTGAAGGAAAAGATCGCTTGTCATTCCTCCTCTATCGTCCTTCTGTTGAAAAGACGTGAACTTCTTATTGCAATGAGCCTTGACAAGAGTGACTGGGGAAACTGGACTCCTGTCGTGAGTTATGTAACAGAGTTGATGGGTAACAGGCCATGGAGTAGTAGAGTCAGCCAAGTGGATTTAAACACACACACACACACACACACACACACACACACACACACACACACACACACACACACACACACACACACACACACACACACACACACACACACACACACACATGATCCCTTACAGGTACTCAGAGTTCAAGGCTACGAGTCCTTTGACATGTGTCACGTTGAGGTGCACCGACCACGCCAACCGCACTTACAGTTTTTTTCTCAACCATCTGGTCGTTGGCATGGTCATGGTGCCTTCAGAGTCTCTCAAAGAGGTTAAATATGTCATTGGATGAAACAGCCCAAGGTGTTGTTCAAAAGGCTACCCTTTTGAGTGAATCCATACATTATGCTTTTTTTTATGCATTTGGTTTTAGTTGCTATGGATAGTTTTTACTTTCCATCTGTTTCTGATGCCCAATCCCCAACCAGCCCTAACATTTGGTCATTATATCAGATACCCAAACAACCCTAACATCATTATATCAGATCCCCAATCAACCCTAACCTCATTATATCAGATACCCAACCAACCTTAACCTCATTGTATCAGATACCCAACCAACCCTAACCTCATTATATCAGATCCCCAACCAACCCTAACCTCATTATATCAGATACCCAACCAACCTTAACCTCATTGTATCAGATACCCAACCAACCTTAACCTCATTGTATCAGATACCCAACCAACCTTAACCTTGTTGTATCAGATCCCCAACCAACCCTAACCTCATTGTATCAGATACCCAACCAACCCTAACCTCATTGTATCAGATACCCAACCAACCCTAACCTCATTGTATCAGATACCCAACCAACCTTAACCTCATTGGATCAGATACCCAACCAACCCTAACCTCATTATATCAGATCCTCAACCACCCCTAACCTCATTGTATCAGATCCCCAACCAACCCTAACCTCATTATATCAGATAACCAACCAACCTTAACCTCATTGTATCAGATACCCAACCAACCTTAACCTTGTTGTATCAGATCCCCAACTAACCCTAACCTCATTGTATCCGATCCCCAACCAACCCTAACCTCATTGTATCAGATCCCCAACCAACCCTAACCTCATTGTATCAGATCCCCAACCAACCCTAACCTCATTGTATCAAATACCCAACCAACCCTAACCTCATTGTATCAGATACCCAACCAACCCTAACCTCATTATATCAGATACCCAACCAACCTTAACCTCATTGTATCAGATACCCAACCAACCCTAACCTCATTGTATCAGATACCCAACCAAAATTAACCTCATTGTATCAGATACCCAACCAACCCTAACCTCATTGGATCAGATACCCAACCAACCCTAACCTCATTATATCAGATCCCCAACCAACCCTAGCCTCATTATATCAGATCCCCAACCAACCCTAACCTCATTGTATAAGATCCCCAACCACCCCTAACCTCATTGTATCAGATCCCCAACCAACCCTAACCTCATTATATCAGATACCCAACCAACCTTAACCTCATTGTATCAGATACCCAACCAACCTTAACCTCGTTGTATCAGATCCCCAACTAACCCTAACCTCGTTGTATCAGATCCCCAACCAACCCTAACCTAATTGTATCAGATCCCCAACCAACCCTAACCTCATTGTATCAGATCCCCAACCAACCCTAACCTCATTGTATCAAATACCCAACCAACCCTAGCCTCATTGTATCAGATACCCAACCAACATTAACCTCATTGTATCAGATACCCAACCAACCCTAACCTCATTGTATCAGATACCCAACCAACCCTAACCTCATTGTATCAGATACCCAACCAACCATAACCTCATTATATCAGATACCCAACCAACCTTAACCTCATTTCATCAGATCCCCAACCAACCTTAACCTCATTGCATCAGATCCCCAATCAGCCCTAACCTCATTGTATAAGATCCCCAACCACCCCTAACCTCATTGTATCAGATCCCCAACCAACCCTAACCTCATTATATCAGATACCCAACCAACCTTAACCTCATTGTATCAGATACCCAACCAACCTTAACCTCGTTGTATCAGATCCCCAACTAACCCTAACCTCGTTGTATCAGATCCCCAACCAACCCTAACCTAATTGTATCAGATCCCCAACCAACCCTAACCTCATTGTATCAGATCCCCAACCAACCCTAACCTCATTGTATCAAATACCCAACCAACCCTAGCCTCATTGTATCAGATAACCAACCAACATTAACCTCATTTTATCAGATACCCAACCAACCCTAACCTCATTGTATCAGATACCCAACCAACCCTAACCTCATTGTATCAGATACCCAACCAACCCTAACCTCATTGTATCAGATACCCAACCAACCATAACCTCATTATATCAGATACCCAACCAACCTTAACCTCATTTCATCAGATCCCCAACCAACCTTAACCTCATTGTATCAGATACCCAACCAACCTTAACCTCGTTGTATCAGATCCCCAACTAACCCTAGCCTCATTGTATCAGATACCCAACCAACATTAACCTCATTGTATCAGATACCCAACCAACCCTAACCTCATTGTATCAGATACCCAACCAACCCTAACCTCATTGTATCAGATACCCAACCAACCCTAACCTCATTGTATCAGATACCCAACCAACCATAACCTCATTATATCAGATACCCAACCAACCTTAACCTCATTTCATCAGATCCCCAACCAACCTTAACCTCATTGCATCAGATCCCCAATCAGCCCTAACCTCATTGTATCAGATCCCCAACCAACCTTAACCTCATTGTATCAGAGATGTTGAGACAGCAGAGTGTCATCACTTTACCACTACTATCTGCTACTAACTAACCAAGGCCTTATGGGTAGCCACAAGTGGATTTAGGGCTAAGGATACGTCCCAAATGGCACCGTATTCCCTATAGTGCCATATATCGTGCAGTAGCAAAAGTAGTGCACTTTGTAGGGAATAAGGTGCCATTTGGGACTAATACCAATCTGTATTTGTTAATTTATTCATGGCCTTAAAGACCTTCTCAGCCCTAAATCATCATGTCAACACCAACAGAATGTTAGTCTAAACTTCAGCCACTGTAACACTATCGACAGACACTTGTAATCCACCTTGTCTCTGTATTTTGACTTGTAATATTTAGACCCATAATATGGGTCAACTCATCTCCCTGTGAGAAAATGAGAACAGAGCCTCGCTCAGTCAGGAAAACCATTGTATGCGTCCACAGTCGCTCACAGCATGGAAAGCAATTAATTTTTTTATGGTAAATGAAAAATGAGTTAACCGTTTCTACTGCTTTTGCTCATTGTTTAATTGTGTTTGTATTTTTAGGTTTATGCCCTACTTTGACATGCCAGTGGTTTGATGTGCGCATTAGGAGCTTAAAAGGGCAAAACTCAGCCAAAACATTTGAGTCCTGGTTGCCCAACAGTTTCCATGTTGTCTGTAATTTGCTCACACTCTCTGTTCTGGCCACCACTGGCATAACACACTCTCTCATTTATCATCCTGGAGACTATGGCTTCTCTGTACCAGTCTGTCTCAGCACCACCCGCTTCTCTCGCTTTCTCTAGAACTGCCTCTTGTTGCTCTATCTATGTATCTATCTATCTCTGTCTCTGTCTCTCTCTCTCTCTCCCACGCTCTCTCAATTCCCTCTCCCTGTCGTTTTTAGCCCTCCCCTCTGTTTTTCTCACACTTTCTAACCCTCTTTAATTAATGTTGGTCATTAAAGAAGTTCAGGCCTATTAACTTGTGGTCATTAGTCAGTACAGTTGGAATGTCCCAAATTTTTTCAACATAAAGTCTCCAATTATGACCGCTGAGCTTTTGTTCTCTGAACTTCTCTTGATTTGACACAGGCTGGCTTGTTTGTAGGAAAACTGTTATGTGTTGAAAATAAGTCTGTGCGTGTGTGTGTGTTTGAGAGAGCATCCCAGCTGAGGGGAATGGAGTGTTTAGAAGGAAAACACTGCGTCTGATTATGACTCTCAACCCCTCTAGAGACTCTGCTTTGGAAATCCTCCGTTTTTTTCTCCCTGTCATGTTTCTCTCATGGGCTTCCTAGACAGATGAGTTGTGGTCCAAGGGAAATTCCCTAATCCTATCTGGGCAGGGATTCCCTGTTTAAGGAAAAATATATTTTTTGAGGGATGAATGGAGAGATGGAAGGAGGATGGAGAGATGGAAGGAGGAGGGTAAAGGGATTGGAGGATGAAGGGTGCTTGGCTACGGGGAAGGTGGATGACAGTGAAGAGGGGCATGGAGATTAATGTGGTCTTGCTCTGTGATGACTACCTCATACAAGGATGGGATCCCTCCATAGAGATTAGTGTTGTGATTGTTTTCACAGCCCTCGTCTGTCCACTGCAGTGCTAACGTGCTTGTCCGTCATTCAGGTTTGTTACGGGCCTCTGGCTCTGTATTTTGTACTGACGTGAAGCGTTATAGCTCATAACATAAAAACAGAAAATGGACCACACAAGCTTTACCCCGTATTTGTAATGCTAGTAAAACAGTTTTATGTATTTTCATTTTAAGAGTTTTTTTTTGTTAACACAAAATGCATGTTGGTAGTGATTACAGGGGGGACACTGGGGATATGCTTTTACACATCTTGTACAAAGGGTCTCGCCTTTGCGTTGAGGGAAGTTGACAATAGAAAGCAAACAAATTCAACATGTGTTTTTGGTTGACCCAATACTGAGTGCCTGGACCGTTCTCTTTTTTCATCTCTTCAATGCGTTCTGATATGTTTGTCCTTGAAAGGGAAAGGTCATTCTTCACAAGTCCTCTGCGCTGTAAAAATGTCATCCATGCTGTTTAATCGCTACTTACCATCAGAACCTGTCACACAATATACTTTGTGGCTGAGTGACTGTGGTGAGGGGTACGACAGTCGGTACTGAGTTTACACTACGGCTGCATCTGAAATAGCACCCTATGGCCCTGGTTGAATAACCTATGGGCCCTGGTCAAAAGTAGTGCACTAGGCCTATAGGGTGTCATTTTGGATGCGCCCCTAGAGAGAGAGACTGAGCATTTCCAGCTGGCTGCAGAACAGACCCTCCCAGAGGCCTGCTGTCTAAACTCCCCAGGGCCATGAACTTACTGTCAGTAACCAGGAAGTGGACTTTTATGGCATCCCCTGAAAACTACAGGATGGGTTACAGTACCAGCATGTGTTGTTCACAGAGTGCTGAACACTTCTCTGTTATTTTACAGCAACTGCAGCCATGGAGGTTTTAAGAGAGTCAGATCCCGTTCAAGTCATTGATTAGCTTGATAAGTTAATTTTATTTTCTCACAGACACATTTCTTGCCAATAATCACATGAGCGACCTTTCATGTGGTCCCCGATCCTTTCCTCTGTTAGTGTTGACAGAGATCTGAGCACACACACGCATGCCGGCACGCAGATCTGAGCACACACACGCATGCCGGCACGCACGTACGCACGCACACACCAAAAATGACAGTCATTGCATTGCGTCTAGTCAGACCACAGATGGATTAGCTCTGCACGTTTTTATGCTTTGTGTTGTGTGTGTTTTTATAATACTGATTAATTCTGAGACTGCAGAAACATTCTTCTCCGGTGCTCATGTTTCATCAGAGTAAAAGCTTGCTGCATTTGGCATGGCTCAACAATAGCAGACTGTATACATAAAATTCAGGGCTTGTGAGTTGGAATATCCCATAGACATGGAACTAAATTCAATAAAATTCAAGTATAAATGGGACGCATCGATTTTTCTTGGTTTTTCGATCGAGGCATTTGTTTCAAAACAGTGTCAGACAGTGGTTGACTAACCATTGAATAGAGATCTGCGGACTGGCGTCTGGCACTCATTGCCATGATTTGTGAACTGATTTCAGTACCACACATACAGACATCTGTTATCGTGCACTGTTGTTTTTCTATTATGCTCAGTTGTTTTGACATGCTTCTATATTTCTCTGTACACTTTGGGCTTCACAATGTTGTGTGAAAGAGGCTTTATCAATATTCTAGTTAGGATTCAACCCCAAATGACTGGCCCCTATACTTTCAGTCTTAAACCTTAAGTCTAACTCCTAAACTAAGCAGAATCCCTACAGTTTTCTTTTAACACATACATTGCCTAATGCCTGATATTATGAGTAATCATCACTCAATTATGTAATGCCCTGCATAATGGTTCCACCACTGGCATTCTGGCCTTACGCTCCACAGAGCTTATTTATAATCTGTTGAGGCTGAATTCTGCTTCTGATCATTAATTAGTGCAGTACATTTGATTAACAGCCAGGCCCTGCAGTTGTACCCCTGTTAACATGAGAAACCAGCTAGCTATAAAGCCCATAATGTGAAACTGTTCCTATGTGCAGTGAAACAGCTGCGTGGGATTTGTAGTTCCCTTGTGTAGAGCGGTGTGGGGGGGCAGTGTAGTGACATACGGCCACTTACAACAATGTCAGCAGAGAGTATAGTGTACAGTGCCTTGCAAAAGTATGTAATTTAAATAGATTTTTATTTGGATTTCATGTAATGGACAAACACAAAATAGTCCAAATTGGTGAATTGGAATGAAAAAAATACTTATTAATAAAATTATATAAAATAAATAACAGAAAAGTGGTGCATGTACAGTGGGGAGAAGAAGTATTTGATACACTGCCGATTTTGCAGGTTTTCCTACTTACAAAGCATGTAGAGGTCTGTAATTTTTATCATAGGTACACTTCAATTGTGAGAGACAGAATCTAAAACAAAAATCCAGAAAATCACATTGTATGATTTTTAAGTAATTAATTTGCATTTTATTGCATGACATAAGTATATGTATTCACCCCTTTTGCTATAAAGCCCCTAAATAAGATCTGGTGCAACCAATTACCTTCAGAAGTCACATAATTAGTTAAATAAAGTCCACCATGAAGACCAAGGAGCGCTCCAAACAGGTCAGGGACAAAGTTGTGGAGAAGTACAGATCAGGGTTGGGTTATAAAAAAATATCTGAAACTTTGAACATCCCACGGAGCACCATTAAATCCATTATTAAAAAAGGAAAGAATATGGCACCACAACAAACCTGCCAAGAGAGGGCCGCCCACCAAAACTCATGGACCAGGCAAGGAGGGCATAAATCAGAGAAGCAACAAAGACACCAAAGATAACCCTGAAGGAGCTGCAAAGCTCCATAGCGGAGTTTGGAGTATCTCTCCATAGGACCACATTAAGCCGTACACTCCACAGAGCTGGGCTTTATGGAAGAGTGTCCAGAAGGAAGCCATTGCTTAAAGAAAAAAATAAGCAAACACGTTTGGTGTTCTACTCCCGAGTGGCGCAGTGGTCTAAGGCACTGCATTGCAGTGCTAGCTGTGCCACTAGAGATCCTGGTTCGAATCCAGGCTCTGTCGTAGCCGGCCGCGACCGGGAGACCCATGGGGCGGCGCGCAATTGGCCCAGCGTCGTCCAGGGTAGGGGAGGGAATGGCCGGCAGGGATGTAGCTCAGTTGGTAGAGCATGGCGTTTGCAACGCCAGGGTTGTGGGTTCGATTCCCACCGGGGGTATGAAAAAAATAATAATAATGTATGCACTAACTGTAAGTCGCTCTGGATAAGAGCGTCTGCTAAATGACTCAAATGTAAATGTAAATGTGTTCGCCAAAAGGCATGTGGGAGACTCCCCAAACATATGGAAGAAGGTACTCTGGTCAGATGAGACTAAAATTGAGCTTTTTGGCCATCAAGGAAAACGCTATGTCCTGCGCAAACCTAATACCTCTCATCACCCCTAGAACACCATCCCCACAGTGAAGCATGGTGGTGGCACCATCATGCTGTGGGGATGTTTTTCATCGGCAGGGACTGGGAAACTGGTCAGAATTGAAGGAATGATGGATGGTGCTAAATACAGGGATATTTTTGAGGGAAACCTGTTTCAGTCTTCCAGAGATTTGAGACTGGGACGGAGGTTCACCTTCCAGCAGGACAATGACCCTAAGCATACTGCTAAAGCAACACTCGAGTGGTTTAAGGGGAAACATTTAAATGTCTTGGAATGGCCTAGTCAAAGACCAGATCTCAATCGAATTGAGAATCTGTGGTATGACTTAAAGATTGCTGTACACCAGCGGAACCCATCCAACTTGAAGGAGCTGGAGCAGTTTTGCCATGAAGAATGGGCAAAAATCCCAGTGGTTAGATGTGCCAAGCTTATAGAGACATACCCCAAAAGACTTGCAGCTGTAATTGCTGCAAAAGGTGGCTCTGCAAAGTATTGACTTTGGGGGGTGAATAGTTATGCACGCTCAAGTTTTCTGTTTTTTTGTCTTATTTCTTGTTTGTTTCACACACAAAAAATATTTTGCATCTTTAAAGTGGTAGGCATGTTGTGTAAATCAAATGATACAAACCCCCCAAAAATCCATTTAAATTCCAAGTTGTAAGGCAACAAAATAGGAAAAATGCCAAGGGGGGTGAATACTTTCGCAAGCCACTGTATGTAGTCTGCTTGGACAGAAGCCCCTATGTACTGTTACAGTGAATTCGGAAAGTATTCAGACCCTTTAACTTTTTACACATTTTGTTATGTTACAGCATTATTCTAAAATGTATTAAATAAATAAAAATCCTCATCAATATACACACAATACCCCATAATGACAAAGCGAAAACAGGTTTTTAGAATGTATATAAAAAATATTTACGTAAGTAGGCAGACCCTTTGCTATGAGACTCAAAATTGAGCTCAGGTGCATCTTGTTTCCATTGATCATCCTTGTGATGTTTCTACAACTTGATTGGAGTCCACCTGTGGTAAATTCAATTAATTGGACATGATTTGGAAAGGCACACACCTGTGTATATATAAGGTCCCACAGTTGACAGTGCATGTCAGAGCAAAGACCAAGCCATGAGGTCGAAGGAATTGTCAAAGAGCTCCAAGACAGGATTTTGTCCAGGCACAGATCTGGGGAAGGGTACCAAAAAATGTATGTAGCATTGAAGGTCCCCAAGAACACAGTGGCCTCCATCATTCTTAAATGGAAGTTTGGAACCACAGAGACTCTTCCTAGAGCTGGTCGCCCGGCCAAGCTGAGCAATCGGGGGAGAAGGGCCTTGGTCAGGGAGGTGACCAAGAACCCGACAGAGCTCCAGAGTTCCTCTGTGGAGATGGGAGAACTTTCCAGAAGGACAACCATCTCTGCAGCACCCCACCAATCAGGCCTTTATGGTAGAGTGTCCAGACGGAAGCCACTCCTTTGTAAAATGCACATGACAGCCTGCTTGGAGTTTGCCAAAAGGCACCTAAAGGACTCAGACCATGAGAAACAAGATTGTCTGGTCTGATGAAACCAAGATTGAACTATTTGGACTGAATGCCAAGCGTCACGTCTGGCGGAAACCTGGCACCATCCCTACGGTTAAGCATGGTCGTGGCAGCATCATGCTGTGGGGATGTTTTTCAGTGGCAGGGACTGGGAGACTAATCAGGTTTGAGGGAAAAATGAACGGAGCAAAGTACAGAGATGTCCTTGATGAAAACCTGCTCCAGAGCGCTCAGGACCTCAGACTGGGGCGAAGGTTTACCTTCCAACATTACAATGACCCTAAGCACACAGCCAAGGCAACCCAGGAGTGGCTTCGGGAGAAGTCTCTGAATGTCTTTGAGTGGCCCAGCCAGAGCTTGGACTGGAACCTGATCAAACATCTCTGGAGAGACCTGAAAATAGCTGTGCAGCGACTGTCCCCGTCCAACCTGACAGAGCTTAAGAGGATATGCAGAGAAGAATCTCCCCAAATACATTTAAATAATTTAGCAGACACTCTTATCCAGAGTGACTTACAGTTAGTGAGTGCATACATTTTCATACTGGTCCCCCGTGGGAATCGAACCCACAACCCTGGCGTTGCAAGCTCCATGCTCTACCAACTGAGATACACGGGATGTGTCAAGATATAGAGTCATACCCAAGAAGACTTGAGGCTGTATATGTGTATGTGTATATATATATATATATATATATATACACACACACACACACAGTGGGGAAAAAAAAGTATTTAGTCAGCCACCAATTGTGCAAGTTCTCCCACTTAAAAAGAGGAGAGAGGCCTGTAATTTTCATCATAGGTACACGTCAACTATGACAGACCAAATGAGAATTCTTTTTCCAGAAAATCACATTGTAGGATTTTTAATGAATTTAATTGCAAATTATGGTGGAAAATAAGTATTTGGTCAATAACAAAAGTTTCTCAATACTTTGTTATATACCCTTTGTTGGCAATGAGACAGGTCAAACGTTTTCTGTAAGTCTTCACAAGGTTTTCACACACTGTTGCTGGTATTTTGGCCCATTCCTCCATGCAGATCTCCTCTAGAGCAGTGATGTTTTGGGGCTGTCGCTGGGCAACACGGACTGTCAACTACCTCCAAAGATTTTCTATGGGGTTGAGATCTGGAGACTGGCTAGGCCACTCCAGGACCTTGAAATGCTTCTTACGAAGCCACTCCTTCGTTGCCCGGGCGGTGTGTTTGGGATCATTGTCATGCTGAAAGACCCAGCCACGTTTCATCTTCAATGCCCTTGCTGATGGAAGGAGGTTTTCACTCAAAATCTCACGATACATGGCCCCATTCATTCTTTCCTTTACACGGATCAGTCGTCCTGGTCCCTTTGCAGAAAAACAGCCCCAAAGCATGATGTTTCCACCCCCATGCTTCACAGTAGGTATGGTGTTCTTTGGATGCAACTCAGCATTCTTTGTCCTCCAAACACGACGAGTTGAGTTTTTACCAAAAAGTTATATTTTGGTTTCATCTGACCATATGACATTCTCCCAATGATCTTCTGGATCATCCAAATGCACTCTAGCAAACTTCAGACGGGCCTGGACATGTACTGGCTTAAGCAGGGGGACACGTCTGGCACTGCAGGATTTGAGTCCCTGGCGGCGTGTTACTGATGGTAGGCTTTGTTACTTTGGTCCCAGCTCTCTGCAGGTCATTCACTAGGTCCCCCCGTATGGTTCTGGGATTTTTGCTCACCGTTCGTGTGATCATTTTGACCCCACGGGGTGAGATCTTGCGTGGAGCCCCAGATCGAGGGAGATTATCAGTGGTCTTGTATATCTTCCATTTCCTAATAATTGCTCCCACAGTTGATTTCTTCAAACCAAGCTGCTTACCTATTGCAGATTCAGTCTTCCCAGCCTGGTGCAGGTCTACAATTTTGTTTCTGGTGTCCTTTGACAGCTCTTTGGTCTTGGCCATAGTGGAGTTTGGAGTGTGACTGTTTGAGGTTGTGGACAGGTGTCTTTTATACTGATAACAAGTTCAAACAGGTGCCATTAATACAGGTAACGAGTGGAGGACAGAGGAGCCTCTTAAAGAAGAAGTTACAGGTCTGTGAGAGCCAGAAATCTTGCTTGTTTGTAGGTGACCAAATACTTATTTTTCACCATAATTTGCAAATAAATTAATTTAAAATCCTACAATGTGATTTTCTGGATTTTTTTTCCTAAATTTGTCTGTCATAGTTGACGTGTACCTATGATGAAAATTACAGGCCTCTCTCATCTTTTTAAGTGGGAGACCTTGCACAATTGGTGGCTGCCTAAATACATTATTTCCCCACTGTATATATGTAGGATCTTCATTTGATCGCCCTGTTGCAGGATAACTTTCCCGCAATGCAGGAATTGTTTTTATTTGTAGTGTATTTGTGGCTTAAAAAGGCCACTTTGAAATTTCAGATTTGATTTTCCCTTACAAAAAAATTATCCACACCTACAAAAATGCCCATTAATTATAATCCACATAATAATTCACATTTCCTTTTGCTGCAGGATTATTTTCCTGCTGTAGCAAACTGGCTCAAATTAAGATCCTACATCTGTATAACATTCCCATTCTGTTACTCCAACCCCTGAGTTGTTCCCCATAGATCAGCTTGGCACAAGCTTGGCAGCGTCCCTGATGACACTGTTTAGCTGAAGCTTATTTTTTTCATTATGCAAATCTTATCGTAAAAAGTTACATTTTCTGTGGTATAAACTTTCAGCTGGTTATCTCATTGCCTGCACGGACTGGTCCATCCTTCTTAATACAGAGCAGTGTTAATATTACTAAAGCAACGATGGTGAAGTGGTTAGTTTAGCAGTATTTAGCCTGTTGGTTTTGTATGAAGTGGTTAGTTTAGCAGTATTTAGCCTGTTGGTTTTGTATAAAGTGGTTATTTTAGCAATATTTAGCCTGCTGGTTTTGTATGAAGTGGTTATTTTAGCAGTATTTAGCCTGCTGGTTTTGTATGAGAGTGACTTAACTTGAACTTCCTTTTGAAAGACTGCTTCTAAAAGCTTATGTAGGTCAGCTGTGGGAGATGTAGTCAGGCTGCTGGGTTCAGACTACTGTCCTATTTGAGGGAACGCTCCACCTTGAAGTGACATTAACTGTTATGCTCAGACTATAACTTTCTCTTTGAAAGCTAATACAGACATTGAGAGCCCAGTTTGAAGTTTTCATTAGCCTTTTTTTCTCCTTGCCCCTGTGATTTCGAAGAATGTCCCTGTGTTGAATTTGGCGTTTGGGAGGCTCTCTCTGGAAAAGTGTGGTAATCCATGGATGTCTGTTGATTTTTCTAATTGGCGATGTGGTTCTACTCTGACATGGGGAAAGTACACCAGGATGTATGAGCTGTAAGGAGATAGGCTCAGTGGTGGTCAACGTCTCATGTCAACATAGACAGAGCATAAAAACAACTATATTTTATTTTCTACTTTATAGAAATTCTATGGATGAAACAGAGCAGTCCAGTTAAGAAAGGCAGTTTATTTTTCAAGTTCCACCAGTACGCTTCTTCAACTGGAAAACACTATCACTCTAGCTACCCTAAGTGAAAAATGGCAAGGACATCTTTTTTTTTTATAAAAAAGGAACAGAACTTCTGTTTTTATTATTGAAACTAGATACAGGAATGAAAGTATGTTTGAAAAAACAACAGTACAGTTTCATGTGACAAACATTTTCCATACAAAATAAGCATAAAAACACTGATCTGCAAGCGCATGGAGCCAAAAGTGTATTTCTGTACAAAACTAAGAAATCATTCAACAGGACTCCTCTCTGTACCATTTATCAAGGCTACTAAGAAGATAAGATATCTCTCTTATTTTCCAACATGATATAAATACAACGTGTTGTATCAGAGGTTGTAAAATGTTGCCAGAGGAACACTGAGAAGTATGAATGGTCGCTTTAAGGGACGTGTCTTTGCAAAAGTTAGTTGAAAAAATACTTTCTCTCCATATACATATAAATACATTTATGCTGTGCAAATTGCAAGTGTAAAAACCTCCCATGCATTGCCACCCCATATATCAGGGCTACTGAAGGAGAAATATTGGTTTGGTACAAGACCTCCTCTGTGTGTATGAGTTTGTGGATGTGTGTTTGCGTGTGTGCTTATTTTCCTATGCTTGTTTTTGATTTTAGGTGACAGCGAGGGGAAAATGCAGGTGCACCATGCGCCATAGCTCGGTCAACATTCATACAATGAACGTTACTGGCACAGGAGATTGGTGGCACCTTAATTGGGGAGGACGGGCTCGTGGTAATGGCTGTAGCGGAATTAGTGGAATGTTATCAAATACATCAAATACATGGTTACCATGTGTTTGATGCCATTCCATTTACTCTGTTCCAGCCATTATTATGAGCCAGCCTCCACTGGTTACAGGATATGTGTGAGAGTGGACTTCATGTTAATATATACAGCATTATCTTCTCTGAAGGTGTATTATGAACTAGGGCTGGATTCAACTTGTAGATTTAGAGATTGCGCGATCGAAATGTAAAGGTCATTTCCGATTGAGCCGACATATGCAGCGTTTACCATGAATGCAGTCTCCACTAACACGGGAATGTTGCCGTAACGCTGAACTTCAGTGATACGGATTGAATAGAACCCTAAGACTGACCAATCTATGGAACAATTCTTGCACCATGAATCAGTCACTGAATGAAACCATGAAATTCTGTCAGGTTGTCTGAAACTCTACAACTCGTACTGTACAGCAGAAGCGTTGCATTATAACCCATTTCCTAGAACTCGGAACATGGCATCAAACACTTTGATAAATAATATTATACACGTTATCAAAATAAGTTTCAGGGAGCCAGCTTCCCATTATTTCAATAAAAATTATATCTACTGTATGCTTGTTACCTCACACTGTTTGTTAGAAGTTTCTCCATCTATCTCATACTATGTTGTTTTTATCAGTTTGCCTTTTTGTCATGTTTGATAAATAAGATGAGATAAAGCTATTACATATGGACATAATATTTCCCTGACACGTAGATCATGTACACGTTTTTACATGGCTGTGGTTCAGAGGCGGCTGGATGGGGGATATGTAGCATCCAGAGACTGATGGGATGCGTGGAAGGACCCCTCCTGCCACCTACCTAGACGGTTTTATATTTATATTCTTCGGGCTTCTCCACAGACAGCTTTGGGGGGTCCTACCATTTGCCAGGAATGGGCGTTCCACACTCGTACCATGACACGTAGGTGACGTGAGAGTTCCGTCCTATCTGACCAAAGTTGACAGGCTCTTGTCTCATAGCCCTGTAATACCCTGTATGTGACAGACAAAATGAAGTGAGGGGCTGAACTTTGAGTCATTTTAGACATTGTGAAAATGTAGTTGTTTTCAAGCATGGATATTAAGCATATTCTTAACAGGTTCGCATTTCAACAATTCAATGATAGATCTGTCGTTGATGTAGCCTGTACCTTCTCTTGCTGGCAGCTGGTCAGCCATGACTTGGTTTCCTGTCCTTCCATCGAGGAACGAGTCTACAAACTGACAGTGGTCCTCACCATGGCCAGTCTGGTCCCCAATGTTGTAAAATTTACCTGTAAAGTTATTAGGGATAAAAGTTGTCAAAGGGGATGGCAATTTAAACTGAGCAACAGTACTGTTCTGTACTGTACTGTACTATAGACATTGAGTGCCGGAAGCAGAACTGACCGTTGAGAGAATCACTCAGATAGATCTTGTATCGGAGGGAGTTGCAGAGCTGAATGCCCACAAACTTGCGGTACCAGGTCCTCTTCACGTACTGCTTGCCATTGCAATCCGAGTACGAGTCTGTCTTGAAGGGGAACTGGGTCCAGATGGCATCTTTTCCTACAGGAAAGAGTTAACAGAATATTAGAACGTGGAATATCAAAGGCATGAAGCATGAAACAAAGATAACAATTAAGAAAATAGAGCTGTGTAGAATCCTAAATGTATATATGCATTCCCAATCAAAGTTGTCTTTTTAGTGCATCACAGCCTTTTACTACTGATGAAATGAAAGGGAAAATAAAAATCTCTCCATTCATTTAGCTGTGTAAATGTTTGGTCTGGCTGTGAGTTGGGTGTGGAAGAAGTGAGCTCATAGATATTGGATGGAGAGCAGTGTACTGCTACACTGGGGCACTGTGGCCTGAGTCTCCACAGACTCTCCCTGTGCCAGGCATTAGATCATCCATTCATTCAGCCTGGTGGGACATGTCACCTGGGACCGGTGCTCAGGACAGACCGTAGAGCAGACTGGGGGGCTTACCTGAGACATTCTCACTCACACGTGGGTCCGCTGCAGGACGGAGGGATGGAGGGATGGAGGGAAAGAGGCAGAGAGAGATGTGAGTTAGTAAGTGCTTTCAAATGTCTTCTTCTCAGAATAGACTGTACAAATGGTTCCGAAATGAATTTTTTTATAACAAGTTGGTGATTCTCCTAAATAAAAGACCACAAAACGACACGCCCTGTAGCAAAGCCATACAAAATCTACGGCAAGTAATTTAGTCGACTTGATCCTGAGTCTTTGGCACTGGAGAGCCAGTGTGGTACGGTAGTGTGAGGCTCCAGGAGGCCCCGAGGGCAAATCATCTGCTTTCAAACTCCTCATCATCTTTCACATAGAGGGTAAGCCTTTGTGGGCCAATGAGGCCCAGCGGTGAGGTCCTTCCAGTAACACAAAAATGACCTGATTCGCTACTCGCCATGTATTTATGATACACTGTTGTATCAGTGAGTTTGGTTGAGTGTGCTGTGAGCTGCTATGCAGGATGAGGGAGAGCTGGCAGCCGGACAGCACCCCAGGGGTTGGAGGCACTTTACATGGAGAGGCAGCAGCCAATGTTATGGAAATAGAGGGGCCATGCTGAAATCATTAGGTTAATAACAGCTAGTTAATTACAGACCCCTACACCGGTAAGTGGTGGATCGCCAGACATGACTGGAGCTGGCAGACGAGGCTGTGTGTTAGTACGTTTGTACGTGCATATGTTAGTGGATGCTTATTTGTTTGTTTAACACCAAATGCCTGACCTAGTCAACAAATGGCCCATGCCAAAGGCCAGATGTGGCTCTTGAGCTTTTAACTGGCTCCTGAATAGGTAATGGTGTAAGTCAGCGATTCAACAAAACAACCAATTACCAAGTTCTTGTGTCGTTTAATGAGGTGTGTTAGTGCTGGGCTAGGAAGTTTCTTTGGCCCATACTGTACCTGATTCGGTGTTGAAGGACACAGGCTCACTGGGTGGCCCCGCTCCAAGCTCGTTCTTGGGTTTCACTTTGAACTCGTAGCTGTGAGGTAAGAGCAGGAAGTGTCACTATCAGAAGGTCTCACAGCGATCATCTAACCGACTCGCTCCAGATTCTAATTTCCGCTCCATTTCCAATTGCAAGCAATCATTTCCACAGAATCAGATTTTCCTCTTATCCTCACAGCATTTAAAGTGGACACTGTATCTTGATGGAAACGTGGTGTATTCTTGTTCAGCCTTGTGTTACAGCAAGGACAAATGAGGCTCTAGTATTGCCTCCCTATCTATCTCTTCTCCAGACAGTGCAGTCCAGAGAGCCAGGAGAGCCAGAGAGTCCCTTCCACTAATGTCTCCTCCATATGAGATGTTCAGACACAGCGATTGGTCCACCACGTGCCAGCAGCCTCAGCGGCCTCAGCTCACAGGAAGCCCTGGTTTATATTCTATCACTTCTTTAATGTCAAATAGTCCCATATTCAGGCTTCATTAAAAACCTAGGGAGCATAGCGGCCCTCCTCTGCTCACCTTCCTTCTCCAACTACACCAGAGAGAAGTGCAGGTCCTGATCTTAACCAGACGTAGCTAGCTAGCTAATCCTTCTGACAAAAGTAGTAATAATACAATTAATAATTCAAATGCTGTATTATTTCCATGAACGAAAGCCTTTCAGAAAGTTTAAGTTTCACAAACATTTACATTTTAGTCATTTAGCAGATGCTCTTATCCAAAGTGACTTACAGTAGCGAGTGCATGCATTCTCATACTTTTTCAAAGCACTGAAAAAAGCTACCATCTGAGGACAGAGAGAGAGCATAGCCAGAGTGAATACAATGTGTTGTATCAATCTGAGACACAAAGATGATGTGTTATATACCTGCTCTCTGGTTTGAGGTTCTCCACTGCAGTGTGAGTCTGGTTGGTGGTCAGGATGGAGACCTGAGTACCACCTGGTCCCTTCGTCGTGGAGATGACCTCATATTCTACAAGACAACCAGGAAATCACTGTTCAATTCAAGAATTCACCAAGTATCCAGGTATTCAGAGTCACACTTTGCAATGTATGTAGCTATGCAATTGCATTGTAGTTGGAGCACATAGACGGGTACAGTGTCCCACTCTCCCCACCTGTGGTGTCGTTGTCAGTCTTCTCCCAGTCTAGAATGATGAAGGAGGGGCATCCCTCCACCGTTACCACGGTGAGGTTGGAGGGCGGAGACTTGGGCGGGGCGGTCACGTTTGTCTGCCCGCCCTCCTCCTCTGGGAAGTAGTTGAGAGAGGAGGTGATGGAACAAGGCTCGTCTGGTTTCTTGTCCGTCTTGTAGACCACATGGGGTGCTTAAGGAAGAGAGATATCACATTTAATGGATCCCTGCGCTACTGGTTCAAAACAACCATTTAGTAACTTAGTATTTTCTGCTGGGGACAACAGAAGTCCATGATAGTTACAAGGAGTTTATTTTTATTTTTACTTACCAACAAAACGTTTCTTTCCCAATGCGTCCACGTCAGAGGCTGGCAAGGAGCTGAATAATGAAGAGTTCTCCCAGGTTTCAAACCAGATGTCTGTGAGAGGATGAGAAAAAAACAAGGAGATGCTTTAGAGCTCCACAAGACAAATGTAAGGCTTGTCCTCACACGGGGCACCAGTAAAGTAGGTTTTCTTCTTAAGACGTAATTTAGCTCTGATCAGTGAACAGTCATACCATTGACTGATGGTGCGGTCGTTGTTGTGTGTCTGCGTTCTTGCTTGGCAGGTTTAGACGTCACTGATGGAAACTTCTTCAAAATGGAGGCCTTGTCTGTTTGCTTCAAAACATTCAGCTTGTCTGTAGAGAACAGAGAGTTTGTCAAAGCACGTTGTTTTTCATGGCTTTCTAAAATATTTCTATATTTGCTTAGAGGAAAAGTGCCTTTCGAGGTTGTAAACATAAGCTCAGCCAAATGACAAACTTTCTGATGACAAAATACCCTTTCACTAATAGCTGGTGTATAATGGAGTTTTGAAACTGGTGTGTACACCAACATTTCAAGCAGTGGATGATATATAAACCAACTAGACCTTACCCATATCACCAGGTTTGCCAACCAGGTTGGTCTTTTTGTTGACAGGAATGGATGGACGAGATCCTGAAAAATAGAAATCAAAGGAAACAACAGTCAATCACATAATCACTAAACATTAGAATGTCTGAGATAACCATTTCTTTGTCTCTCTGATGGTGTTATTTGCCTTGAAGAGGTCATCTTAAATGAAAAACTATGTAACACTCTTTCGCCGCCACTTGTAGAATAACCCAAATACCTTCACCATTGTTGACACAATTCAGCAATATCTAGAGAAATCCTACAGCAGGATTTCATCACGTATCTGACATCTGCCATCTGTCATACACTCTTAGAAAAAAGGGTTCCAAAAAGGTTAAAGGGGTTCTACATGGATCTCAAAAGAGTTCTACCTGGAACCAAAAAGGGTTCTCCTATGGGGACAGCCGAATAACCCTTTTAGGTTCTAGATAGCACCTTTTTTCTGAGCGTGTACATCATACTGATGACCATAATTATTTTGGCATTTATGCCTGGGAGGAACTCTATATGGACTGTATAAATAAATGGATGGGAAAACCCCATATCCTACGCCCAATGAACCTTAAAACATGAACAATCCTACGTAATTCCTTGAGGTTTTACACATGTTCTGAAAGTTACCCAGAACTAGATGCTTAACATGTTGCCAATTAGCGCTGTTGCATTGAGGCCAAATTCTTGACAATCAAGGAATTGTTCCCAATCCATAAGAAAATATGATAAATGCAAACCCCCAGTACATGAAAGCTGGTGTAGTTCTGAAACATTTTAGCTTGTAATATAAAACAATATGGGTCCATTCCTTTCCATCAATTACACATGTATGAAATACTGCCAGTTTGCAGTTAGCACTGCTTTATTAAACTCTACAGTTTCTAGAAAACATGGTTCTACTTAAAAAGAAAAGCTTTCCTTAACTTTTTTCTTTCTCTCAATAGCATATGTTATACATTTATAAAACTGTAAGTCTACTGAAATCGGAGTAAGCATAGATATTTATCTGCAATGACAGTGTTCTACATAATCTTAAAACATTGCATTTTTCTAGCCACATGGAACCAGCACAGATCAAGATTACAAATGTTCAACAGGGTACAGTACATGCAGTAAAGCATGGAAAGAGACAAGCCACCACACACAATCATTATCGACTGCTGACTTATTCTGCCTTTGCACTGTGATCTGTCTACTCATGCAAACATATTGGTCCACTAAATCTAGTTCATACAAGCACAAATCCGTAACCAAAAGCAAATATTGAATTCCCGTAGCTGATGAAAAAGCTGATGAGAGCCGTGCTCTCCTGATTGCATGATGAGTGCTCTAAACACTGGCACCTCCACAGTGACGCACTAGCCTGTGAAGCTTATTGTTCTTCTAAAGTCAATACTTGCAATCAAGCCAGAAGCATGTGGAACCTACCCAGGAAAATATATTAACATAACATTTGAGCCGCCCTCCAAACAAAACATCAAGTTCATTACATGGTGGCAAGGCTATTATAGAACACTTTATTTCTTAACATGTGGTGAGAGAAAGTGCAAAGCTTGGTGAGGAACACGCCAAAATAAGGTTCTTAAAAATAAACTAACGACCTGCAGATGCAAACTTTCCAAAAAAAGGAAAGTATTTTCCAAATGCTTGGCTAAACTGAAGCCTTTGGTTGAATTCTTAGTGATGGCCGACCAGTGTTTTGATCAAAACAAGACTCTTAAAAAAATAAATATGTTTTTTACATCCAACATGGCCGACTCATGCAGACTGGGCAGAAATGATGGCGATGGGAGCTAGCGTGAGTCAGCGTGGGCGGGGCTAGCTTTGCGCTGGGTGCAGATAGACTGGAATCATGCCATTTTACCATAGAACTGGTCCTCAATGGAAAAGAAGCCTGAACGGCCCGAAACACCAGGGTTTATGTCCTCCAACAGCGAGTTGTTTGTGTTTGCTGCAGGAAAAGTACTAAGATTAATTCCTATTCCCAAACCTATTGTATATTCGGGGGAAATGTGGAGTGTCTGAACATATCAATGAAGATCTTTCAAAGAATATTCCACTGTTTTGCATTATCAATAAAGACACAACCAGTTGACCATAACATGAGACAGACCACAGCCAGTTGACCATAACATGAGACAGACCACAACCATACAATGAAGTATGATAATAGACCACACCAACCACAGCTCATGCTCAATGAGGACAGTACAGGACTGACATGCATACAATCATGCACAGGGTGAACCCCAACCAAATGTGGTGGAAAAAACGTTGGAACTCCTAAAAAGATAGGTTTCTGCAGCTCTACATTGATTTGACTTTGTTCAGCTTTATGAACGGCATTACGTATATTCCAGTTTGCCAGTTTGTGACAGAAAAACAGCATTGGTTAAGTAGCTCGGCATCTGAAGAGCCTGATCTTTGAAGGCCTCTGAAACTGCTTCAGTTTCCGCTTGGAAAACATGAACCGAGTTTCCCCACCACCATATTACACAGACCAAATGGGTACTAACACAGTCTTACTTCCCAAAAAGAGCAGTGATTGCTTAATACCCCTTTGATTACTCCTTGTCAAAAGCTTTTGAAGCCTGCAACAGCATTAAATCTGCAGAAGCTTGCGTTAACGGCAAGAACACCAAGACCCTTGGACAGATGGCAACACAACACATGGACAGACAGACTGACGGGCTGATGGACAGATGGATGGATGGTTGGAGAGACAGAAACATTATTGACAAACAAAAAGAATGGGTGAAGGACACCGACATGGGTTGATGATGCTGCCACAACACCAACAAACTGTATGGGTTAATGGATGAGAGACGCAGAGGAGAAATATCAGCTCTTTTTACCCATTCTCAGTCTGTTCCAAACGACTGGTTTGGGAAGGCCGGGTCCTTTGTGATGCTTACCATTGGCTGTGGAGAAGAAGAAGGACTGTTATGGAAAAAGCAGCTAGCATTGTTAGCTCAGACTTAATTATTCAGGAAAAAAACAGGTTAGAGATGAATCTCCCAACAGATCTTGTGAGGAGGAAAATAAATAGGAAAAGGAGGGTGTCATATGTGATGGACCAGTGGAGAGTCCTGTAAGCGCTTCAGCCTCAAGTGAACAACACGTGTTTCCCCAAAGACAGTGTAAAGCTCTATCTTAACATGGCTGACCCGTGCTGCAACCAGAATCTACGACATGCTGACGGATCTTTCTAAAAGTAGCAGTGTAAGTGACTTCTTCAGATGGTGCGAGAATCGAGAAATGGATAGATTGGACAGCCGTGACAAATCTTGACTGCGGAGGTGACAAGCTACGTCGAAGCATGACCAATCACGCTCTCGACATGTTGTGCAGGGTGAAATTAGGCACTTGAAGCCAAACCAACTCTGCAATCTTTGCCTAATCTCGATCTCTGCCTAGATATGACAACATGTGTGGTGGGTTTGGAGTAAGTACTGCACACTGGTTACACAGGGTTTGTGGGGGTAGAGGGGATTTTCAGAAAACCACAAGGAGATTACATATTAGGAGGAAGAGGAGGAAGGAAGGAGGAAGGAAGGAGAAGGGGAGAGAGAGAGATTCCTTTACCCCCTGGTGTCCCGGAGGTCTGTGATGAGTTATTGGCCCTACGAAGAAGGGATGAGGAAGAGGAGGAGGAGGAGGAGGAGGAGGAGGTGGAGGAGGATGGGGTATCTTGTCTTGAGCCATCAGTGAAGGGAAAGAGAGGGTTTCTGGCAGCAGGAGACTTCATGGTCCTGGCTATCAGTGTGATGGCCGGGCCATGGGGTTTCAAATTTCTCTGGCTGTCTTGACCTAGAAAACCACAAAAATAATTATAGAACCTATTACAATGTGTAGTCTCAATGTCTGTTAAAGACAACTCTATTGTGCCATTCAGGTGTGCTGTGAGCCACGGCCCTTAGGAGAGGAATAGTGGGGTTAGTGATGATGATTCAATCAATGATCTCTCAAAGGATCTGCAGCATTCAATAGTGTAGTTTGATTGAATGCATCTACTGTGTAGTTCTCTAACATGAGCTCTTAACTCATGTTAGCCTTGTTGTTACAAGCATTGCATATTTTCTGTGTGTACTTGTAATGAATTTAGTGACGTAAACAATATTTACTATAGGATTTTTCAAGCATTTTCTTCGTCGTAAAGCTTCCACAATCTTGAGGAATACAGTCATAGATGCTGCTGGGGCTCAGCAGTGCAGCGTAACCATGACAGTCAGATTGTGTATGCCATGCAGATATGGATAATGCAGATAATGTGGTTGATAATGTGGTGGATGGTGCAATAAAGGGCATTCAGTCCAACTCCTGATCATGACCTGTGGACCAATGAGTCTGCATTAAAGCTGGACAACAAAACTGAAGCTGTGGACCAATGAGTCTGCATTGAAACTGGACAACAACACTGAATTGGCTAGTATTGTTAGTTAAGACTTAATTATTCAGGAAAAAACTGATTAGAGATGAATCTCCCAACAGGCCTTGTGAGGAGGAAAATAAACAGGAAAAAAAAACAGGACAAAAACAGATGTGACTTTGCGTGGAAAAGGAACGTGTTATACAGTATGTGATGGACCAGTGGAGAGTCCAGTAAGCGCTTCAGCCTCAAGTGAACAACACGTGTTTCCCCAAAGACAGTGTAAAGCTCTATCTTAACATGGCTGACCCGTGCTGCAACCAGAATCTACGACATGTGACGGATCTTTCTAAAAGTAGCAGTGTAAGTGACTTCTTCAGATGGTGCGAGAATCGAGAAATGGATAGATTGGACAGCCGTGACAAATCTTGACCGCGGAGGTGACAAGCTACGTCGAAGCATGACCAATCACGCTCTCCAGATGTTGTGCAGGGTGAAATTAGGCACTTGAAGCCAAACCAACTCTGCAATCTTTGCCTAATCTCGATCTCTGCCTAGATATGACAACATGTGTGGTGGGTTTGGAGTAAGTACTGCACACTGGTTACACAGGGTTTGTGGGGGTAGAGGGGATTTTCAGAAAACCACAAGGAGATTACATATTAGGAGGAAGAGGAGGAAGGAAGGAGGAAGAGGAGGAAAAGGGGAGAGAGAGAGATTCCTTTACCCCCTGGTGTCCCGGAGGTCTGTGATGAGTTATTGGCCCTACGAAGAAGGGATGAGGAAGAGGAGGAGGTGGAGGAGGAGGAAGAGGAGGATGGGATATCTTGTCTTGAGCCATCAGTGAAGGGAAAGAGAGGGTTTCTGGCAGCAGGAGACTTCATGGTCCTGGCTATCAGTGTGATGGCCGGGCCATGGGGTTTCAAATTTCTCTGGCTGTCTTGACCTAGAAAACCACAAAAATAATTATAGAACCTATTACAATGTGTAGTCTCAATGTCTGTTAAAGACAACTCTATTGTGCCATTCAGGTGTGCTGTGAGCCACGGCCCTTAGGAGAGGAATAGTGGGGTTAGTGATGATGATTCAATCAATGATCTCTCAAAGGATCTGCAGCATTCAATAGTGTAGTTTGATTGAATGCATCTACTGTGTAGTTCTCTAACATGAGCTCTTAACTCATGTTAGCCTTGTTGTTACAAGCATTGCATATTTTCTGTGTGTACTTGTAATGAATTTAGTGACGTAAACAATATTTACTATAGGATTTTTCAAGCATTTTCTTCGTCGTAAAGCTTCCACAATCTTGAGGAATACAGTCATAGATGCTGCTGGGGCTCAGCAGTGCAGCGTAACCATGACAGTCAGATTGTGTATGCCATGCAGATATGGATAATGCAGATAATGTGGTTGATAATGTGGTGGATGGTGCAATAAAGGGCATTCAGTCCAACTCCTGATCATGACCTGTGGACCAATGAGTCTGCATTAAAGCTGGACAACAAAACTGAAGCTGTGGACCAATGAGTCTGCATTGAAACTGGACAACAACACTGAATTGGCTAGTATTGTTAGTTAAGACTTAATTATTCAGGAAAAAACTGATTAGAGATGAATCTCCCAACAGGCCTTGTGAGGAGGAAAATAAATAGGAAAAAAAAAACAGGACAAAAACAGATGTGACTTTGCGTGGAAAAGGAATGTGTTATACAGTATGTGATGGACCAGTGGAGAGTCCTGTAAGCGCTTCAGCCTCAAGTGAACAACACGTGTTTCCCCAAAGACAGTGTAAAGCTCTATCTTAACATGGCTGACCCGTGCTGCAACCAGAATCTACGACATGCTGACGGATCTTTCTAAAAGTAGCAGTGTAAGTGACTTCTTCAGATGGTGCGAGAATCGAGAAATGGATAGATTGGACAGCCGTGACAAATCTTGACCGAGGAGGTGACAAGCTACGTCGAAGCATGACCAATCACGCTCTCCAGATGTTGTGCAGGGTGAAATTAGGCACTTGAAGCCAAACCAACTCTGCAATCTTTGCCTAATCTCAATCTCTGCCCAGATATGACAACATTTGTGGTTGGTTTGGAGTAAGTACTGCACACTTGTTACACAGGGTTTGTGGGGGTAGAGGGGATTTCCAGAAAACCACAAGGAGATTACATAATAGGAGGAAGAGGAGGAAGGAAGGAGAAGGGGGAAGAGAGAGATTCCATTACCCCCTGGTGTACCGAAGGTCTGTGATGAGTTATTGGCACTACGAAGAAGGGATGAGGAAGAGGAGGAGGTGGAGGAGGAGGAGGAGGTGAAGGAGGAGGAGGAGGCGGATGGGATATCTTGTCTTGAGCCATCAGTGAAGGGAAAGAGAGGGTTTCTGGCAGCAGGAGACTTCATGGTCCTGGCTATCAGTGTGATGGCCGGGCCATGGGGTTTCAAATTTCTCTGGCTGCCTTGACCTAGAAAACCACAAAAACAATTGTAGAACCTGTTACAATGAGTAGTCTCAATGTCTGTTAAAGACCATTCTGTTGTGCCATTCAGGTGTGCTGGGAGCCACGGCCCTTAGGAGAGGAATAGTGGGGTTAGTGATGATGATTCAATCAATGATCTCTCAAAGGATCTGCAGCATTCAATAGTGTAGTTTGATTGAATGCATCTACTGTGTAGTTCTCTAACATGAGCTCTTAACTCATGTTAGCCTTGTTTTTACAAGCGTTGCATGTTTTCTCTGTGTACTTCTAATTAATTTAGTGACGTAAACAATATTAACTATTGGATTTTTCAAGCATTTTTTTTGTCGTAAAGCTTCCACAATCTTGAGGAATACAGTCATAGATGCTGCTGGGGCTCAGCAGTGCAGCGTAACCATGACAGTCAGATTGTGTATGCCATGCAGATATGGATAATGCAGATAATGTGGTTGATAATGTGGTGGATGGTGCAATAAAGGGCATTCAGTCCAACTCCTGACCTGTGGATCAATGAGTCTGCATTAAAGCTGGACAACAACACTGAAGCTGTGGACCAATGAGTGTGCATTAAAGCTGTACAACAACACTGAAGCTGTGGTCAAATGAGTCTGCATTAAAGCTGTACAACAACACTGAAGCTGTGGACCAATGAGTGTGCATTAAAGCTGGACAACAACACTGAAGCTGTGGTCTGAGAGGATGGTGACACAATGGACAGCAGACAGACAGTGGAGTGTACGTAGACCAGCTGAGGCAAAACACAGTGACGGCATTTGTACAATGAGGTCATCGTTACCCAAGTTATTATTATTGGCTTTCTCACTGCCCAGGGCGTGTGTCAGCAGTGATGCTCCTTCCTGTGATTCACTGAAAGCTGTGTGGGGAAAAAATGGTTTTATCTGTTTCTGGAGGGTTGGGTTACAGTGGTTTGTAGAGAAATTCAAGATGGCGCTTCCTTGCCTATCTGTTACTCGGCAGTACTCTCAAAGACTACCCATTGAGGTAAAGGAAAACAAAGGATTCCTGCCTCACTTCATAAAAAGTTCAAATCTCCCTAATAGCTTTAGATACCAGTAAGTCTTTCGGTTTCAGTAAACATCTAGGCGTTTGCTCCGAAAAGAGTTAGGCATTTTAAATAACTTATATTTGAGGGGTACCAGAGTATACTCTGATGCCCTTAACATGACATCACAGACTCTGCAAAAGAAGGGGAAGGTTAAAGAGAGTTGAAAGGTGGAAATTACCAGAGGAAGGGTTATGTGGCTTCTCTGTGGCGCTAGTAGGTCCCCTGGGTTGGGTCTTTCCCTGTTGCTTTTCACCATGTGGAGAGGGGTTGTTAGGGACAGGGGTGGCAGAGGAGGTACTGGGGGTTTTGGTGGGCAGGAGTTGGGGGGAGGCAGGAGGGAGGTCCACGAGATGAGAGGAAGCATTTCTAATACTGTTTCCTCCGTCTGGGTGAGAGAGAAGAGAGAGGTATACTTTGATTATGGGGACTGGAAACTATGGAGTCACATAAGGACGTACCTTATGGAACATTTTGATGCCCAATTGTTGCGGTCAATATCAACAGTTCATAGACAGGCATTCAAATCCATCTCTTTGGCTGTGAGATGAATGTCTCCGAATACCTTTCATTGACTGTATAAGATTGTAGTTATTTATCTTTTTCTAATAGTGGATTCAGATTGATTTAACCTTGTCCCATAATGTAGTTGTACCTCATAGAAATACACACAGAAGGTCTTGAAAACATCATTGGAAGGAGTATTTAGAGGGACAGAAGGGGTAGTGAGCGACTTTGTGCTGCCTTTCCCTAATGGGAAATTCAAAGACGTCTTTTGCATGCAGTGTTGTCATGCAGACTGTTTAAACCCAGCATTGCCACTGGCTTTAAGTGCAATAACTCTGTAAACGAATGAGGAATGAAAAATGGAGAGAGATGACTGATATGACTGATGTCAAGAAAGATGTCATGGTTCGTGGACACAAACATATGAAATGAGGGATTTTGATGGACACTGCTGGAGAGAGAGAGAGAGAGAGAGAGTCAGAGGTTGTGGTTATAGACATGGGAAGAACAAACAGCAGAAAAATAGAAAATGGATGGATGAATAGATCAATGGATGACAGAAAAAAAGAGTGGAAGCGAATGAGGTAAAGGTAAAGTGCTGAGTTGGACTGATACAGTATGGAGGGAAAGTGAGCGAAACAAGCAGTCAATGCTCTCACAGCGCCTGAGATCTAAGCTCAGAGGATGTGAGAAATGCGAAACAAGATCACCGTCATGCGTGCCCTTCGCATTTGCTCTGGCAGAAACTTACGCACATACTTCCAACTCTGTGGCGGCACCATCCTGTGCCACCACCATCTCCGCGATCCAGGGACTTTCTAACTCTCAGTGGACTCAAGGCATGCCAGCATGCAGCCAATCACAACGAACAGCTGCGGTTCTCACCCCCCACCCCAACCCACCCCTCCCCTCGCAGCAGCGTAGTGGACATAGCCAAGCGATGACTGACTGCGAATAAAGCTTGATATGATTCAAAATGTCTGTCTCTGTTTACCCAGTGGGAACTGTGGCCATTGAGGCTCATTGGAGCGGGGGTCAGGTCTAGCTTCCAGGTGGCTCTCTGGTGGTGCTGTAGAAAATAATATCACGTTTCATAAAGTGTGAATAGGAACGAAGTGCAAAGGTAGAGAAGGCATTGGGGCAGGAAATGTGTTTGACCACAGAAGGTCTTTAAAGACAGTGAAAAGAGTAGTGTTTTTGGCCACAATACCTGTGCAACCATGAGTAATACAAAAAAACAGCAGAGTATGATGTTGTGTTGCTACCATGCTGTGTTGTCATGTGTTTTTTTTAAATTCTTTTATTTATTTATTTTATTGGGGGTAGATCAACTTAATATTGCAGATTGTAACTTCCATCATTGTAATTGTCTGCATCACTTCCAATCCCCCATGTTTTTATATATATACTCCCCTTTATTACTTTTCAACCCCGCCATCCTTTCCCTACTTGGGGTAAATTAGTGAACAACAATGCCCAGGCCTCTACTTCCAGCCTATACTTACTATCTACACCTTATGGACACAGTCAACTTTACAATAATTATATTTTATTTGTTTTTGCTCCTGAACTTCTTCTACTCTCAACCTCTCCGATCATTTTCATGATGTCCATCCGGTTTGCTTCTATATGCCATATCTTTCTAACTGTGCTCATGTTGTCATGTGTTGCTGCCATGCTATGTTGTTGTCTTAGGTCTCTCTTTATGTAGTGTCTCTCTTGTCGTGATGTGTGTTTTGTCCTATATTTTTATTTTATCCCAGCCCCGTCCCCGCAGGAGGCCTTTTGGTAGGCCGTCATTGTAAATAAGAATTTGTTCTTAACTGATTTGCCTAGTTAAATAAAGGTTAATAAAAAATAAAAATAAATGAAATGTAAAGTGCTTTAGAATGAGAGTGGAGAGAGAGAGTAATCACCAAAAGATGTCTTGGGAGCTCCTGGAAAACCTTGGTTTTTGGTCAGAGGAGGGATTCTAGGCTGAGTCCTGTTGTGAATAGCTGGGGGAGAAAGGAATCAAGAATGGATTACAGAGGAGATAGGCATGGTTTCAAGTAGCTGCAACATATTCCATATGTCTAAAGTATTGATGCTGTAAACCAGCACTTTACATTACATAGGTGTTACACCATATAAAAAAAACAGTATAATATGCAGTTATACCCTCAGAAAACAGGTGTAACAAGGGTAAGTAGTATTTAGCTGTCTGGACGTACACACCTGGAACAACATAATGACCTACTTTACATTACTGTACATTGGAATAAAGCTTATGCAACGGTGTTGCATGGACATGTATATGGGCATGTAGCATCCCTCATTGTTTCATTACCATGTAATATATATATCATATCATATATTCAATGCAATATATATATATAAATGGCTTACCTGGACGAGGTGGGAAAAGTGCGCGGGACATGGGTGGTTTCTGAGAAACAAAAATGATCTACAGTTGGTGGAAGTTTTTATTGACACCAGATCCACAGCCACAGTTCATATGTCAACGCTAATACGCTTCCGGTGCTAAAGCCATGTTTTAGTTTTATGGTGAGGATAGCATTGTGCTTTGGGCTGTCTCCCCTTGAGTGCTACATCACTGAGAGTATCCCTTGAGGCTTCTAGCGTACCTAACGTGCCCCTCAACCTGACTTCTGACTAGTGGAGCCATTTCACCAGAAAACATTTATGGTCTGCTGTCTACACTTCACTTACTGGTACCTGACTTAGCCTAACTGACAGACACACACAACACACACAACACACATGGTCAAGGGCCATATAACAGTCACAAACGCGCAAATGAGCTACAAAATCAAAATAGCTGATGTAAAAAGCGCTTTATAAATACATTTGATTGATTGATTGATTGATTGATTGATTGATTGATTGTGAGTGGGCAGAAAGACTGTGTCAGAGCGAGCGTGTCATGTGTTGATTTGCGATGTTCTGCCTGTTTTGTGTTGTCACCGCTGGGGTGTGAGGGTCACCTTCTTTAACCCACATTAAAGAGTCTCTCAGGCCGGGTGCTGGGGTCAGACAGGGGAAGCAGACAGAAGTTTGTCTACTCTACTCTGGCCTTACACAACTCAGCTACACTCTGCTTTTCACCCTCTCTCACCACCTTGTATATTCTCCCTCCACAGAGACAGCAGGAAATAGAAAATGATTTTCTTGAAGAAATAAATGTAGTTGTAGGGTAAAGTTGTAGTGTGAGAATATGTATGCCTGTGGAAGCTATTTAATTCAGAGACTGAGAGTCCCGTAGATCATAGGTTCTTATGCTGTATGGCCAACAAAACACAGCACATACCATTGGCTTCGCAATAAGGGTCCGGTGCTTGTAGGGCTTCTGGATGATTTTGTCTGCAAAACATGAAGAAGAAGATGTTAACAACTGCTATTCTGAGAAGAGTGTGTCGGCAGGTCGTCTTTTGAAAGTCTGGCAAGTAGGAACAATAAAGCACAAATGGCTCACATGGTATGGATGTTTTACTCTGTTTTCTTGTGCCACAAAGATTTCTTACAGACTTCTTAAAAAATAAAACGATGTACTCCCTGAAATCGCTGATTTTCATTTTCCTAAGTGTGATGTACATACTGCCCATGCAGGGTTGGGGAGTAACTGATTACATGTAATCGGATTACCAAAAAACTTAAAGTGTAATCCATTACATTTTTGTCATTTAGCAGACACTCTTATCCAGAGCGACTTACAGTTAGTGAGTGGATACATTTTTCATACTGGCCCCCCGTGGGAATCGAACCCACAACCCTGGCGTTGCAAGCACCATGCTCTACCAACTGAGCTACACAGGAGCTACACATTACCAGCTAAAATATTGTCATCAGATTACAGATACTTTTTAAAAACTAGATGACTACTTCTTGGATTACTTTTAAATTTGGAAAGGATGTTTGCTCAAAAAATTTATACATTATGACACCTTTCTGTTTTCTCAATGACATTTAATTCAGCATTGAAAAGAAGGCGGTAAGTTTACATTTGTTCCACCTGAGCGAGTCTGACCACAAGTCAGAGACCACCATGATGACACAACAAATGTGTTTTATGGATCCTTTTTGTCTTCTTCTAATGCCTCTTAAGGGGAAAGTAATCTAAAAGTAACTGAAAGTAATCAGATTATGTTACTGAGTTTGGGGAACCCAAATGTTATGTTAATGATTACAACTTTGGACAGGTAGCTAGTAACTGTAACCGATTACATGTAGAAAGTAACCTACCCAACCCTACACCCATGTTGGTTTTGTGAATGACAGGCTTGCTCCAGACTCCGCTGCTTTCGTCTTTGTTGGAGCGGACCCCAAACTCGTATGGGGTGTTGGGCTTCAGGTTGTCAATCACGGTGTCGCTGGTGGGGCAGGTCTGGTAGATCCACTTCCTGTTCCTCTCCCTGTAGCGGACGGTGTAGTGTCTGCATGGGAAGGACAAAAAAGGCACAGTAAACAACATGCTGATTCTTGTAAAGTAGCTGTGCATCTTTATGGTAAACTCTAACCTTTGGAAAATGCTGTCTTCATTTCACAACAAAGCACAGCAGGCGTGCACCACATCATACAGTATGGGTGGCTATTCCAGCTCCACCGTCCTCCATTAGCTATTGTTAATTCTGGCTCCGGTATCTCCGGTCATCTCGTCAGTGTCAACCGATCCCCTTTCATTCCCTCAGTGATTGTCTTTCTAGGTAGCGCTGCCGGCAGTAGCCAAGCAGTAAACAGAAGGAACTGACATTAGCTTTTAATACGCCACCAGATGGAAGGAGGCACTCTCAGCTGTAACTTAGGTTGAGATTTCCAACGACTCCTCCAACTTTCGGCGAGGGGGGAATTCTAGAATGCATTTAAGGCCGAGCATAAATAGAGTGATGGAAAAGTGTGTCCCAGCAGTACAGTCCGTGTATCCTCAGTCAACTCCTGCACACACCTGTGCTGGAACAGACCTCGGCCCATTCCCATGCTCCATTTTCCATAAAAAATAAATGACACACTTCCTCAACGTTTCTCTATAGAACTGTTATGCTTCATAAATCCTCCAAGGTTCGACAGTACAGTACATTGAATGCATGGTATGAGTTTAAATCTAGTCAAGCCTTCATACAGTATATCATCTTTATACATAGCTGGCAATAACAGCCTTGTATTCAGATCTCAGTGTGTGCACCTGATTTCAACTTGATCCTTTTCTTTTGTGAAAACCAGATCGTCTGAATGCCTAAACAGTGTGTAACTGTATTCACCTGTCATCCATTTTGCGCTGAGTGAGGCTGTTTCTGTGGAAAACTTTGGCCTGAAAAGGCAACATGGAACTGGAACCAGATGTTTCGCTGGCGGTGCGGTAGAGTATAACTCACCCGTCTTCCAGACAGTCGTTCATGATGTTGCCTACATCATAGGGCGTCTTCAGGAAGGTTCCCCAGGACAGCAGCACAGAGGTTGGGGTGATGGAGCCAATCACCAGGTGGAGTGGCTTCTCCAGGTTGACCTTTCCTGTGAGGACAAAGGTCAATGGTCATACACTATATTTACAACACGTTTGATGACCTGATTAACCTTTTAGATGTGTAGACAGACTGCCACAGGTACCTGTGCATTGTTTCTTCACATCATTACTCGGGATTGGCTGGACAGCAACAAGATACTTGGGCTCTGCGTCTGAAAGGGTTAAATAAGAAAATGTTGTCACATTGATTTCTCTGTCATGGAAAAACGAATATACCAGAATGGGGAAAAGATTTTCCTGGACCGTGAAAGAACAGTGTGGGTAGAAAGAGTCCTCCTGACGCCTGGTGAGTCACTACCCAGCCAGGTCTCTGGTGTTGGGGAGATGGGCTGAAACTATTCAAACCAGCCGTAAACAGATGCAGAACAGATACACAGATGAAAGAGCTTGACTTCAAGCACAACAGATGAAAACAAACAGTCGTTCGGATGGTAAATTGAAATGCAGTTGAGTTGCTTGAACTCCTCTGAACAATGGAACGTTGTCCAACCTGTAGAGACTTTAATACATAGAATATAAAGGGGTTTATATTAGCCGCCCACAATCTAAGAGTCGTGTATTGTTATTATACTTGTCTAAATGCAAACAATGTCTGAGGCCAGCTAGGAGGGGTGAAAATATGGTTATGGATCTGGAACACAGTTAAGACACATCTGGCCACTTGGATTCAACGTGCTATAAAAACAGTGATCCAGAAATGTTGTGTTTCTGTTGCATGAGAACGGAGAGCTCATTAATGAATAACTGTACATAACAAAATAGACAGGATGTGAAGGGTGGAGCACTAAGGGCCTGAATAAGGGCCTGATTAGGTCCTGGTGTTCAATGGATTAACATAAAGTCAGAGCATTTGAGCTGGCAGGCCAGGAGTAGGAGTAGGTTGGCATGGATCGAAGCTGGCACAATGTTACGGGTGGGGCATTGGACAAATGATAGTCATTTGATTGCTTAAAATAAAGAAAACTGTTGGGTGTGGGGAAACACTTTAAATCAATTTAAGTTAAGAGTCAGCACAGAAGAGAATCCGAGAGAGTCACAGTAACACAATCATGTCCTATTGGACTACTATGTGTCATCATTGCTGAGAAGGTTTTGTCTACCCTCTGCTCTCTCGTTGGATCCCCGTGGGCTCTCTCATGATGAGGTACTTCAATCAGGTGTTCTGGAGGGGCACCTGAGACCATTCTAACTCAGCTCTTTGTTGTCGTTGGTTTTGTACGTGGAAGGTCACAGCTTGTACCAGTGATAAATGATGTTTGATCACTTCTGTTGTCTCTCACACAGGTGAAAGGGCTCAAAGAGAAGTTGCTAAAAAGCTGTTCTGCATTGAACAAACAGCACTCCTTTCACTGATTGGGGAGCCAGCCAAGGGAGTTTTTCAATTCTCTTTAGTCCCTGGTTCCTTTCTACTCTAACACTTCAAAGCCTGGGATTTACACAATAGCCATTGAGGCCTTTTCATACGACAAGAGGAAACGTGTTCCTGACCTGCTCTCATTTAGTCCCTGTCCTAAATCCAAACAGATCAACACAAAACAGCAATAAAGGACTTATATTTGTTTGATTTAATTATTAAAGCACTCCAATGTTTACTTTAACACAAGTGAATGTAGAGAGTGGGAGTATCAAGGAAAATAAGCAACAGTGTATCGTTCAAATTCTAACATAAGCATGTGGTTTCACGCTCAATGGATGATCTACACAAGCTGTAAGGTAATCTTCCACTGACCCAGTGCTGCCCTGCTATGGTGCTGTAGTGGGTTGGGATGTTGGAATGTTGAAAGTATCTCATGAGAGGCTGTGGTTTGTGATGAATGGAACCCACTGAGCTGCAGGAAAGGGTTTGAAAGAGGAAAGTAAACACTGTGGAGTGCTCAGTGTAACTCCTGCCCTTTTCACCCTGTTTGGGGAATCTCTGTGCTCTACAAAGACAGGTTGCTAAGTTTCTCAGAGGAACGGTTTCTCCCCCCGGGTTATTTAGTGATGTATGTTGGAGTCACAATATACACTTATGTTATGACTATCTGATAAATGATGAATCCCTGAAAGTCAATAGGTTAGTGTGTGTGTGTGTGTGTGTGTGTGTGTGTGTGTGTGTGTGTGTGTGTGTGTGTGTGTGTGTGTGTGTGCGTGGTCTTACCATAGACCAGTCTTACCTATCTCAGTCTCGTAGGGCTCTCCATTCTCAGGCAGCTGGATGAACTGTTTAGAGAACATGCTGCTGCCATAACCCAGGATGTAGCCTTCCAGCTTGGTGTCAGGGTTGGGACGGACAAACTTCATCACGATGGTGTCGCCGGTGGCGTTGATGCGGACCTTCATGTTCTGTCTTCTCACTGTTAAAGACCAAGAAGTAGAATAATACAGTTGAATTGCATTGTAGTTGTGATTAGTTGAACTGTGGTTCATTACACGTAAAGATGCTAGTGTATTCCATCACAGCTAACCTTCAGCACCTCACATGAACATGAGCAGATTGCAAGTGCTGCATTTAAGAAACTTCTGGACTTAGGGGTAATTGCAAGATAAACTGCTGCCTCTGCCCAGGTACCCAAGGGATTAATCAAATAGGACTGTGTTTGTGGTTTTCAGGAAACAGACTGCAGTACCCTTCAACTGCAGCCAATATAACCCTGAATGCATACAGGAGATGGAATACTTGATTCTTCCATCAGTCTTAACATTGGACTATTAGGATAAACTCAAAGTACTTTAAACCCACTGATATCGTCAGGCTTGGAGAGGTAAAATTAGAAGGTGAAATGCAATGGAGGATGGAACTCTTGAAGGTTGAGCTCCAAACAGTTCAGAAAAGTCATTATTCAAGAACAGAGGCTAAACATCAGTACTGGAGCTCATTTAAACCTGGTAATAAACCTCTTTAGCTTTGGAGAAGGTTTTCCCTTGTCCACCAGATTCCCATATCCCACCATACAGGAACTTGACTGATTCAGCTGCTGGGTTATAGAGGCTGTTAAATGCTAATGAAAAGCAGGCTTAAAATGGATGTTGTGGCCGTTTTGTGTCGTCACACACATCAGTCAGCAGCCCGCCCTTTTTAATGCCCATGCAGGCAAGAGGCAAGGCGAGCGTTCTGGCACTCCAGCTAATCCTAATCACGCAGAGTGTTAATTAGGCTTTAACGATAACCTAATCACTCCCATTCACAGAGCAAACTTGGAATGAACCTTGGATATCATATCGGCGCCTTCATTATCGATGACCCGCGAAACTCTTCAATCACGAGAAAGTGAAAAACAAACAAACAACCATATTTGTGTGGTGGTTTTGTGGAAGTTGCCAGGAACTATTGGTTTGGATGAATTTAAAAGACCACTGGGTTTGCTGAATCAGCACAACATTGTGCAACTTATTCCACAGTGTGAGTGAATTAACTGTTTACTTGGATACTTGTGTCCATTTCGCATCTCTGCTTAACCCCAAAGAGTAATCTTGAATTGTTTGGAATATAATTGGAGGGAAAAGGATGTTTTGCTTGTCAGGTTTCTGCTGTCGAACATCCTATTTCTAGTGGCGCCTTCCATTCTAACTGTCATTAATAAACGCATCTCCCCCGGCAACGTGACATAACCTCTGCTTACCTCAAGACTCAAGACTCCTGTCATGTTATTGCTGACTCCCTTTAATTTAACAAGAAGGATGTTTTCAGTCTCTGGCTTTATAGCTCTAAATCCATGAGGATCTATTAAAGAGACCCTAGACTTACAAGGACTGTAATGTGTTATCCTCTGATTATAGACCAGATGACAACTTCACCCCTTGTGGAGACAACAATATACAGATGAAGAGTGATTCTAGCTACAGGGGGAGAATGTGGAAGACATTATTATGTTACATAATACCAATAAATGTATACTGAAGCTTATGGAAAGGCCTACTCATCAAAAATGCAGGTTGACGTTTATTGTCATGAATCTTGCCCTGGAGGTAGAACTGAGAGATTTCTGCCACACTCTTAGAAAAAAGGGTTCCAAAAGGATTCTTCGGCTGTCCAAATAGGAGAGCCCTTTTTGGTTCTATGTAGAACTCTTTTGGGTTCCATGTAGAACCATCTGTGGAAAGGGTTCTACATGGAACTCCAAAGGGTTCTACCTGGAACCAAACGGGTTCTACATGGAACCAAAAAGGGTCCTTCAAGGGTTCTCCTATGATAACAGCCGAAGAACCCTTTTAGGTTGTAGATAGCACCTTTTTTTCTAAGTAAAGGTATGCCTACACTCTTAGGAAAAAGGGTGCTATCTAGGGTTCTTCGGCTGTCCCCATAGGAGAACCCTTTGAATAACCCTTTTTGGTTCCAGGTAGAACCCTTTTGGGTTCTATGTAGAACCCTTTCTACAGAGGGTTCTACATGGAACCCAAAAGGGTTATATCTGGAACCAAAAAGGGTTCTACATGCCGACGACGACACAACAGTGGTAGGCCTGATCACCGACAACGATGAGACAGCCTATAGGGAGGAGGTCAGAGATCTGGCCGTGTGGTGCCAGGATAACAACCTCTCCCTCAACGTGACCAAGACAAAGGAGATGATTGTGGACTACAGGAAAAAAAAGAGGACTGAGCACGCCCCCATTCTCATCGACGGGGCTGTAGTGGAACAGGTTGAGAGCTTCAAGTTCCTTGGTGTCCACATCACCAACGAACTATCATGGTCCAAACACACCAAGACAGTCGTGAAGAGGGCACGACAAAGCCTATTCCCCCTCAGGAGACTAAAAAGATTTGGCATGGGTCCTCAGATCCTCAAAAAATTCTACAGCTGCACCATCGAGAGCATCCTGACTGGTTGCATCACCGCCTGGTATGGCAACTGCTTGGCCTCTGACCGCAAGGCACTACAGAGGGTAGTGCGTACGGCCCAGTACATCACTGGGGCAAAGCTTCCTGCCATCCAGGACCTCTATACCAGGCGGTGTCAGAGGAAGGCCCTCAAAATTGTCAAAGACTCCAGCCACCCTAGTCATAGACTGTTCTCTCTGCTACCGCACGGCAAGCGGTACCGGAGTGCCAAGTCTAGGTCCAAAAGACTTCTCAACAGCTTCTACCCCCAAGCCATAAGACTCCTGAACAGCTAATCATGGCTACCCGGACTATTTGCACTGCCCCCCCACCCCATCCTTTTTACGCTGCTGCTACTCTGTTAAGTATTTATGCATAGTCACTTTAACTCTACCCACATGTACATATTACCTCAACTACCTCAACTAGCCGGTGCCCCCGCACATTGACTCTGCAACGGTACCCCCCTGTATATATAGCCTCCCTACTGTCACTTTATTTTACTTCTGCTCTTTTTTTCTCAACACTTTTTTTGTTGTTGTTTTATTCTTACTTTTTTTGTTTAAAATAAATGCACTGTTGGTTAAGGGCTGTAAGTAAGCATTTCACTGTAATGTCTGCACCTGTTGTATTCGCCGCATGTGACCAATACAATTTGATTTGATTTGATTTGATTTGATTTGACATGGAACTCAAAAGGGTTCTCCTATGGAACCAAAAAGGGTGTGAGTGTAGTGACCACTCTGCAGAGCTGCCTCCATTACATGAGTCATGCCAATAAATGCCAACCTGCATAAAAAATAGCCCCCTCATGCTGGAAAGCTTGTTAGCTATGTTGTTTACTGTTGTCAATAAAGTTATCCTGCTCTTGACTAATGTTTCAAGTTTTACGTTTTTAATGTCACATGCACAAGTACAGTGGAATGCCTTTCTTGCAAACTCAAAACCCAACAATGCAATAATCAATAACAATGTAATACTAGACAAAACACACAAGAAAAATATGAAGAACACAATAAGTAAGTAAGCATACTATATACAGGGTCAGTTCCAGTACCATATTTACAGTGTGCAGGGATACTGGAGTGATGGAGGTAGATATGTACAGGGAGGGGTAAGGTGGCTAGGTATCAGGATATATGATAAACAGAGTAGCAGCAGCTTGTATGTGAGTGAGTGTGCTTGTGTGTAGAGTCAGTATAAATGTATGTGCATATTATGCGTGAGTGAGCAGATGCTGGACTGAGTGTGTGAGTGTGCATAGAGACAGTGCAAAAATAAAAGGTAAATAAAGATACAAGGTTAACTCAGATAGTCCAAGTAGCTATTTTGTTAGCTATTTTCAGTCTTATTGCTTGGAGATAGAAGCTGTTCAAGATCCTGTTGGTGTCAGACTTAATGCACCGGTACCGCTTGCCGTGCTGAAGCAGAGAGGATAGTCTATGGCTTGGGTGGTTGGAGTCTTTAACGATTTTCCGGGCCTTCCTTCCACACCGCCTGATATAGATGTCCAGGATGGCAGGGAGCTTGGCCCCAATGATGTACTGGCCTGTCTGCACCACCCTCTGTAGCGCCATGCGATCGAGGGCGGTGCTGTTGCCATACCAGGCAGTGAAGCACACACCCCTGTGGGGCACTCGTGTTGAGGGTCAGCATGGCAGAGGTGATGTTGCCTACCCTCACCATCTGGGGATGGCCCGTCAGGAAGTCCAGGATCCAGTTGCAGAGGGAGGTGTTCAGACCCAGAGTCCTAAGCTTGGTGACGAGCTTGGAGGGGACAATGGTGTTGAACGCTGAGCTGTAGTCAATGAACAGCATTCTCACATAGGTATTCCTCTTATCTAGGTGGGCGAGGGCAGTGTGGAGAGCAATTGAGATTGCGTCATCTATTGATCTGTTGGGACGGTATGCAAATCGGAGTGTGTCTAGGGTGTCTGGGATGGTGGAGTTAATGTGTGCCATAACCAGCCTCTCAAAGCACTTCATGATTACAGAAGTGAGTGCTACAGGGCGGTAGTCATTGTGGCATGAAGCCTTAGCGAACTTGGGGACAGGAATGATGGTGGTCATCTTAAAACATGTGGTGCTTGGTCCCTAAGACCCTCACAAACTTTTACAGATGCACAATTGAGAGCATCCTGTCGGGCTTTATCACCGCCTGGTACGGCAACTGCACCGCCCGCAACCGCAGGGCTCTCCAGAGGGTGGTGCGGTCTGCCCAACGCATCACCGGGGTCACACTGCCTGCCCTCACAGGAAGGCCAAAAAGATCATCAAGGACATCAACCACCCGTGCCACGGCCTGTTTATTACCCCGCTATCATCCAGAAGGCAAGGTCAGTACAGGTGCATCAAAGCTGGGACCGAGAGACTGAAAAACAGCTTCTATCTCAAGGCCATCAGACTGTTAAATAGCCGTCACTAGCCGGTTACTCAACCCTGCACCTTAGAGGCTGCTGCCCTATGTACAGTACATAGACATGGAACACTAGTCACTTTAATAATGTTTACACACTGCTTTACTCATTTAATATGTATATACTATATTCTACTGTATTTTAGTCAATACCACTCCGACATTGCTTGTCCTAATATTAATATATTTCTTCATTCCATTCTTTTACTTTTAGATTTGTGTGTATTGTTGTGAATTATTATATACTACTGCACTGTTGGAGCTAGGAACACAAGCATTTCGCTACACCCACAATAACGTCTGCTAAATATGTGTATTTGACCAATACAATTTGATTTGATTTTATTAAAGACTGGGATAAGGAGAGGTTGAAAATTATTGTGAATATGCCTGCCAGCTGTGCATGCTCTGAGAAAGCACCCTGGAATACCGTCGGGCCCCGTGGCCTTGCAGGTATTGATCTGATTTAAAGACCTTTCTTATGTCGGCCTCAGAGAGCGAGTGTCACACCCTGACTCTGGGGACTCGTATTTGTTGAGTCAGGGTGTGTATTTTCTGTGTGGTGTAGATCTAGATCGTGTAGATCTATGTTGACCGGTGTGGTTCCCAATCAGAGGCAGCTGTAGCTCGTTGTCTCTGATTGGGGACCATACTTAGGCAGCCTATTGGCACTAGTGGGTTGTGGGATCTTGTTCCGTGTGAGGTATGTTGTACCTTGGACTTCACGTTTCGTTTAGTTTGTTGTTTTGTTGTTGTGTTTATTCATTTTAATAAACATGTATGCATATCACGCTGCGCCTTGGTCCGTCCCGTCTGTAAGCGAACGTGACAGCGAGATCACCCTATCCTCTGGGTCGGTGATGCCTTCACACCCGGCACAATGTTGTTGTTGTCAAAGTGGGCAATAAGCGTGCATAAAATGTATTGAGTTCGTCTGGTAGAGAGGCATCGTTGGGCAGATCACGGTTGGTGTCAAAAGGTGAGACGCCGAAAGCCGGGAGTTCTTTAAAGTGACAACTGTATCTTCTTCCAACTTTTAATGATATTAAGAAGTCGTCTAGAAATAATATGTTTTTAAGCGTAAGCAGCAGGCATGTTTGATTTGCCAACTCTGAGTCTTCCAGGAGACAGATTGTGTGCGATCATAAGTATGTCCGTCTTCAGTCTCTTAAGCTATCTTCGGGCTGTTTGTTCTACAGATTGGCATTGACATCCTGTTGCCTTCTCAAATGGTGGGAAAGCATGGAAGTTTGACACTTAAGACGTGTAATCACGCATGCTGGTTTCTTGGCACGGACGTGGTGTTTCACAGTTGAAGACTTTCCATCTGCAGCTGATTGACCCAAGAGCAGAATCCAGTGTGAGGCTGATCACAAGTGAAAAAAGTTGGTTTGGTTCCATGACCCTTAAAGTGAACAACAGCCAGCCTTCAGGGTATTGCGCTTAGGGAAAAAGTCTAGCTAGCATTTAATCCTTTGGCAGACTTCTAAATATGTTAGTCATAAGCAACTTCTCTTCCAGCGATATCCCATTTCGTTGTGTTTGTTTGTTGTATATTGAATGAGGAACTAACAAACTTTAATCAAACCAAACTGTGAAACCCCTGCAGTATATTCTGTTCTGGAACATGGTCCTTCCATTTCTTCCAGATTGAGCATACCTGTACCTTCTCAAAATGACACACACAACTGTAACAAAAGTCCCCTAAATCTCCAGACACCGCTTTTATAAGTCGACTCTCCAGGAGCATTTTATCTCATGGCTATAGGGAACATAAATTGTCCCTGACAGCTTCTCTAGGTTCATATGTATATATTGTCCAGTCACATTTAGTAGATGGACGTGATCTCAACGTTCTGCAGCTGTGGATGTACTCCATAACTGAATGGGCTTTCACTGGCAGCACATACTGTATAAAGCACATGCATTGCCGCGTGTTGACAAACACAGACCTGCTCTCCTACTGTATTCTCTCTGACTGTGTGTCCATCTGACATGAGTCCAACTTCACCCTTTCATACGTAGAGCTTCCCATCCCTCCTTCTGCAGCTACAGTAGTGGGGCACAACAGCCCCCCCACATCCTCACCAGAGAGACGGTAGTTAAACAGCGTGAAGGTAGGGGATATTTGCACCGAGCACTGTTGCACAACTGATGAGTCTTTTGGTGTGTGAGACCCTGAGGCGTCTCTCTTTCATCTCCTCTAATGAAGTTTGACCATGCATGAAGAGCTGCGGGCCAACCCCGTCTCCAGCTGCCTGCACAACCACAGCTTCAACATACACCGAGCTCAGACACTCAGGTACACACATGTAGCCCATTTACAATGTACCCCCACCACCACCACCGCCGCACGGAAAGCAAAGCAGGCACGTGTATGTACTCAGGAATATACATGTCGCACCTTAACAATGTGCAGAAAGCAGACACCGCCGCACGGAAAGCAAAGTGGACACGTGAATGTTGTGCAACATGTATTGTTTAACAAGAAGCTTCTCTGCCTGAGATTCTGGAGTGTGCGGAGGGGAGATGTTGGCCCAATCCCAAGCCGAACCAAACCCCTCCCTGCTGCGTTAGACACCGCAATCACAAGGCTACATCCTCTGGGAAGTCCACTGGACGGCAGCACAATTATTATTAGGATAAGATTTCTTGTCAACACACAGATTGGCGCTCACATAGATTAACTTTTTTTAAATCATGGGATCCTGTCCAAGAAACACCCCAAGACAATCAACAGGCAGAGATACACACACACACACACACACACACACACAGCTATGTCCTACTATAATTCATTCCCATTCAAAATCCTATTTTCCCTAACCACTAAACCTAACCCTTACCCTAACCTTAAACCCTAACCCTAAACCTAACCCTAAACCTAACCCTAAACCTAACCACTAACCCTAACCCTAATTCTAACCCTAACCCTAATTCTAGCCATAAACCTAACCCCTAAACCTAAAATATTATTTTTACAAGTGAGGACAGGCAAAATGTCCTCACTTCTCAGAATTTTAGTTGGTTTACCATTCATATACACACTGCTGCTCAAAGAAAATGTTGATATTGGCGAGTGTTTGCATGTGAGCTAATACAGTGTATCGATCATCCATTGTTTTTAGCCTGACATTTCCCTTTTCATTTCTAGGAGAGTGAATTCATCATATTACATAACTACTGTATGTTTAATGGGCCAATCAGTAGACAGCTGAAAGTCCTGTAGCTCGAACAGTTTGAACATTATCTCTAACAAGAGGCAATTCAAGCTCCAAACCGACATTACAATTCTACAGGAAGACCAAAAAACATCAGAACAAAATTCAAGGAAACATAATGTATGTACCGGTGACAACCAAACTTCTGCTTTTCATTCAGTTTTTGAGTCAAACTAATTATTATCTTGCACAATCACAGTTACAGTGGTTTTGCACCTGAATCTAAATGCATTGCATTAATGGTCAGTAAGTCGCTTGGATAAAAGCATCTGCTAAATGGCATATATTATATTGTTATTCTAATGAGGATACCATTCACACTGTGGTTTCGCTGCAGTCAAGTCTGCACAACTCTATACATTATGCATTGTCCCAAACATTTTGGTCAATACTTTTGGGATAATTTCATGGGACTTTACAAACTGGACCAACTGGACCATGAAACCCCTACTTTATGTTCACATAGCAATTTGGTTTTGGCAAAGCAATTTTTTTCTATACAATGTCAATGGCATTTGGAGAACATATTCAAAGTCAGCAAAACATTGCATAGTGCACAATGCACAATGATAAGCAACAACACAAAACCACTTTCCGTCACAAATGCATTGGCAAAAACATAACATGCATGCTCAAAACTATACATAAAACACGTAACACAAGACCACACTATCCAGAAACACAATACACCGGACTTTACAGAACAGCCAATCTGTGCACTTGCCTCTAATCCTCTGTGCAGGGATGCAGCTGAGGAGAATGGATCCAGCGAGGAGCAGGAGAGAGACTCTGAGGAGCATGGTGCCTGCCATGGAGATCTCTGGACAGGGATGCTGGACAACTTCAATAAGGTAGCAGCTCAACTTAGGACTTGTGCAGCGCTCCGTTGAAACACTGTGGAGTGGAGATGACCACCGGACCACGAAGCATCTATACTAGCAGGATAGGAGAAGGGTGGGGGTGGGAGGGGACTGCCGATGTCACAACCACAACCCCACACACCACACACCCTATTCTTGGGTGGGTGGGGAGGGTGGTGGCTAAATGCCTGGAATCTCACTGAAATGTTTCCCTCTATTTTTCCCTCCCTCCTTTTTTGCATCACCCACCCGGTTTTCCCCTCCTCCTCCACCTCCCCTTCCTCCTCCTCCTCCCCTCCTCCTCCTCCCCTCCTCCTACTCCTCCTCCACCCCTCCTCCTCCTCCTCCTCCCCTTCCTCCTCCTCCTCCTCTTCTTCCTTCTCCTCCCCTTCCTCCTTTCCTCTCCTCTTCTCCTCCTCCTCCCCTTCCTCCTCCCCCTCCTCCTCCTCCTCCTCCCCCCCTTCTCCACCTCCTCCTCCTCCCCTTCCTCCTCCTCCTCCTCCTCCTCCTCCTCCTCCCCTTCCTCCTCCTCCTCCCCTTCCTCCTCCTCCTCCTCCTCCTCCTCCTCCTCCCCCCCTTCTCCTCCTCCTTTGTGTGATTTTTTTTTTTTATCCTTTGTTCAACTCAACTGATATTGTGATGTAGATGCCAGGAGGTGCCAATGTGGTTGGCAAAACAGGGGGGGGGGGGTGGCACAGGGGGAGAACAGGAGTGGCACCCTCACTCCATCCTAACCTATGGCCTTGGGAGTAAAGTTAAACTCATGCAGTGTAGTTTGTATGACACACTCCCATCTCCACTTCTGCCCAACATGTGCACACAGTGCAGACTAACCAGTACCATGTTTTTAAGCACTTTGCTTTTGGAACACACTACACAACAGTACATTCTTTCTGAGCACAACTAACACGAGTGGAGCAGCGTCATCGGGTCTCGAAATCCAACCTCCACTGGAGCTATTTGGGAGGCAGTGACCATGCTCTCCCGCCAAGAACTGGAGCCCCTAGGATAGAGGGGGTATGAGTGGGGTTGGTACGGAGGAGAGGAGGAGGAGGGGATGGAGGGAATGGGGGTGTGTCCACACACTTCCTTCCAGCTGATTATGGTAGGAGTCCCATCCAACCCACACGTGCTATCGCATGCGACAGGATACAGACTGACAGTTGTTCCAGACAGAATGCCTGCCTGCTCCATCCCACAGGAACTGAATAAAGGCGTATTCATGATTCATGCTGCACTCCACTAAATCACCAAATCCAGATTTTATGCAATGGACAAATTAATGGGTGACTGACTGACCACCAGAAGTATGAATAACAGAAACCAAAACACACATGTATTCTGACTTTTAAAAAAAAGAAGGGCTGTTAAGGGAAAAAATTAAATGTTGAAACTTGGGAAACACATTAACCCCTCGTACTCGTTGGACCATTCCTGCCAGAGACACAGTGACCAACAAGCATTGACATGCAGGTAACCAAAGTCAACACCCAAGCTGAGTGGCGGACTGGAACCAAAAATCAGCCCCGGCATTTCTAACACACCGGCTCTCTTTTTACCTTGTGGCCCCCACACCGGACCATTTTTTTCCTGGCGGCCCCCACAACAGCCCATTTCTTCCTTGAGGCCACCATTATTAGCCAGACAGTGATCATTTTGCGCCAAAAAAAGTTAGACTGGCCCACTAGGCTAAAAATGGACCAGCCCACCTGGCATTTGCCCGAGATGCCAGATGTCCAGTCCGCCCCTGCCCAAGTCCTGTACAGTTGTGAAACTTCAGGGTCCTTTTTCATCCTCTTGACTGCAAACAAACATGTTGTTTTTGCCTGACCAGGGGGCCAGGCTGGCTCCACGCCCGATCCAGTTAAAGTGAAATGATACCACATCAAAAGAGAACCAGAGCAGAGTGTTCAGTAGTGACAACGGCTTGGACTAATTAGGGCAAGGTCTGGACACACTGTAATCAGAAAGTTTGGCCCCAGTAACCAGAAACAGTTTTACCTCAGAGCACATGGCTCTTACATTGTTCTGCTAATTAGGACAATGACTCAGTGGTTGAGTGACCCATTAATGTTTAACTCTGACAGTAAAGTACAGATCGTTCTTGTGTTTGTGCACTTCCTGTAGGGGTAGATCACCGTCACTATAAACATGTGACTGCTAATAAAGCTCATGAGTTGATTGAACTTATTGTTCTGCACATTGAGATCTGAATATCAAGCATCACTTGACATTTTTGAGAAAAACATAGGTGTTTACTGGCTTCAGATAATAAAACCCTGATTGTTTTGTTGTTGTTATTTTGCTTAATAGAGCTCAATTAGACCTTTGAACAAAGATTTTAATGGCCACAGCTTGATTCATAAAAAACAGCACGTCTGTGTACGTACATGCCCATACAGTATCTAACTGAATCTGACCACAAAGAAAACCCCAAAACATTATCCTTCTGGGAATCTGAGGACCAGTTCCCACAGGCTCAAATTGATAGGAGCCGTTATTGTTGTGAATGGGGAGTCTCTTAAACCAATTGAAGCGTTTCTTCTGCCAAAGCATCCCAGTCTCAGTGGTGCAGAGTGGTGGCAGCACCTGCACCATATCACCATGATGAGTGATGAAACCACTGGAGAGGCTAGATCGCTCTCCAATCCACTGACAAGGTTGCTCAACATAAAATAAAAACCTATTTTCTATTCTCTAGTCTATTTAGAAAGAAAATCATTTTCTCCTCTGCCTTACAATGGCCCCTTTGTCTCCCTCACCCATGTCTGGGCAGAGTAGGGAGGGAGGGAGGGAGAGAGAGAGAGAGGGAGGGAGAGAGAGAGAGAGAGGGAGGGAGAGAGGGAGGGATAGAGGGAGAGAGGGAGGGAGAGAGAGAGAGGGCACTTTTCCATAATGCCCTGAATGGGTTCCCAGGTAAACGTGTAGCCTGGCTGCACAACTCTGCAGGCTAAGCATGTACTTTCTCACATCTTTGTCACTGGATGAAAGTTTGGGAAGACAGAAAATAAGAATACAACAAGTTATATTACCCCTATCTGTGTTCAAGAGGAGCAAAACAAATACATTTTCAGAAAAATTTACAGTTTTCTCAATTATAAACAATACTAATGGACACAGACAGAGATAAACCTCTACAATTCCAAATCTATTCAGATTTGCTCAGGTGACTCAGTAATCTTTCACAACCCCCCCCCCATCAGGAAAGTACTTTGTTGCTCATGATGGCTTCCTCCTGTTTCCAAAGTTTGTCACTGGTGCTGTTGATGTTTTCTTGCTGTGTTTCCTTCCCTGGTCCTTTCCAATCTCAATCCTCTGCAACGAAATGAAGGGCCACCTGGGCTTCGTCAAGCCACGACCCCCAGTTCAAACACTCCAGTGTTGAAGACACCCCACTAAAAAATCCCTCAGCAACACACGCCAGCCTGCGGAGTGTAGAGTTTATGCATCTGCTACTGGTGATTAACCTCCGTTCAAGGTTCAATTCATCATCATTACGCCTATCTGTACTTTGACCTGAGAAGTTCGATCATCCACGATTTGTGGTTTTGACTAGATGGGATACAGTTTATGTCAGAATTGACCAGAATTGACTTTGTGTAGCAGGTAGGGGAACTTATGCAGCAGGTTAGGATAATTAACGTAACAGGTTAGAAAAAGGTTTAGGGTTAAGGCGTCCCTTACAAAAAAGGATTGCAGTTTTGAAACTGCAGTAAAAGTGCAGTAACTGCAGTCAACTGTGGTATTTTGGACGCAGTGATTGCAGAATAATCGCAGTGTACTGCAGTTGAACTGCAGTTATACTGCACTCTAACTGCAGTTACACTGCAAAATTACTGCAGTAAAAAAAACTGTGTTATTTTGGACTTCGGTATTTGCAGCATACTGCAGTTATACTGCACTCTGACTGCAATCTCTTTCGTAAGGGGTCCGGCATCTTTCCAGCCGAAACAGTTCGGAAGAGTTTGTGCATATATTATGGCAACATTTTGTGACGTTTTTGTTTGTTTTGGATTGGTCAACAGTAGGAATTATTCAATAAAGTCTTTGTTGTCATTCAACGAGGTACGACTCATTTTCATGCACATTTTCTATTGAAAAATACTGCACATCTAAGTTAGATGTATAATTGCAAGACTAAGATCTCTTCGGCAAAAAAACTTTCTTAGATTTATTCTGACTATTTTGAGGAAGTGTATACTGGCTACGGCGTCTCAAAATGGACAAACAGTACTATTACCACTTTTTTCTAGTTTTTCAAGGGAAGGTCTTTTAAGGGAGTATGAGAGTTTTCAGCCTAACTGAAGCATGCTGACGCGTTTAGCCTAATGTGTGTGTCCTGTCCACAGCTCGGGGAAACGTGTACTCTCCCGGGGAAACAACGAAGGTCAGCTAGGTCTGGGAGGCAATGAGGAGAAGACAGCCTTCCAATTGGTGGACTTCTTCAGTTCACATGGACCAATCAAAATGCTTGCTGCCGGCTCCAACACCTCTGCTGCCCTCACAGGTAAGACTAACAAGCCGCCAACTGAACTGAAGCATGCTGACGCCTTTAGGGTTAGCTAAAATGCAAAATATTTCAACTTTAGACGTCAATTTGACATAAACTGTATCCTATCTAGCCATGTTGAATTAGTCATCTCTGGAGTTCACTCACTGTTACTATATACTGAAACTGGGCCTCCAATCCACAGATGTTTAGTGTTCACCCATGGCCTCAATAACTTCCCAAACACCACATGAGAAGTTCTATATCTCAACTTGATGAATATGAGGAGTAAATGGATTGCCATGCGTTGGCTGCTCTCTCCATGTCTCTGCTCCGTGTCTTCCATCTCTAGTCTCTTGTTAAACCCACAGTGGTTAATGGGCCACAGGGAGACAGACCGTCTCCGGTGGAGGGAGCTACAACCAGATCCTGCAGGACCCGTAGATCAGCCCGCCTTAACTATTAGCATGGGATGGGGAGCCTCTGTTTCTACTACTCTTGGGTGGAGCATTGTGTTATATGGGTCAGAAGTTCTTCCTCGTTCTGCTTCAGTAATCAAGATCAGTTGTTCCTCTTCCATTGTTTTATCACATCTAAATGCCCTGGACATCCCACTCAGCAATGAAAGTCATATGGCCGAGGAGATGGCCCACATGTTTGTTGTCCTCCGCTTGCTGGGGAGTTGAAGAGAAAACCAATGAGGAGTTTTATTTCCTGTAAAGACCCTAAAGGCTTAGCTTGTCCTCCTTTCCCCAGGGTTAATGGAGAAGCTCCCCCGCTCAACACTATCGCACCACACCAGCATATCTAACACCATCATAGCCCAATGGAAGCAGATGTGCACTGCACTCGTCCTCCGTCAGCGTCCTACTTTCTCTGGCCATATGGAGGTCTGGGTTCTACCCTGGCCTCATGCCCCTGACATTGGCAGACCAAGGTGACGGCCATCAACACAGAGATTTACGAACTTTTACATAGTGATTCTCAAGATGGATTACCTTCATTCCGATGGAAATATGGCTCGTGAACCAGCAAAATGGATAAAAAATATATACAATTAGAAAGTTTTAGCCTTTTTTTCGGTCAGCAGGTTTAGTGATTTGGAAAACGGTTGCAGATGTGGCCCAGATGGGCCAGCCCTTATAACGGCACACCATGTCAATTCCCCCAGTTGGATAGTCTCAAGATTGGCGAGTTGGAGGAGAAAATCATTTGATATTTTCCATCCCTCAGTACAATCTTCTCAGTTCATTCGTGGGCGACTGCAGGAGGACTAAGGGCTGGATTCAATCCGTATCACAGAAGATTTGCATTCAAATTTAAACGTAATTTCCGATTGAGCCGACATGTGCAGAGTTTGCCGTTAATGCAGTCTCCGTGAACACGGGAACATTGCCTTTAAAATCAAGCTATAACGCAGATCTTACGCAATACTTCGGCGATACGGATGAAGTCCAACCCTGAGTTATTGTGTTATCTTCTAAATGTTAGGTAGTAAAAGTTTGTGGCAAGAAAAGCATGTCTCGCGTCAACACTCGGAGAAACAAATGGGGTCGTTTTTCAACAGGTTGCAGAGATTCAGTCATTGAAGTATCCACCCGTGAACTTTGGCCTCGCTGGCAACATTATTAGACAACACATGAAGGAAATATCAGAGCAGCTCTCCATTCTGCATATGGTACTGGACACCGTCACGTCGTAAACTTGCAAACCTTGTCATCCTTTCATCACGCGGTTGCCCGTGGATGAGGCAGGAATCCAGACCCCTTTTTATTTTTATCAACCTGTGTTGGCAGTGAGTTTGAAGACTAACAGTACGAGGAAGCCACATTAGGAGCAAGCATCATGACAGCACCATTGAAACAGTGATGTATGGAATGTTGCCTGAGAGGAAGCACCATGCAGGATGGAGTGCTGCACCATTAAGAGCGGCCTCACCTGTGATCTGTAGGCAACACAAGGCGAGGCTACTCTCAGAGCAGCACGTCTTACCCATAAATCCACCTTGACTCAACCTACCAGTAAACAAAGACTCCTCCCTGTCCCAGTTCATGTCAGGGTAGTGTAGCTCAATTGGTAGAGCATGGCGCTTGTAACGCCAGGGTAGTTGGCTGGGCTCCCTGCCTGTGCCATTAAACCCCTACAACTCATCCAGAATGCCGCAGCCCGTCTGGTGTTCAACCTTCCCAAGTTCTCTCACGTCACCCCCCTCCTCCGCACACTCCACTGGCTTCCAATTGAAGCTCGCATCCGCTACAAGACCATGGTGCTTGCCTTTGGAGCAGTGAGGGGAACGGCACCCCTGTACCTTCAGGCTCTGATCAGTCCCTACACCCAAACGAGGACATTGCGTTCATCCACCTCTGGCCTGCTGGCTCCCCTTCCTCTGCGGAAGCACAGCTCCCGCTCAGCCCAGTCAAAACTGTTCGCTGCTCTGGCACCCCAATGGTGGAACAAGCTCCCTCACGACGCCAGGACAGCGGAGTCACTCACCACCTTCCGGAGACATTTGAAACCCCACCTCTTTAAGGAATACCTGGGAGAGGCTAAAGTATTCCTTCTAACCCCCCCCCCCCCCCCCCCCCCCCCCCAAATTGTAAAGTGGTTATCCCACTGGCTATAGGGTGAACGCACCAATTTGTGAGTCGCTCTGGCTAAGAGCGTCTGCTAAATGACGTTAATGTGCCCTTGAGCAAGGCACTTAACCCTAATTGCTCCTGTAAGTCGCTCTGGTTAAGAGCGTCTGCTAAATGACTAAAATGTAATGTAAAATGTAGTGGGTTCGATCCCCGGGACCACCCATACGTAAAAATGTATGCACACATGACTGTAAGTCATTTTGGATAAAAGCGTCTGCTAAATGGCATATTATTATATTATATAGTGGCATTTATTAGAAACGTGAGATGGCTTCATGTTTCACTCCTGATTTTAAACCTTCACGCTCATCCATTGCCATGCACGGTCGGCTGAAGACAAGACACCTGGCCTGCCTGCTATTGTGTGGGATGGGGAATCGAGAGATGGGGGTTGTGATTGGAATGTTTTCTCATATGTCTAAGAACACAGTAGGAAAGTTACTGAGAACATCATAGCCTCAAGTTGTAAAACAGACACTGGGCAGCCGTTCATTGTGCTGAACCATTTAACAAGTTTCTGACGAACAATGTCCCACTTTCTGACGTCCGTCGTTACATAATCTCTTGGATGAATGGTTATGAAAACTCCAAAGTTACCAGGAACCCAAAATGATGAATGCTGATAAAAAGCTGAATGAGGCAAACCCAGTAGGGTTTAGCCAGTAAGGTCTTGTGTTAATTCACAACGGTTACATTGAACGGTATAACAGCAGTGTGTAACAAAGACTCTGTTTGAACATTTGTGCTGAGTTGTGTATTAAGATAGAGCATGCGGCTGTTCATGACGTGAGGATTTGTCAAAGTCAGACTTTCCTGTAAATCATTCCAAGCCTAGATGACAGGTTTTATGTAATGATTTTATTTATACTCAAGATTTCTTTCTAAGAACTGATATTCCAACATTTGAATAATAACACATTCTGAGAATCTCCGGCTAAGCAAAATCTAAAAGACATGGATAGGAAATGGTAGATTTACTGGAAGATATTTATACTTTAGTGACCACACCTATCTAATACTGTTAAGTGTTAAGCCAAAGTTCATGAAATACAAAGTAATGACAGATTCAATGCGTCACTCTGCTTCAAAAATGTTAGCATCGGACAAATCGTAGAAATCCTGCAAATGTATTCAGTTATTCTTTTATACTTTTGGAAAAAAATAAAAGTCTGTTGAGCTGTTAGCATATTAATTCAGATAAGTCTCACAACAAAGACCCTGTAGTAAATGTCCTTATGTATGACGTTTTGGAACACTTCAGATGATTAACAGGCTATGGTCCCGTGTGGCTCAGTTGGTAGAGCATGGCACTTGCAATGCCAGGGTTGTGGGTTTGATTCCCATGGGGGACCAGAACAAACAAAATATGAAAATATTTGCACTCACTACTGTATATGTCGCTCTGGTTAAGAGTGTCTGCTAAATGACTAAAATGTACATATCAGGATTGATTCTTGTATGGTAAACCATCAATGGACACAGCATTGAAGTTGGCTGTTGTGTAGTTTGTTTCAATAGGCACAATGGATTCTTGGCTGTCGAATCTACTAAACATTTTGACAGTACATAAAAATTCCTGCCGATTATACGTGTCATGTAGGCATGCCAGTGATACCAGAGAGAGACACATTTGTCAAAATCATACCCAATGTAGACAAATAGGTGCCATATTTCCAGAGCTAGGACAGACTGCTAGTGGGCGTAAGCCACAACCTGGTCTAACGTGATGGGTTCTTCAGGATTAAATAAACATGGAAACACGCAATTGAAAATAAATGAGCTTTTGTAAGTCTGGTTTATCCCTGATGTTCCTGGCGTAATGGGTGAGCACAGCTGTAGAAATTGGCATGAACCGCCTTGTTATCCAGATAGATACTCTTACCAGAGGCGTTCTGGTGACATGAAAAACGATATCAGAAGAGGCCAATAAGGACATCAACAACAAAAATATACCTTAAGATATTGTGAAAAAATATATGCCTCGTTAGATCACTGTTAGAATAATCCAAACAATTGATATGAAATGACTTCTACATCTGTTAGGCTCAATGTAGAACCTCAGCTGAGACAGCACACAAAAAAGGAACTACAAGACAGATGATCATCTCCAAGTGGTTTCTGGAGGACTTTCAGATTGATCTGTTTGTTTTCCCAGAAGTCTGATTAATCTGAGGTTGTTCTCTGGTTTTAGGATCTGCCTCCGGGCTTCAGTCGGAGGTGATTAATGCAAATAAACGTGAACAGGAAAAATATACAGACAACGCTTTGAGCTGCGAAGGGCAGAGCACGGGCCAATGGGCCAATCAGAACAATCAAAGCTCATGGCAAATAAATCAATCAGGAGAACTAAAGCGTTTATATGAAACGAGGGAAAGAAAATATGATTACCAATAACAATTCATTTTTCACAGGATTGTGTTTGTTTTCAAAACCAAAGAACATGTAGTCCGTTTCAAACCAAGTCTAGCAACATCTGGACATTGAGGTCGTTTTCCACTTCATAATTAACGTTTGTTAAAGTCCATATCTGGGTATATAATACATGGCCTACAGTGAAGGATTACAGTGGCAAACCATGAGGACCAAATATCCATACTAAAACTCAGTAATATTGTTGTGAATGTACATATTTCACATTCAGAATGCATTACCCGTCATCAGGAAGATTCCAAAGATCACAACAGATATTTGCCTGTCAGTCATCAATAATAGTTTCCAGTAGGTAATCAGTATCATCAGCCAAACAGAACTGGAAATAATTGTGGGATATTAGCTACCAAGTTTGTGTTGTTTCACAAGTCCTTCTGTGCATTTTTGTGTAATCCAAATGGGAGCTTGACTTGTTAGCTCATTTCCCAGAAGGCTTTGCAATGAAGAATGCTAGGCCATATTTCACATGTGCTCTTCCTGGAGCAGTTTTGAATTCATTGGATCTGACTGTAAGATTACCCTTTATATTGCAACTTGTAAAATCTAAATCTATATTTTTTACCCCTTTTTCGTGATATCCAATTGGTAGTTACAGTCTTGTCCCATCGCTGCAACTCCCGTACAGACTTGGGAGAGGTAAAGGTCAAGAGCAATGCGTCCTCCGAAACACAACCCTGCCAAGCCGCGCTGCTCACTTAACCCAGAAGCACCAATGTGTTGGAGGAAACACCGTACAACTGGTGACCGAGGTCAGCATGCATGAATCTGGCCCGCCACAAGGAGTCGCTAGAGCGCAATGGGACAAGGACATCCCGGCCGGCCAAACCCTCCCCTATCCCGGACAATTGTGCACCGCCTCATGGGTCTCCCTGTCGCAGCTGGCTGCGATACATCCTGGGATTGAACCCAGGTCTGTAGTGACACTGTGATGCAGTGCCTTAGACCACTGCGCCACTCGGGAGTTCATTGGATCTGTAAAATCGTTTTTTAACAATATGAAAGTATGAATATGGGAAATAAGCACGCTACATGTACAGCACAATATGCTCTCTTCTTTGATTCAGTTTCCGTCTGTTGAAAGTATACTTTTTTAAAACACTATATTGAAGTAGGCCCATTTTTTTTCTATGCAGACTATATTCTCGACATATCCATAACTACTGATACATTAAAGTAATACCTTTTTATAGATGGAGTCAGGACATTGTGTAGCCTAGTGCAGGAATGATTCCTTGGGTCTTTAATTTCAACCTGCGAGCCAGGACTGAGAGGATATGGTTACGCAACCAAAGCCATGGCTCTCTTAACTACTGTTGACAGGATCCTGACAAAGTACGGTCGTTTAATTGAGGCTGGAGGAGGGGAGCAACGATCTAAGGGGCACTTGTTCTTACTTAGCACGACTGTGTTCCACATTAAATGATTTTTGCCAAGTCAAGATATTTTCCAGTCACTGTAAGAGGACGTTAAGGCTAACACGTCGCACCTGTTTCAGTAGAAGAGATTTCTGATTTCTCACACAAACTCAATAGAGGTCTATTTGTTTGCCCTATATGTGGAGAGTGGCCATTCTACCAAGTTTTATTAAGCATCCAGGCCTAATCACACAGGAAAACCAAATCATAAATGTAGCTTTCTTGGACCTTTGATTGGGGATTAAGGTTAATCTGTGTCAACTCACACAGGAACATGTTGTCGGGCATAGACTAGGAGACATATTATTTATTAGTATCTGATTGTATCCTTGTGTGGGCTGAGGGATTATTGGCCATGTGTTGTAAGTGACATGGCTGGATGTGTTAAATATAGGAGCAACTCATACCAGATTCATGATGACATCATTCATGTCATCAAATCCCTAAAAGTGGTTTACACAGGCAGCCACATCAGTGTACAGATATTATTGTGACACAGGAATGGCTATTGGTACTATCCTAACCACAGGTGGCTGCTAAGGGGAGGACAGCTCATAATAAAGGCCGGAACGGCACAAATGGAATGGCATCAAACACCTGGAAACCATGTGTTTGGCGAATTTGTTACCATTCCACTGATTCCGCTCCAGAGAGAAGCCTTACCCACGAGCCCGTTCTCCCCAATTAATGTGCCACCAACCTCCTGTGATTCTAACCAACCAATTTACTAGTAAAACCTTCAGATTAACATCTGGAACATCAACATATAAAGTAGGCCTTGTTCTCTGTGTTGAATTTTGTTTATTCCGGGACTAATTCACAAACTGGGAGAAGTACATTTGGGGCTGGAATCCCAGACACAGATTAAGCCTAGAACTAAAAAGCGTTCTCAACGGAGATTCTCCTTTAAAATCTGTTTTAGTCCAGGACTAGGCTTGTTCTGTCTCTGGGAAACCGGCCGTTGGAATTCAAATGGGGGTTCTCTCCTTCTCATCATTTAATATGTGTCATATAATGTTATAATACTTATCTGAGCATGCAAACCAACTGTAAAACATCTCACAAACCTCCTACGAGGACACTGAAGCACTCTCCACCTTCTCATCAGGCTCACATTACTATGCACAGCATAACTGTATAGTCTCAACCCTTTGCCTTGAACAAACACATGAAGTGAAAGAACTCCAAGACACAGTTTGATGATGGCACAGTCCCATATTCTATACTCCAACATAAAGTCATTGGGAGTTGCTTGGGAAAATATGAAGTGCTTTACTTTACTGAAGCAGTATTGAATGAGTGACAAGAGAATTGGTGGCTGAGGGTGAGGAAAAGGGATATTAGCAGCCATATAGAACAGTACATGCAGTAGGTGCTGGATGTAGATTTACTAACACACATTTCATTCTGACTGACTTTCACCTGGAATGAATGGACAGCTAAAAGTCCCACTCCTCTCCAGACACACAAAGGTTCTCTATCAAACTAAAAAGAATACAAGCTGTTTCGGAGCCTTACACAAGCCCTCAATGAGAATCGCTGAATCGCTTTGATGGTGATGGTGCAAACTCTCTCAAGACTCAATGTGATTTCACTGTTAGTCCTGAGAATGAGTCTGTACAGAAAATGAAGACCCCCTGCTTCCATGACCAGTGACACCTCTTTGATTATGGAACATAGTCCGTCAGTCTATCAGCTTTCCTGCCCATCGGATTGGTTGATTTTCCATTTAGAGGAGTCACCAATGAATGCACTAAGAATACATGTAGATGTATGGAACCATTCAAGGGCCTACGATATAGACATCTAGCACTACCTCATAGAAAGTCCACAGAGGCCTCTGATACCACTGTTTCATATTGAGTGGCTTTTAAAGTAAACTGGGAAAGCATTACTATTCCCCTCTATAATACGGTTAGCCACAGAAGACTATATGACTGGAGCAAAGGCCAACGAAAACAGGTCGCAATAAAAAGCTAACCAGGGAGTGATGTTGAACAGAAAAGTGGCATTTCACAGAGTTAGATTTCAGAGACCCTTCCGCTCTTCCCATAAGTCATCTTTCAACCGCTGCTGTATCCGCTGTTGTCATATCATTTTGGTTTTCCTGTGGTATTTCCCACTGTTGACTTTACATTTTATTTTATTTTCTCTCGTTGGATAGTTAAAGTGTTCATAATGGTCTGGTTATGAGGTGAAGGAGTGCTACTCTGAAGAGGTGCCTTGTGAGGAAACCAAATGGCTGCAGGTGGTCATTTATAACTAACAGCTTATCAAGAGCACACTGTGTCCTGAACACAACTTCAGGATATTCCCCTGTATTCTCTCCAGTGACTTCTTCCCTATGCTGCTATGTTTTGTCACGGTTCATCAACGAGAACCGATGTTCAGACAAACCGTATACAGAGAACCAATGTGGCTGTACAGACAACAATTGCTTGTCTCATGTTTGTAAGAGACCTTTAACTCCGGCCCAGGCTGAATGTCTCAGGAGGATGTTCAATCAAACTCACAAACTGACATGTGTTTGATACTGGTACACAAACAGATGGCTGCCATTGATGTACTGAGCAGAACTAGTGCCACCTATCCTCCTCAGCATCCTTCATTCATTGGCCTTTTTCTTCCTTTCTCTCTTTCTTTCCTTCCTCTCTTTCTTTCCTTCGTTTCCTGACAGGGCCGATGTGCCGCCAGCGCAGGCAGGTTTTATGGTCATCAGAAACTCCAGGGGCCAGGCCGCTCCTCCTTCCAGTGGAGTGTGACTGAGTCAGGCCTGTAGGAGCCATTACAGTCAGCGGGTCTGCCTTGGCTTCCCTGGGCCCAGCACCAGAGCTCTGGTGTTCAAAGGCTGTTATGCAATGGTGTACCTCAGTCCTCAACCCAATACCTCACAAAATACAGGGGGTTTTATGGTGTGGAGTAAATTTGTATAAAATATTTTGGAGCTGATCTGTCCTCAGATCAGTGCCATGGGGCTTTTAGAGGCACTGAAGTGCTCAGGTTGGGCTCTTTAAAGAGCCGTAGATGGGAAAGCTGCCCGGGGCAGATCTGGGATCAGATTGTGTAGGACTCTGTGTGCAGTGTGCACACTTTCTAGTTGTAGTTCATAAAACCTTGATACTAGAATATCTATCTCAAAGACATTATTATTTTTGTGATGCAATAATGTATGTTTGCTTTTATGTATCTATGCTTGACAAAACAACGTTCCATTCTGTGCATGAAGGATCATATTTTACGAGCTACCCTGCAAAGCCGGAAACTCCCCAGGCCTATTTGATTGAATATGGCCCGTAGTGTAGTGAGGTCAGATGAAAAGTATGCGGGCCCACCGCTGTTAACATTAACCATCCAGAGAGATTATGTTGCACACCAATTCACCTCTTCCTTTCCCCAGCGAGGATTGTGTGCAGCCCAAGCAGCAAGAATGTCGGTTGGGCACAGAGAGAAAGGCCTGGAAAAGTTCTGATTCTATAGCATCCCATAGAGTTTATATTGAATTAAAGTCTCGTCGTAATCCAACATTATGTAACCAACGGTTTCTCTTCTTAGGTCTGTGGATAACGTGTCCTTCGTTTCCATGGTGAAGCTCCCAAAATAAGAGCAGAGCATTCCGAGTTATGGAAACCAAGGAAACACCTGACAATCTGGTCTCCAATCATGCAGCATAAAAATTATGAAGACGATGTTTTCATTCTGTGGTTCCAAAAGACAAAGACTTAGAGAACATTAAGATGAAATATCATCGCCACAATTATATTGGGTTACATAATCAAGAGACTAGTTTATTATATTTGTGGCAGACTCCGCACCGCGCTGGCAAGCGAAATGAAACCGCATCTATCAGGTTTGTCATTTGTGGTATTGTTAGTATTTAGCAAACGTTGATAAACGGGAGGCTGTAGAAAATGACAATACGTGATGATGGATTGGAGTCGTGAAGTTAAACCACCAAATCCTGAAGTTGAGGACGTGTCTTATCCAATCATGTGTTTCCCAAATGCTGCTCTCTCTCTCTGCTTCAGAATCAGATGGAGTCGCTGCCAAGGAAAACAGACGTAACAGACAAGATTTGTGTAATATTTACAGAAAATAGGTTTCAGACCACAGCTAAAATCCATAAACTATGTAGGCACAGGAAACAGTTTATTTATGAAATGTTAGCCGCTAGAGAGTTTCTAGAGTCGTCGTACTGTATCTCATGGTCACCAAGGTCGCAGAGAACACCACCACCACATTTGGCTAAGTCAAAGGAGTTCTTAGAACAATGCCATCAATAGCTGACAACATTAGTCAAAAGCTGGCACCCAAAAACCCCGTAAGTGAAAGCCTTACTAACGTCCTCTGTAAACAGTCATAGGAACAGGTGCATATATATCCCACAGGTCAGGTTCAACATCAATCAATCCTAATAGCCATCCATAAAGAGGGGGAACTAAGCACACAGAGAGAACACACAGCAGCTTCTGACTGATTGAATGTCAAGCCCAGGAGTTAGAGTTCGGGAGCTCTCTTTCTCTCTCTTGGTCCTGTCGTCCTGCATAGCCAAGATGCGGTGGAGTGTTCCTCCTCTTTCTGAGCTGTTTGTTCTGCAGCAGCTGTCTGCAACCCTATCCCAGGGTGTTTCTGTTTCCCATGGAGCATTGGGAGCAGCACTCCGGGGGCTATGGCTGTCACAACAGGCCGTAAACCATACGGTGTGACCTCAATGGGACCACTCACCATCAAGGACAGAAAGACAGACCCAGAGTTCAGTTCACTAAGGGAAAGGGAAAATACTTGCTTTCGGACAAGTACATTTTTCCTAATGGACTCATGAGAGAGGGTTGACTGACACCTGAGAGACACAAGGACCAAAACAACAACATAACAACAACAGAGTACGAGAAACAGTCTCTCTGAGAACTATAATTATATAGTTGCTGAAAACCGGAGCCCCATAGACTTACAGTGTACGCTTTCTGCCCTAGTAAAAATGTAAGTCACAGTTGCCCAAAAAAACAAAACTTCTACATAAGGCATTTCCCTCCATGATTTTGGTCCTTAAGCTGAAGATCCTTAAAGCTCTGTGGTTAAGACATCTGAATGGATGGTGTAGATTTCCTTCTGCCTAAACAATCCATTGAACAAATTACCCTAAAGCTGATATTATAACCATTTAGCAGACATTTTCCAAGCCTGGACATGAAATTAAACTATTCCAGGTCTCCTAGGTCATATATCAGAGAAGGATTATGTCATACTAACAGGTAATAATAAAGTAGTTAATGGTGCATGAAATAACCTAAAGGCTAAATGTTCAATTGCATAATGTGGCCTATTCGTTTTCTTCTAGACCTCCCCTAAGAAGGGATGAACATCATCAGTTTACTATGAGGAAAGAGATTCAAGGGAATAAGGTTCCACAGTACTGAACTAATTTTCTTTATGTTAGCATAGAGATGCAATAGGTGTTTTTAATCCTGTGCATATCACAATGTAGGAGTCACAATGGCATGGGTAATGTTGACGCTAGCATAATGACGAGATCTTTGAGCTTTTGTCTTTTCTTGATAGCTAAACCATCCTGTGTATCTCGAGGAAATCCTCTGTGGCTAAAACCATTTGGTCATGCATTAGGGGACACATTTATACAGGCCCAATGTATTATGGTCCACCAGCGTTGCTTTAATATGACACATTACATTACAATGGAACGATTTGATTATTGTAATGTTGGCTAGCTACATAGTTGTATTTGTATCAAAGATAAAGGTGTAGTATAGAGTAACTATCGAGGTTAGCTAGCCAGCTATATTCGTTCGCAGCGACAACACGACAAGTCAACACCGCAGCCATTGCTAGCTAGCCAACACTACCAGCACTGTAGCAACTAAATACAATATCCTTTTAGCCAGCTACATTCGTTCGCAGCGACGCCGTTTTTCAAACAAAGTCATCACCGCAGCCATTGCTAGCTAGCCAACGCTACCAGCTGGCAGTACTATAGCAACTAAATACAATATAATTTTAGCCAGCTACATTCGTTCGCAGCGACGCCGTTTCTCAAACAAAGTCAACACAGCAGCCATTGCTAGCTAGCCAACGCTAGCAGTACTGTAGCAGCTAAATACATTATCTTTGTGCTAGCTAGCCAACGTTTAATTATTGCTGCGTTATGAAAGGAACTAGACACGGACACGAATTATCTGTTTAGCGTGTTAACACACTATTGGTAGTTTGTTGTAACCAAGTATTGGTGCTAAACCGTGTGTTATTGGATGCTAGCATGCTAGTTAGCTATGGCGTCATAGTTAGCTAGCTGAATAAAGTAAGTTGAGTCTATTCCTTGAAACATTGAACCGCTGTATCTTACAACAATTCTAATTTCTAAAGTGGAAGTTGGGAGAGTTTTATTCGGGTGTTTCAGTGAAACAATTATAGTTTCTGAGGTGGAAGTTGGGAGAGTTATATATGGGAGTTGTGGTAAGGGAGGCCCCGCTCTCTCCTTTCCCAGATGTTTAGTTCATTTCATTCCGATCTCCTCTGCATTATTGTAGCCATTTGCTACAGCCTGTCAACTATGCCTCTGCCTATCCCTGTTCTCTCCTCTCCGCACAGGCTACACAAACGCCTCACACCGCGTGGCTGCTGCCTCTCTAACCTGGTGGTCCCTGCACGCACCACACACCTGGAGTTCCAGGTCTCAGGCAGCCTCTGGAACTGCCGTTCTGCTGCCAACAAGGCTGACTTCATCCCAGCCTATGCTACCCTCCAGTCCCTCGACTTCCTGGCGCTGACGGAAACATGGATTACCACTGAAAACACTGCTACTCCTACTGCTCTCTCCTCGTCTGACCATGTGTTCTCGCATACCCCGAGAGCATCTGGTCAGAGGGGTGGTGGCACAGGAATCCTCATCTCTCCCAAGTGGACATTCTCAATTTTTCCCCTAACCCATCTGTCTATCTCCTCATTTGAATTCCATGCTGTCACAGTCACTAGCCCATTTAAGCTTAATATCCTTGTCATCTATCGCCCTCCAGGTTCCCTTGGAGAGTTCATCAATGAGCTTGACGCCTTGATAAGTTCCTTTCCTGAGGATGGCTCACCCCTCACAGTTTTGGGGGATTTTAACCTCCCTACATCTACATTTGACTCATTTCTCTCTGCCTCCTTCTTTCCACTCCTCTCCTCTTTTGACCTCACCCTCTCACCGTCCCCCCCTACTCACAAGGCAGGCAATACGCTTGACCTCATCTTTACTAGATGCTGCTCTTCTACTAATCTCACTGCAACTCCCCTCCATGTCTCCGACCACTACTTTGTATCCTTTTCTCTCTCGCTCTCCTCCAACACTACTCACTCTGCCCCTACACAGATGGTAATGCGCCGCCGCAACCTTCACTCTCTCTCTCCCACTACTCTCTCCTCTTCCATCCTATCATCTCTTCCCTCTGCTCAATCCTTCTCCCTCCAATCTCCTGATTCTGCCTCCTCAACCCTCCTCTCCTCCCTTTCTGCATCCTTTGACTCTCTGTGTCCCCTATCCTCCCGGCCGGCTCGGTCCTCCCCTCCAGCTCCGTGGCTTGATGACTCATTGCGAGCTCACAGAACAGAGCTCCGGGCAGCTGAGCGGAAATGGAGAAAACTAGACTCCCTGTGGACCTGGCATCTTTTCACTCCCTCCTCTCTACATTTTCTTCATCTGTTTCTGCTGCTAAGGCCACTTTCTACCACTCTAAATTCCAAGCATCTGCCTCTAACCCTAGGAAGCTCTTTGCCACATTCTCCTCCCTGCTGAATCCCCCCCCCCCGCCCCCCCCCCCCCTCCCTCTCTGTGGATGACTTCGTCAACCACTTTGAAAAGAAGGTTGACGACATCCGATCCTCGTTTGTTAAGTCTAATGACACTGCTGGTCCTGCTCACACTGCCCTACCCTATGCTTTGACTTCTTTCTCCCCTCTCTCTCCAGACAAAATCTTGCGACTTGTGACTACAGGCCGCCCAACAACCTGCCCGCTTGACCCCATCCCCTCCTCTCTTCTCCAGACCATCTCCGGTGACCTTCTCCCCTACCTCACCTCGCTGATCAACTCATCCTTGACCGCTGGCTATGTCCCTTCCGTCTTCAAGAGAGCGAGAGTTGCACCCCTTCTCAAAAAACCAACACTTGATCCCTCTGATGTCAACAACTACAGACCAGTATCCCTTCTTTCTTTTCTTTCCAAAACTATTGAGCGTGCCGTCTTTAGCCAACTCTCTTGCTATCTCTCTCAGAATGACCTTCTTGATCCAAACCAGTCAGGTTTCAGGACTGGTCATTCAACTGAGACTGCTCTTCTCTGTGTCACGGAGGCTCTCCGCACTGCTAAAGCTAACTCTCTCTCCTCTGCTCTTGTCCTTCTAGACCTGTCTGCTGCCTTTGATACTGTGAACCATCAGATCCTCCTCTCCACCCTCTCCGAGCTGGGCATCTCCGGCGCGGCTCACTCTTGGATTGCGTCCTACCTGACCGGTCGCTCCTACCAAGTGGCGTGGCGAGAAGCTGTCTCCGCTCCACGTGCTCTCACCACTGGTGTCCCCCAGGGCTCAGTTCTAGGCCCTCTCCTATTCTCGCTATACACCAAGTCACTTGGCTCTGTCATATCCTCACATGGCCTCTCCTATCATTGCTACGCTGACGACACACAACTAATCTTCTCCTTTCCCCCTTCTGATAACCAGGTGGCGAATCGCATCTCTGCATGTCTGGCAGACATATCAGTATGGATGACGGATCACCACCTCAAGCTGAACCTTGGCAAGACGGAGCTGCTCTTCCTCCCGGGGAAGGACTGCCCGTTCCATGATCTCGCCATCACGGTTGACAACTCCGTTGTGTCCTCCTCCCAGAGTGCGAAGAGCCTTGGCGTGACCCTGGACAACACCCTGTCGTTCTCCGCTAACATCAAGGCGGTGACCCGATCCTGCAGGTTCATGCTCTACAACATTCGGAGAGTACGACCCTGCCTTACACAGGAAGCGGCACAGGTCCTAATCCAGGCACTTGTCATCTCCCGTCTGGATTACTGCAACTCGCTGTTGGCTGGGCTCCCTGCCTGTGCCATTAAACCCCTACAACTCATCCAGAATGCCGCAGCCCGTCTGGTGTTCAACCTTCCCAAGTTCTCTCACGTCACCCCTCTCCTCCGCACACTCCACTGGCTTCCAGTTGAAGCTCGCATCTGTTACAAGTCCATGGTGCTTGCCTATGGAGCTGTGAGGGGAACGGCACCTCCGTACCTTCAGGCTCTGATCAGTCCCTACACCCAAACGAGGGCATTGCGTTCATCCACCTCTGGCCTGCTGGCTCCCCTTCCTCTGCGGAAGCATAGTTCCCGCTCAGCCCAGTCAAAACTGTTCGCTGCTCTGGCACCCCAATGGTGGAACAAGCTCCCTCACAACGCCAGGACAGCGGAGTCACTCACCACCTTCCGGAGGCATCTGAAACCCCACCTCTTTAAGGAATACCTGGGATAGGATAAACTAATCCCCCCCCCCAAAAAAAAAAAAAAAAAAAAAAAATGGTAAAGTGGTTATCCCACTGGCTATAGGGTGAATGCACCAATTTGTAAGTCGCTCTGGATAAGAGCGTCTGCTAAATGACGTAAATGTAAATGTTTAAGAGCTGGTAAATGACCTACTTTTCTAATGTTTTCGTGAGAATGTGTGTCCCCAACTTCAAACTTGGCCAGACAAAATGTATTTGTATACACCAATTAATTTTCGTTTTAGTTCAGCTGCAGTCCGTTTGTTTAAACAGGCTCTGAACAATATTCCTGCAGGCACATCATTACACTGCACTTCCAAGTGCTGTAGAGAATTAATTCATCTTCATTGACCTTAGACGAGTGCACAAGTTGACAGAAAGGCTGAGAGGACATGACCAAACAAGGAAGTGGTGACTGTGTCAAGGAATCGAAAGGGGATCCTTTACGTTCACTATACTGTATCAATAAACCATTACCTCTGTCAAACAACACTTGTCCCTGTGTCCATAAAGTTGGGTTGGGAAAAAACTACAAACTTGATCAAAATCATGCTGTTTCCCCCAAAAAATCAGAGAATGTAGAAATAGCCCGTTCTGCATTCCGACTGACTGCAGGGATCAAGTTTTTCACATATTTGACACAACCCAGCCGAGGGTTCGTTAAAAAGGTTGAAACAAACTTTCCATCCGTCCATGTATGGAAATGTAATCACTATGGAAATAAACATTTACACTGACAGGCAGTAATAGTGACTGCTCTGTTACCTTATCTGGGTAGTGGGGTATTAAGAGTGTGACTGTGCCAATGGGCCGAGCGTCACCTCTCACTGAGAGAGAGAGAGCGAGAGAGAGAGACCAGTGTCATGTATTTTCCTCCTAAACTCAATGTGGTTTCAATTAGAAGTCTCCTTATCTCAGCCCGGCCTGTTCTGAATCTGGTTTGAAGACTGGGGCTTTTCTTTGATCCAATTCAGGAGAGGGAGAAGGAGAAAAAACCTGTTGCCTTAGAAAGGGGTTTGAAATGTCAAACTTTGACACACTGTCCCTAGAGTGAAGCCAGTGGAATATTCACTAGCGAAGGAAAAAAACCTACCAATATAACTCAAACGAAAACGTTACCGAATAAAAACCCATGTCTTGTGACGCAGCAGCCTCCCTATTGGCAGAGGAGTTGAGTCGTTCCTCAAATAAAAAGGTGGTAAATCCTTCCATCGTCCAGATTGGTCCACCACCCTTGTCTCCAATAACAACAGGGCCTTGGAAAAGGTAGAAGGTAAAAGACGTCATCATGAGTGATTTATTGTTTTTAAGAATCGCTGTCCTCACCTCACATGCAGCTTGATAACATGTTGTACTGATAGTGTGCTTGGTCCATTGAAGGGTCTGTGTTTTGTTTCGATAAGCTACTTCAGCATACATCTACAGTTCCCTAAAAAGCAACAGCTTTTTCGTTGGCATCTCCCTCTTTTAGTTGCTGATCTCAGAATCATCACTTATTCTCTTCAGTTTGACAATAATTCAGCATCTGTCTGTCTGTCTGTCTCTCTCTCTCGCGCTCTTTCCCTCTCCCTCTCTCTCTCTCTCTCTCACTCTCTCTCTCATTCTCGCTCTGTTCTTTCTGTATTGTTTTGCAGCGTTCCCATGCTCCCCTGCTCCCCTGCTGCCTTTCATAATTCAGATGTGGAAATTCCAGTCATCATGCTGGATTTGTATCAAATAAGCCTCACCTTCTCTCTCTCTCTCTCTCTCTCTCTCTCTCTCTCTCTCTCTCTCTCTCTCTCTCTCTCTCTCTCTCTCTCTCTCTCTCACTCTCACTCTCTAATTGGGAGATATATCCAAGGCCATCTGTAGCAAGGTTGATATTACTCAATGAATGTGCAGACAGAATCTCCATCAGTCCCTTTACAGCCACTATCTGTCACGATCGTTAACGGAAGATACGGACCAAGGCGCAGCATGATAAGCGTACATTTTATTAAGTACTTAACACGACACAAAACAACAAACAAACGATACGTGAAGTCCTAGGTTACACAAAACAAACCTTTACGGAACAAGATCCCACACCGACTAGTGCCAAACAGGCTGCCTAAGTATGGTCCCCAATCAGAGACAACGAGATACAGCTGCCTCTGAATGGGAACCACCCTGGCCAACATAGATCTAAACGATCTAGCACATCAACATAGAAAATATAACACAGAAACTACACACCCTGGCTCAACATTTCAGAGTCCCCAGAGCCAGGGCGTGACAGTACCCCCCCCCCCCCCCCAAAGGCGCGGACTGTGACCGCGCCACACAAACACAACAGGGTAGGGGCCGGGTGGGCATTCCGCCTCGGAGGCGGATCCGGCTCCGGGCGTGACCACCACTTTCTCTCCACCTCCCCGTTGCGCCCCTGATCTGGTCTGGCACCGCTGACTGGAGCTGGACCCGATGACGGTGGATCAAACCATACAGGCTCCGGACTGGAGCCGCTGGCCGGAGCTGGACTGGACACCGGTGGAGCGGATTGCTCTGGCTCCAGAGTGGATCCGCTGACTGGAGTTGGACCGGACCCCGGTGGAGCGGATTGCTCTGGCTCCGGAGCGGACCAGGCACCGGTGGAACAGGCACGGGCTGTGCCGGACTGGACACACGCACCACTGGCTTGGTGTGGGGAGCAGGAACGGGCCGGACCGGGCTGACGACGCGCACCACTGGCTTTGTGCGGGGAGCAGGAACAGGCCGGACCGGGCTGGCGACGCGCACCACTGGCTTGGTGCGAGGGGCAGGAACAGGCCGGACCGGGCTGGCGAAGCGCACCACTGGCTTGGTGCGAGGGGCAGGAACAGGCCGGACCGGGCTGGCGACGCGCACCACTGGCTTGGTGCGAGGGACAGGAACAGGCCGGACCGGGCTGGCGACGCGCACCACTGGCTTGGTGCGAGGGGCAGGAACAGGCCGGACCGGGCTGGCGACGCGCACCACTGGCTTGGCGCGAGGGACAGGAACAGGCCGGACCGGGCTGGCGACGTACACCACTGGCTTGGCGCGAGGGACAGGAACAGGCCGGACCGGACTGGGAACACGCACCACTGGCTTGGCGCGGGGAGCAGGAACAGGCCGGGCTGGACTGGGAACACGCACCACTGGCTTGGTGCGGGGAGCCGGAACGGGCCGGGCCGGACTGTGGAGGCGGACTGGAGGTCTGGAGCGGAGAGCTGACACAACCCGTCCTGGCTGAATGCCTACTTCCACACAATACGTGTGAGGCATCAGCACAGGACGTACGGGGCTGTGCACTCGTACTGGCGCTACAGCACGTGGCACTGGCGCAGGATATACGGGACCGAGGAGGCGTACTGGAGACCACGAGCGTTGAGCCGGCACACCCCGTCCTGGCTGAATGCCCATCTTTGCACGACACGTGCGTGGTGCTAGCACAGGACATACAGGACTAGAAGTCCTAGGTTACACAAAACAAACCTTTACGGAACAAGATCCCACACCGACTAGTGCCAAACAGGCTGCCTAAGTATGGACCCCAATCAGAGACAACGAGATACAGCTGCCTCTGATTGGGAACCACCCTGGCCAACATAGATCTAAACGATCTAGCACATCAACATAGAAAATATAACACAGAAACTACACACCCTGGCTCAACATTTCAGAGTCCCCAGTGCCAGGGCGTGACACTATCTGCATATCCAATCAATAAAACTGCACATCTTAATATTTTGAGTTGACATTCCATTAATTCAAAATGGACAGTTTGACTGTGTAAACTCAGGGTTTCAAAGTAGGCGCAAGGTCGCAGCCTTAAACATGGCAGGCTTTAATTCATAACAAACCGTTCTATTATCAATACACTCGTCTGCAATGCCACCCCCTTCCTACTGTAGCAGCTAATGAGCAGCAGTGTGTTAGAAGTCTCCCAGATCGCTCCACAGTCTCTGTGTGGTTTCCCAATTAAACTAACTTCAAAAGGCTGCACCATATCTGCAGTCACCTTACTCAAGTCATTTTGTTCACCCGACCTAGAATACCTCACAATCAAATGCCGACCGTATTATCTCCCAAGAGAATGTTATTCGGTTATAGTCACGGCCGTGTATATCCACCCTCAAGCCGATACCACGACAGCCCTCAAAGAACTTCACTGGACTTTATGCAAACTGGATAACACATATCCTGAGGCTGCATTTATTGTAGCTGGGGTTTTTAACAAAGCAAATTTGAGGAAAAGGCTACCGAAGTTCTAGCAACACATCGACTGTAGTACTCGCGCTGCTAAAACACTCGACCACTTCTACTGCATCTTCCGGGATGCTTTACAAGGCCCTCCCCTGCCCTCCTTATGGCAAATCTGACCATGACTCCATTTTGCTCCTCCCTTCCAATAGGAAGAAACTCAAACAGGAAGTACCTGTGCTAAGGACTATTTAACGCTGGTCTGACCAATCGGAATCCACGCTTCAAGATTGTTTTAATCACGTGGACTGGGATATGTTCCGGGAAGCTTCAGAGAATAATATTGACGGATATACTGATACGGTGACTGAGTTTATCAGGAAGTGTATAGGAGATGTTGAACCCACTGTGACTATTAAAACCTACCCTAACCAGAAACCGTGGATAGATTGCAGCATTAGCGCAAAACTGAAAGCGCGAACCACTGCATTTAACCAAGGCAAGGTGACTAGGAATATGGCAGAATACAAACAGGGTAGTTATTCCCTCCGCAAGGCAATCAAACAGGCAAAAACGTCAGTATAGGCCGGCGTGAGTAAGACATTTAAGCGTGTTAACCCTCACAAGGCTGCCGGCCCAGATGGCATCCCTAGACGCGTCCTCAGCGCATGCGCAGACCAGCTGGCTGGTGTGTTTACGGACATATTCAATCTCTCCCTATCCCAGTCTGCTGTCCCCACATGCTTCAAGATGGCCACCATTATCCCTGTACCCAAGAAAGCAAAGGTAACTGAACTAAATGACTATCGCCCCCTAGCACTCACTTATGTCATCATGAAGTGCTTTGAGAGACTAGTCAAGGATCATATCACCTCTACCTTACCTGCCACCCTAGACCCGCTTCAATTTGCTTACCGCCCCAATAGATCCACAGACGATGCAATCGCCATCACACTGCACACTGCCCTATCCCATCTGGACAAGAGGAATACATATGTAATCCATATGCTGTTCATTGAATATAGCTCAGCCTTCAACACCATAGTACCCTCCAAGCTCATAATTAAGCTCGAGGCCCTGGGTCTGAACCCCGCCCTGTGCAACTGGGTCCTGGACTTCCTGACAGGCCGCCCCCAGGTGGTCAAGGTAGGAAACAACACCTCCACTTCGCTGATCCTCAACACTGGTGCCCCACAAGGGTGCGTGCTCAGCCCCCTCCTGTACTCCCTGTTCACCCATGACTGCGTGGCCAAGCACGCCTCCAACTCAATCATCAAGTTTGCAGATGACACAACAGTAGTAGGCTTGATTACCAACAATGACGACACAGCCTACAGGGAGGAGGTGAGGGCTCTGGGAGTGTGGTACCAGGAAAATAACCTCTCTGTAGGCTGTGGAGGCTGAAGAAATTTGGCTTCGCACCTAAAACCCTCACAAACTTTTACAGATGCACAATTGAGAGCATCCTGTCGGGCTGTATCCCCGCCTGGGATGGCAACTGCACCGCAACCACAGGGCTCTCCAGAGGGTGGTGCAGTCTGCCCAACGCATCACCGTGGGCAAACTACCAGCCCTCCAGGACACCAACTGCACCCGATGTCACAGGAAGGCCAAAAAGATAATCAAGGACAACAACCACCCGAGCCCCTGCCTGTTCACCCCGCTATCATCCAGAAGGCGAGGTCAGTACAGGTGCATCAAAGCTGGGACCGAGAGACAGAAAAACAGCTTATATCTCAAGGCCATCAGACTGTTAAACAGCCTTCACTAGCACATTAGAGGCCGCTGCCTACAGTCGTGGTCAAACGTTTTGAGAATGACACAAATACTAATTTTCACAAAGTCTGCTGCCTCAGTTTTGATGATGGCAATTTGCATATACTCCAGAATGTCATGAAGAGTGATCAGATGAATTGCAAAGTCCCTCTTTGCCATGAAAATGAACTTAATCCCCCAAAAACATTTCCACTGCATTTCAGCCCTGCCACAAAAGGACCAGCTGACATCATGTCAGTGAGTGTTGACGAGGACAAGGCTGGAGATCACTCTGTCATGCTTATTGAGTTAGAATAACAGACTGGAAGCTTTAAAAGGAGGGTGGTGCTTGAAATCATTGTTCTTCCTCTGTTAACCATGGTTACCTGCAAGGAAACACGTGCCGTCATCATTGCTTTGCACAAAAAGGGCTTCACAGGCAAGGATATTGCTGCTAGTAAGATTGCACCTAAATCAACCATTTATCGGATCATCAAGAACTTCAAGGAGAGAGGTTCAATTGTTGTGAAGAAGGCGTCAGGGCGCCCAAGAAAGTCCAGCAAGCACCAGGACCGTCTCCTAAAGTTGATTCAGCTGCGGGATCTGGGCACCACCAGTGCAGAGCTTGCTCACTCACAATTTTGCCTAAGAACACAGCCATGAATAAAGAATGGTACCAACACATCCTCCGAGAGAAACTTCTCCCAACCATCCAAGAACAGTTTGGTGACGACCAATGCCTTTTCCAGCATGATGGAGCACCTTGCCATAAGGCAAAAGTGATAACTAAGTGGCTCGGGGAACAAAACATCAACATTTTGGGTCTATGGCCAGGAAACTCCCAAGACATTAATCCCATTGAGAACTGGTGGTCGATCCTCAAGAGGCGGGTGGACAAACAAAAACCCACAAATTCTGACAAACTCCAAGCATTGATTATGCAAGAATGGGCTGCCATCAGTCAGGATGTGGCCCAGAAGTTAATTGACAGCATGCCAGGGCGGATTACAGAGGTCTTGAAAAAGAAGTTTCAACACTGCAAATATTGACTCTTTGCATAAACTTAATGTAATTGTCAATAGAAGCCTTTGACACTTATGGAATGCTTGTAATTATACTTCAGTATACCATACTAACATCTGACAAAAATATCTCATAACATTGAAGCAACTTTGTGAAGACCAATACTTGTGTCATTCGCAAAACTTTTGACCACGACTGTATATCCATAGATTAGACATCACTGGCCACTTTAATAAATGGAACACTAGCCACTTTAATAATGTTTACATATCTTGCATTACTCGTCTCATATGTATATACTGTATTCTATACTATTCTACTGTATCTTAGTCTATGCCACTCTGACATTGCTCGTCCATATATTCATTTATATATTCTTAATTCCGTTGCTTTACTTAGATTTGTGTGTATTGGGTATATGTTGTGAAATTGTTAAATATTACTTGTTAGATATACTGTACTGTCGGAGCTAGAAACACAAGCATTTCACTACACCCGCAATAACATCTGCTAAACACGTGTATGTGACCAATAAAATTTGATTTTATTTTATTTGTAGCCAGTGTGGTGCCCATTCCCCTTAACAAGAGGCATTCGTTTCACATGATCTGTTTGTAAAAAATATAGTCGATACTAAAGTAACATTTTCCATCCTAAACAAAGTCTGTTTTTAAAAAAATGTTTTGTTCAATACCCTCATAAAACAATACAATGATAATGTAATGATGACATTGGATCCTAGTGTTGACATGAGCTTGTATGTGGTTGAGTTTTATGATTCCCTGGCGGACCTCATTCAGTTTGCTGTCTTTGGTTTGATAAAAACAGACTTTGAAAGTCCCTGTAGTCCCTTGAATTCTCTCTGTTCTAGGCAGAAATAGGGAATAGGTACGAAGACCACACCACATCAGAAACATCTTTAGGCTTCTGATGAGGATCCAACAGTTACAAAATGATCTGTACAGTACAGTTCCCCTAATGTTATGCAATGACAATCAGTTATTTTCATTACCGACCAACCAAATGACACCCCCAACATTCTTTCCTGGTGTCATCTAAGCATTGAAAATGATTTCCCCCTCTATTTTGTATTCTCTCAAGATGGGACTGGGTGAAATTGTTCATGACATGGTTTTGTTTGACGTTCATTGGAGTGTGTGGTGGTGACAACAGTTGCTTTCTCAGCACTTGAATTGTGGCAGAGGGGAGGAAGCTGTTATTTCAGCCGTTCTTCTGTCCTCGCTGCCGGCATAGACAACGTGTTGAGAGAGTGACAGGCCAGGCACCTTGGCAACGGAAACCATGCTCTCTGCGTGTTCATACTCACACACAACATACAGTATACACACACAAGCTTGCATACACATAAAACACACACACGCGTGCATATGCATGCAATAGAACACACATGTACTTCATTCATTCATACACACACAGACACACACACACACACACACACACACACACACACACACATACACATACACATACACGTACACATACACATACACACAGGTAACTGCCAAAATAAAGGAAACACCAACATAAAGTGTCTTAATAGGGTGTTGGGCCACTACAAGCCAGAAAAGCTTCAATATACATTGGCATAGATTCTACAAGTGTCTGGAACTCTATTGGAGGGATGTGATATCATTCTTCCATGACAAACTCCATCATTTGGTGTTTTGTTGATGGTGGTGGAAAACGCTGTCTCAGGCGTCGCTCCAGAATCTTCCATAAGTGTTCAATTGGGTTAAGATCTGGTGGCTGAGACAGCCATGGCATATGGTTTACATCAAACCATTCAGTCACCACTCGTGCCCTGTGGATGGGAGCATTGTCATCCTATGGGGGCATAGCCATTGAAGCCAAAAGAATGGCCTGCCCAGTATTTTTATACATGACCCTAAGCATGATGGGATGTTAATTGCTTAATTAACTCAGGAATCACACCTGGGTGGAAGCACTTGCTTTCAATATATCTTAATAATATAATATGCCATTTAGCAGACGCTTTTATCCAAAGCGACTTACAGTCATGTGTGCATACATTTTTACGAATGGGTGGTCCTTGTATCTCTCATTTCCTCAAGTGTTTCCAGTTAAAGTGTTTCGCAGTTACCTGTAAATTCTCAATTCGCTGCCCAAGACACAGTCAGTTTAGCCAATAATCGTGCTCATACCCTGATTCTTCACGGTACACGTGCAGTAGCCCAGACACATGCTACCTGATTCTCAGAACATACTTCTCTGCACTGCTAAGTATCAGACAAGGAAAAAGCCAATGAAGGAATGCATGTTATGAAAGAGGGGGTGCTGGGACCTGCCTGTCTGCCGAGAGGGTAGAGGGACTGCCAACCCCCTAAGCACTTTAAGATGCACTTAATTCATTCCTTACCATGGAAACACCATGCAGGAGACAGTGAGCACTGAACAGTTCAGACCCAGACCATATAGGCAGAAAGTGATTGGTATAAAATAAGGTGATTGGTGAATTTACTGGCTTCTGATTGGTGGATTAAGAGGGCTCTGATAGCTGTGGGCCTGTGGGCCAATCATCACCTGTCATAGAGTTGATTCTGTACTGAATCCAATCCCCATGCAGACTCGAACCTGAACCTGAGGCACAGTCTAATTTAGATGTCTCTGTGTTCGTGCTCTCTGATCATGACACTACTACAGTACTCCTGTGGAGAATGCTCCTGTGGAGAAGACTTAATGTCCAGTCTACTGTAATGTCCAACCCTGGCCTACTGTACACTGTGCTTCAGTTCTTCAGTGTACGTGGTAGAGAGCCCTCTAGTGGTAGAGAGGGTTAGACAGGAGATCAACACTACCAGAGTTAGTACAGGTACACTATATATATACATATATACAGAAGTATGTGGACACCCCTTCAAATTAGTGGATTCGGCTATTTCAACCACACCCGTTGCCGACAGGTGTATAAAATCGAGCACACAGCTATGCAATCGCCATACACAAACATTGGCAGTAGAATGGCCTTACTGAAGTACTCAGTGACTTTCAACGTTGCACCGTCATAGGATGCCACCTTTCCAACAAGTCAGTTCATCAAATTTCTGCCCTGTTAAAGCTGCCCGGTCAACTGTAAGTGCTGTTATTGTGAAGTGGAAATGTCTAGGAGCAACAACGGCTCAGCCGCGAAGTGGTAGGCCACACAAGCTCACAGAACGGAACCGGCGAGTGCTGAAGTGCGTAGCGCGTTAAAATTGTCTGTCCTCGGTTGCAACACTCACTACCGAGTTCCAAACTGCGTCTGGAAGCAACGTCAGCACAAGAACTGTACATCGGGAGCTTCATGAAATGGGTTTCCATGGCCGAGCAGCCACACACAAGCCTAAGGTCACCATGCGCAATGCCAAGCGTCGGCTGGAGTGGTGTAAAGCTCGCCGCCATTGGACTCTGGAGCAGTGGAAACACATTCTCTGGAGCGATGAATCACACTTCACCATTTGGCAGTCCGACGGACAAATCTGGGTTTGTCAGATGCCAGGAGAACTCTACCTGCCCCAATGTATTGTGCCAACTGTAAAGTTTGGTGGAGGAGGAATAATGGTCTGGGGCTGTTTTTCATGGTTTGGGCTAGGCCCCTTAGTTCCAGTTAAGGGAAATCTTAACGCTACAGCATACAATGAGATTCTAGATGATTCTATACTTCCAACTTTGTGGCAACAGTTTGGGGAAGGCCCTTTCCTGTTTCAGCATGACAATGCCCCCGTGCACAAAGTGAGGTCCATACAGAAATGGTTTGTCGAGGTCGGTGTGGAGGAACTTGACTGGCTGGCACAAAGCCCTGACCTCAACCCCATCGATCACCTTTGGGATGAATTGAAACGCCGACTGCGATCCAGGCCTAATCGCCCAACATCAGTGCCTGACCTCACTAATGCTCTTGTGGCTGAATGGAAGCCCCGCAGCAATGTTCCAACATTTAGTGGAAAGGCTTCCCAGAAGAGTGGAGGCTGTTATAGCAGCAAAGGGGGGACCAACTCCATATTAACCTTTTAAGGATCGGACCCTTTTTTTCAATTTTCGCCTAAAATGACATACCCAAATCTAACTGCCTGTAGCTCAGGAGCTGAAGCAAGGATATGCATATTCTTGATACCATTTGAAAGGAAACACTTTACATTTTGTGGAAATGTGAAATTAATGTAGGAGAATACAACACATTAGATCTGGTAAAAGATAATACATCTTTGAAATGCAAGAGAAGGCCACAATATAATATTTCAGTTTAGGCGCAATTTAGATTTTGACCACTAGATGGCAGCAGTAGGTGTGTGCAAAGTTTCAGATTGGTCCAGTGAAGCATTGCAAAACTGGACTATTTTGTATCAAGTCTGCCCAAATGTGCCGAATTGATCAATTGATACATTTTCAAGTACATAACTACAGAGAACAAACAAAAATTATATGGTAATACAAAATGTAAGTTTACACACTCCCAGGAATGTCATACATGATGGATCATTAGCTTATACACTAACTTTCACACATCTAGATGGCCGGGCGGGGTGGGTGTGGAGCCAGAGACAGCAGGGGTTCAAACTGTAGAACTCAGTTCCTACATTTAAATATAAAAATTGATTTTATCAAACAAAACTATGCTACATTTTATCTCTGGGACCCTTAGGATGACAAATCAGAGCAAGATTACTGAATGTAAGTACATTATTTACCTTCAGAGGTGAATGTATCAAACCAGTTGCTGTGATATGTTTTTTGTTGTTGCGCGCTCTCCTCAAACAATAGCATGGTGTTTTTTTACTGTAATTGCTACTGTAAATTGGACAGTGCAGTTAGATTAACAATAATTTAAGCTTTCTGCCCATATAAGACATGTCTATGTCCTGGAAAGTTTGCTGTTACTTACAACAGTCATGCTAATCACATTAGCACACGTTAGCTCAACCGTCCCATATACGGGAAGCCGATCCCGTAGAGGTTAATGCCCATGATTTGGGAATTAGATGTTTGACGAGCAGGTGTCCACATACTTTTGGTCATGTAGTGTATGACCCTACCTCCAGGGTCAGATTTGTTTTCAAATCTTTGTGATTAAGAAGTTTTATGGGTCAGTTGTCAAAGGGCAGTAACATCATTGTGAGATACGTAGTTTATTTGACCATTTTAGGGGAGAATCTGCCCACAGGAGATTAGGGAGGAGGAGGAGGAGGAGGAGGAGGAGGAAGAGAAAGACGTCCTTCAGAGGACACTGTGCAGTAGTGCTGTAAGAGTGAACCATCTCCTTCAGCACCTCTGCACTCGTGGCCAAATCCTTGAAAGGGGAACGCTCACAGAGAGAACGTTCGTATCTTTACTTCAAACATTATCCTGAATAAATGAATAATGAACATTCCTCTCTGATTGTGCTTTACGTTATCCTGAATAAATGAATAATGAACGTTCCTCTCTGATTATGCTTTCTCCTTTTAAGGATAATATATTGACAATGTTTGGGATTATAGCATCACAATTTCACTGCAAGGACTTGTCTTTACATTGTGTATCTGTGCTAACTATTAGAACTTTAGCAACCAGGAAATGGTGGAGTAATTTCTGCATAGTGCAACTTTAAGCTAAAACTTCTTTATTATAAAGAACTCTAGTCACTCCACTATGTCTTCCTGTGTTTCAAAACACAAGGAGAAGAAAACACGAGGTGATCTGGCCCATCTGGTCCATCAAAGTGATGACTCACTTCTCTACTGGCGTCATGGCATTCACATCATTGGAGAAGTACTAGATTATCAGATTTGAGCTACACCCGATGTCCTTTCCCTTAGTCCTGAATCCCAAGCACATGCACAGCTGGTTGATAAATCTCCTTTTTGCATGACGTGCATGTAGTTCAGTGACTCGACTGTGTCGCAACTGGGACCCCTTAGTAAGACTTGATAGCACTGTTTTCTATCGGTGCTATGGATACTTAGAGACTATGCATGGGGGAGAGCTGTTATTAAAGCCATTGTGGTTTTGGAAGCTAGCATAGCTAGCATATCATCTAGTGGAAGTCATTTTCTATGTCATCGGGGAGTCCATTGAATATACCGTAATTCCTTATTTTCCCATCCACGCATGGGTTCACTTGTTTGAGGGTTCCATAAATTATCTAGACAAGAAGTTGACACACAATAGTCGAGTCGTAAGAAGAAGAAGAAGAAGAAGAAGAAGAAGATGATGATGATGATGATGATGATGATGATGATGATGATGATGATGATGATGATGATGATGAAACATCCCAGAGGGGACATGGATGTTCCATGCAAGGGTTTGGGTAGGGTTGAGGCTAGGGTTGAACAGGGATGTGGACATGAAGCTAGGGTTAGGGTTGAAGAGGGATGTGGACATGAAGGTACAGTAGGGTTAGAGGTAGGGTTAGAGGTAGGGTTATGGTTAGCGGTAGGGTTATGGTTAGCGTTAGGGTTAGCGGTAGGGTTATGGTTAGAGGTAGGGTTAGAGGTAGGGTTAGGTTAGAGGTAGGGTTATGGTTAGAGGTAGGGTTATGGTTAGCGGTAGGGTTAGAGGTAGGGTTATGGTTAGCGGTAGGGTTAGGTTAGAGGTAGGGTTAGACTTGTGTACAGGGTTAGGGTTGGGTACATTATGTAAACACTATATTTTCTCCTTCCCTTCATCTCCTCTCTGTCAGTGGGTTGTCATGCCATGGTCTTTGATTGACAGCTGAGAGGAGTTCCCAACTTCCTGCCCTCCAAAGAGCAGAGGCTTATGGGAGCTGAGGAGAGAAGGCATCAACCGTTTGCTCAACTCTGTCCTCTCGCTAAGCTTGACACGGGCCACACACTCAATGACAGCTGTATCATCATTCACGTTTTCAATGGAATAATATTTTTCTACAGACGGAAGAAAACAAAAGCATTTCTATCCCAGCAATAAGACATGTTATGTCCAAGAACACAAACAACATTGGATTTTAATCACTGTAAGTCATTGTTACTTTAAATCATTGTAAGCCTCTACACTGAGCAAATAGCTTTCTTAAGTGTGACCTTAGCTGTGTGATAAGGTTACTTGTCACCCTGTATTTAAGTGAGCTACTGGCTGTGTCCAATGCTGGCAGACTGCCAATCTCAAAGATTACCTAAACGTCACCTTCATTCAGCATGGAGTGATCTGTGTGCCAAGAATGTTTGCACTGCAAATATACAGAGCAAACGTAAAGGAATGTTATTGAAATTGGCCGCTTTACTTTCAGCCCAGAACAAACCAATACTGTACAGCAACTCAATATTAGGAAGGTGTTCCTAATGTTTGGTATACTCAGTGTACAATGATATCAACACTTGCTAAATATAGATTTGCTTGATAAAATGGCATATGCATTATAATATTGTAAAAAATATTAACATTTTATTACAGAAAGTGTCTGTTGGCTTTCAACCAGTAAGTCTAACATACACAACACAGGTCATAACACCATTGTCCTGTTAATCTCGAACTATGAAAAAAACATAGAAAACACATCAAGAGACAACGTACACATTTAACCCCTTTTTCAACGGGTTGAGGACATTTGGTTCATCAAAACATATAGATGAATACAGTCGACTCCTGATATATACAAAGGCTTGGGATCGCCATGGATACGTGGACTAACCCAAAGCAGCAGATATCAGATTTGAGAAATTAGAAAACTCCGATGTCTTCATGGGCTATTGGGTATGGCGAAGAGGGGTTACTAACAATCACAATTCCAGTTAATCAATCTATACTCATTCCAACAGTTAAATACAGTATCAATTTATGTCTACATTTATTATCTACAAATCATGTTCAAGTAAATACAGCAACCAGGATATTTCATCATTTCAGTGGTGGGCTATATCGCGCTAGCCTGTGCCATCCAGTCAGTACCCACTGGGCACAGATGTCAGTTGATTGATTTACATTTGGTTTGAGTTGTCAACTATCGTGAATTCAATGTGAAATCAACAAAAAATCTCACCATGTCATTGGATTTAGGTTAAAAGATGGGTGAAAAAAATACGAAATTCTCTTGATGTCTCTTCTATTCCAAACAGTTTTCCATGGGGATTCAACTTCATCACATTGAATTTTGGGGTTGAAATGACGTGGAAACAACGTTGATTCAACCAGTAGTTAGTTAGTTTCCATGCAGGACATTAGCCTTCCAGTGACATCCAGTGAACTTCAAGGGTCCTGCCAGCAGCCGCGTCACGTTTTCAGAACACCCCACAATGCTAACACAACACCCCACAATGCTAACTGAAACCAAGTGAAGGCACTGAAGAAGAAGAAGACCATGTTTAGGGAGAACAGAGCAGGAAGGGACCCACACGTCCAAACTAACTGAGGACACAACAAATGAAGTAGGAGGAACAGTGCAGAGAACCTTTTTGACAGTAACTGTATCTAGATGTTTGATGGATAGCTGAGCAGGAGGCTAGCTCATAGGATAAGGTGATGGCTGTGAGGATCGAAGAAAAAAATGAAACAACAAAAATAAAAGTATTTACAATACACTCCAACTTTAGAAAAAAGTCAGGTCATAGAAATAGAGTCAGTGACACGTTGCAACAGCACATCACGCCTCATACAGAAGACGTTCTTTTAAATATCCATCCTCTTCATCTGGTCATTCTGCAGAGTCCATCAGAAGCACCATGGCAACAGAAGATACTTTCCTCTTTCTCAAGTCAAAGACAAAGGCATGTTTCTGAAAGGAAAGACAGAAGAGAGGTTTACAGTTTAAATGTACATAGTTTGTAATCTATCAGAAGGGAGGTTTACAGTTGAAATGTATACAGTTTGTAATCTATCAGAAGGGAGGTTTACAGTTTAAATGTATACAGTTTGTAATCTATCAGAAGGGAGGTTTACAGTTTAAATGTACATCGTTTGTAATCTATCAGAAGGGAGGTTTACAGTTTAAATGTCGATAGTTTGTAGTTATCAGAAGGGAGGTTAGTTTAAATGTTGACAGTTTGTAGTCTATCAGAAGGGAGGTTTACAGTTTAAGTGTACAGTGGGAAGAACAAGTATTTGATACACTGCCGATTTTGCAGGTTTTCCTACTTACAAAGCATGTAGAGGTCTGTAATTTTTATCATAGGTACACTTCAACTGTGAGAGATGGAATCTAAAACAAAGATCCAGAAAATCACATTGTATGATTTTTAAGTAATTCATTTGCATTTTATTGCATGACATAAGTATTTGATACATCAGAAAAGCAGAACTTAATATTTGGTACAGAAACCTTTGTTTGCAATTACAGAGATCATACGTTTCCTGTAGGTCTTGACCAGGTTTGCACACACTGCAGCAGGGATTTTGGCCCACTCCTCCATACAGACCTTCTCCAGATCCTTCAGGTTTCGGGGCTGTCGCTGGGCAATACGGACTTTCAGCTCTCTCCAAAGATGTTCTATTGGGTTCAGGTCTGGAGACTGGCTAGGCCACTCCAGGACCTTGAGATGCTTCTTACGGAGCCACTCCTTAGTTGCCCTGGCTGTGTGTTTCGGGTCGTTGTCATGCTGGAAGACCCAGCCACGACCCATCTTCAATGCTCTTACTGAGGGAAGGAGGTTGTTGGCCAAGATCTCGCGATACATGGCCCCATCCATCCTCCCCTCAATACGGTGCAGTCGTCCTGTCCCCTTTGCAGAAAAGCATCCCCAAAGAATGATGTTTCCACCTCCATGCTTCACGGTTGGGATGGTGTTCTTGGGGTTGTACTCATCCTTCTTCTTCCTCCAAACATGGCGAGTGGAGTTTAGACCAAAAAGCTCTATTTTTGTCTCATCAGACCACATGACCTTCTCCCATTCCTCCTCTTGATCATCCAGATGGTCATTGACAAACTTCAGACAGGCCTGGACATGCGCTGGTTTGAGCAGGGGGACCTTGCGTGCGCTGCAGGATTTTAATCCATGACGGTGTAGTGTGTTACTAATGGTTTTCTTTGAGACTGTGGTCCCAGCTCTCTTCAGGTCATTGACCAGGTCCTGCCGTGTAGTTCTGGGCTGATCCCTCACCTTCCTCATGATCATTGATGCCCCACGAGGTGAGATCTTGCATGGAGCCCCAGACCGAGGGTGATTGACCGTCATCTTGAACTTCTTCCATTTTCTAATAATTGCGCCAACAGTTGTTGCCTTCTCACCAAGCTGCTTGCCTATTGTCCTGTAGCCCATCCCAGCCTTGTGCAGGTCTACAATTTTATCCCTGATGTCCTTACACAGCTCTCTGGTCTTGGCCATTGTGGAGAGATTGGAGTCTGTTTGATTGAGTGTGTGGACAGGTGTCTTTTATACAGGTAACGAGTTCAAACAGGTGCAGTTAATACAGGTAATGAGTGGAGAACAGGAGGGCTTCTTAAAGAAAAACTAACAGGTCTGTGAGAGCCGGAATTCTTACTGGTTGGTAGGTGATCAAATACTTATGTCATGCAATAAAATGCAAATGAATTACTTAAAAATCATACAATGTGATTTTCTGGATTTTTGAAGTGTACCTATGATAAAAATTACAGACCTCTACATGCTTTGTAAGTAGGAAAACCTGCAAAATCGGCAGTGTATCAAATACTTGTTCTCCCCACTGTACATAGTTTGTAATCTATCAGAAGGGAGGATTACAGTTTAAATGTACATCGTTTGTAATCTATCAGAAGGGAGGTTTACAGTTTAAATGTCGATAGTTTGTAGTTATCAGAAGGGAGGTTAGTTTAAATGTTGACAGTTTGTAGTCTATCAGAAGGGAGGTTTACAGTTTAAATGTCGATAGTTTAATCTATCAGAAGGGAGGTTTACAGTTTAAATGTAGATAGTTTGTAGCTATCAGATGGGAGATTTACAGTTTAAATGTACATAGTTTGTAGTCTGTCAGAAGGGAGGTTAACAGTTTAAATGTTGATAGTTTATAGCTATCAAACCCAGCTAAGAGAACACACTGTGGCTTACTACCATCTACAGCCAATATCGCAACACCTACACATTGCCTATTGGAATCAATGACAATATAGTATAAAAGTATATTTAAGACAAGCTATTCCATGACCGTTCTAGACAGGAATCAAAGAAAAAGTACCTTGAGGTTCACAGTGATCAGTTGGCTCTCCAGCATTCCTATGTTTCAGAGCTCGCTCTTCTGTCCATCGCTCTGTTAGCACACACACAACAGGAGTAGATTAGATGGAGGCTTTTGACAGTGACTGATGTGGCCCAAAATGGCACACAAATCACACTACCGTACCCAACACATAAACCCTTGGGATGCATATCAACTTTCAAGTGTTATTTTTCTGTCTCAAAGACAAATTAGTGTTGTTTGATGCAGCCTATGAACCGTCTCCAACCCGCTCCTTTCTCTTGGTCTGTTTGCCTCCTCTGGCTGGCTCTACACAGGCCCACAACCTATTATCCTTACTGGGTTTCATTTCATCTGCCTTTCACAAAGACTCTGTCTTCTCTTTGTACAGCAGACTGGCCGAAGTATCTCTAGATCAGAAGTGTACCTGAACTGACCGTCCTGGCTATCCCGGTTCTGACTGTCTCAACTCTTCTCCTTTTCCACTGTTTACAGCTGGGAAGGAACTTAACCAGTATTTGGCCATCCTGCAGTGGTGCTTTTGTCTGGAACTCAATACCTGGAACAGGTGAATGACTGACGCCCCCACGGCCCCAGCTGCTTGTGTCTCTGTCTGACTTGCTGCGCACTCTAGAACCTTCAATAGAAAGAGACGGACCATGGCTGCATCCCAAATGGCACCCTATTCCTTATAAAGTGCACCACTTCAGACCGGGGCCCATAGGCTCTGGTAAAAAACATAGTGCACTTTGTAGGGATGCAGACCATAACTGAGCTGACACAAGGCCAGTGAAAGAGAAACTCTACAACTGAAGGTCTAAATAGCTCCACTAATGGCTTTGGAACAGGTAGCCTGTTAGTCTGGACTGGAGACGTTTCCTGTATAGAGGTTCTTATACTGTATGAAGTGTGTATCCTGTTCCAGTCACACCACAGACAAACAGACAGGCCAGGCCAGACAGACAGACCAGGCCAGACAGAAAGGCCTCTGTAGTCTGTTGCGTTCTAGTCTACTGTGTTCCCTCTCCAAGGTCTGGGGTGACCGTGACCATACAGAGGACGTGTGTCCTGTCCTGTCCTGTCCTCCCAACCCCAACGTAAGGAGAGATTTCACAGTCTGAACCCTGGCTCACCGCTCAGCACTAACCACTCAGCGCTACGCTGAAAGTACATCATCTCCAGCTAGCGGAAGGTTTAGTGTATCAGGTGGGCCAGCCTACTGTAGTCTGGCTATACCCACTTCCATTTACCATCTGAGCACATAGACAGACAGTAAGAAGACAGACAGACAGACAGACAGACAGACAGACAGACAGACAGACAGACAGACAGACAGACAGACAGACAGACAGAAAGAAAGAAAGAAGAAAGAAAGAAAGAAAGAAAGAAAGAAAGAAAGAAAGAAAGAAAGAAAGAAAGAAAGAAAGAAAGAAAGAAAGAAAGAAAGAAAGAAAGAAAGAATACAGTAGCAGCAGTGGTGGGAAAAGTACCAATTGTCATACTTAAAGTAAAGATACCTTAATAGAAAAAGACTAAAGAAAAAGTGAAAGTCCCCCAGTAAAATACTACTTGAGTAAAAGTCTAAAAGTATTTGGTTTCAAATATACTTAAGTATCAAAAGTAAATGTAATTGCTAAAATATGCTTAAGTATCAAAAGTAAAAGTAAAAGTATAAATAATTTCAAATTCGATATATAAAGCAAACCAGACGGCATCATTTTCTTGTTTTATTAATTTACGGATAGCATGCTCCCACACTCAGACATCATTTACAAACGAAGCATGTTTAGTGAGTCTGCCACATTAGAGGCAGCATGGATGACCAGGGATGTTTTCTTGATAAGTGTGTGAATTAGGCAATTTTCCTGTTTTGCCTAGCATTGAAAATGTAACGAGTACTTTTGGGTGTCAGGGAAAATGTATGGAGTAAAAAGTACATCATTTTCTTTAGGAATGTAGTTAAGTAAAAGTTTTCAAAAATATTAATAGTAAAGTAAAGTACAGATACCCAAAAAAACTACTTAAGTAGTACTTTCAAGTATTTTAACTTAAGTACTTTACACCACTGAGTAGCAGCAACTTACACTTGATGCTGCCGTACAAAGTCTGCAAACTGACGGTCTTTGGCGTACAGCTCAATTATCCTTAGGCGGTCCTGAATTTGCTGCAGAGAGAGTGAGAGTGAGAGAGAGTGAGAGAGAGAGAGAGAGAGAGAGAGAGAGAGAGAGAGAGAGAGAGAGAGAGAGAGAGAGAGAGAAGAGAGAGAGAGAGAGAGAGAGAGAGAGAGAGAGAGAGAAGGAGAGAGAGAGAGGAGAGAGAGAGAGAGAGAGAGAGAGAGAGAGAGAGAGGAGAGAGAGAGAGAGAGAGAGAGAGAGAGAGAGGAGAGTGAAGAGAGTGAGAGTGAGAGTCGAGAGTGAGAGTGAGAGTGAGAGTGAGAGTGAGAGTGAGAGTGAGAGAGAGAGACAGACAGAGACAGAGAGAGACAGACAGAGAGAGAGACAGACAGAGAGAGACAGACAGAGAGAGAGAGAGAGTGAGTGAGTGAGTGAGTGAGTGAGTGAGTGAGTGAGTGAGTGAGTGAGTGAGTGAGTGAGTGAGTGAGTGATGTAACATTAGGGGTTGATGTAAGGGCGGATGGATTTGTGTTGGTTTCCATACTGCCTGCCCACGGCTGGTGTCTGGGCTAGCGCTCCTCTTCCACCATAAGCACTGCAGCTGAAGACTCAGGGTGAAAATAGAATCTCATACACCCGTGTTACGGTGCCTTATTTAGGCCTGCAGTTGATTGTTGATAAAGCTCTCTGGTAACACTTCATATTACCTAACTACATGTATGTATAATGAACTCCAGTGTATAATTACCATATGAGTACAAACAGTTTCACAGTACTTTACACTTTAGCTATAACCTTCTTGTATTTACTTGAAAAATATCATTAACAACGTTAAGATCCCTGGAATGATCTGCCTATACATTCCCCATAGAGCCAGTCTGTTGCCAACTCTCTCTGCCTCTCCCTTACAGTCCTCCCAGCAGTCAACCACTCAGACAGCCTCTACGTACCTCTCTGGTGAGCTCGGAGTTGTCGTAGATGTGGAGTATCTCGTCACTGCAGACGTCCACAGAGGTGTCTGCGCTGCCCGTACTGTGGTGCGGGACGTCGTCTTCGTACCGTCTGTAGTACTCTGCGGTGGCCACATCACTCTCATACATGGGGTTGAACTTGGTGGCTCTCTCTAAGGATGGCACACTGTCCCGATCCCTGTAAAACAGGGAGGAGCAGAATTATTAAGGTGTTTGTTGAAAACGATGGAAAAAACGATGGAAGCAGGAACATTTTCTCTGGTGCAATAGAAATGGGCCTGATGTCACACCACTGAGAAAGATGCGTTCTGTCTACTTACCGGTAATAATGATGAACAATAACAACAACATTTCAGCCTATACGTGTGGTGCGGCCAAGTGAGTGACACGTACAAACACACCCACGGTCGTGTGGGGTTGGCACGATAAGTGATGACCTATGCCAGTGGGTGGGAAGTGACATTGTGTCCTGTCCACTCTAAACAGGATACCAACCTGATATCAACCTACGTTGGCATGCAACACACAGACACATTCTGTTATTCTGTTGCACTGTCCTGAGCTTTACTTATAATGACATGTATCGCTCTCTCTCTCTCTCTCTCTCTCTCTCTCTCTCTCTCTCTCTCTCTCTCTCTCTCTCTCTCTCTCTCTCTCTCTCTCTCTCTCTCTCTCTCTCTCTCTCTCTCTCTCTCTCTCTCTCTCTCTCTCTCTCTCTCTCTCTCTCTCTCTCTCTCTCTCTCTCTCTCTCTTCCTCTCTCTCTCTCTCTCTCTCTCTCTCTCTCTATCCCTCTCTCTCTATCCCTCTCTCAATTCAATTCAATTTAAGGCCCTCTCTCTCACACACATTCCTACCAAAGATGAAGTTTCATTGTGAGTTCCCCGCTGCCTGTAGCTCATTTCAGCTGCTGCTCCATATCTGTAATAAGCAACATCTGACAATCTGCACTGTACTAAATAAAACACAATCGGCACAAACAGGAATGTAATTTCCCTTTTGGAAACGTTTTGGTAACATATGTTCCAACCTTTGAACAGGAAGTGTTGTGCACTGCAGCTTCATCAGATACAGTCTTTACATTATACAGTATGCCATGTTCTATGAACTAAACAGTCATATGAGAAACACACTGAACTGGTCAGGAGTCCAATCTAAGAGTCTGTGGACTGTTTATTGGTAACAGTGGGAGACTGCAGGGCGGGCCTGCTAGAAGGCCCCATGGTGCTAACATGGGCATCGGCCCAAGGTCTATCTGTCGAAACCAGGCCTTGTGTCACTAGAAGCAGGCAGGCTAAACTCAGGGCAACTGCCGAGGCACACACTGATTCATAAAACAATCACACACACATTCACGCACGCACACACACACACACGGATGCATGCACATATGCACACATGCACACACACGCACGCACGCACGCACACACACACATACTGTTGATCCTGCAACTCGGGGCTTCTAAACACAATCAGCACTGTTTTGATACTTCTCAATAAATATGTCCTGATTGGTTAATCAAAAACAACATGGCTGCCAAGGAAGTCTGAGACGCTAATCACGCTCACATAGTTCTTTCTCTCAGACAGATTCTGGGTCAAGCACCCCGTTAACAATGCACAAAGCTTCACTTAACCAAAACATTTCAGGACAAGCATCTACAATTTTTGTCTGTCTACACACCAGTATAGTATTTCTATGTTTCTTGACCCAATTAAGTACTACTACCTAGTTATTAGGCAAGCTAAGGCAAGATATTATCATATAACATCACTCTACAAGCAACATTGCAGTGATATCTTAAAGTCCATTGCACATTGTAATTTCTCTGTAAATACAAGAGGGCAGGTAAATAATTTGATTTACTCATACTCCCTCTGGGTTTATGAGTGTGCTGCTTACCGTAGAGGGTCCTCTGAATCCTCCTTGTCATAACTGTCCTTCAGAGTCCTGGCCAGGAAGAAGATTGCCCCAGAGGCCACCAATAGGAAGCCAGCCACTGACGCTATGGCGATGCCCACCACCAGAGGTTCTGACACAAACTCCTCACAGTGTTCCCCGCGGTACCACCAATTCTCTCCTACACGACATCTAGAACCACACAGAACAGCATTAGAACCATATGCATCTCAAACACACACACACACACACAAACACACACACAACCCTATAGTGAATTCATCATGTCAGTGTCCTAAACTAAACTCCCACCCACCTGCAGATGGCTCCCTTGCCAGGGATGACATCACACTTCCCATCGTTGAGACAGAAGTCCTCCTGCAGGCCACAGATACTCTGGCACGGCAGTCCGTCCACGCTGAAGTAACCCGCGTCACACACACACTCCGCCTCCCCGGACCAGCGGTTCACCGTGCACATCGAATACTCATTACATGCTTGGAACTTGCAGGGGTCTGCCTGGTTGCCTGGCAATGACAAAGAAAACATAAACAAACTTGTTTTGTGTGACCTCAGTTCTACCGTCTGAGAACCTGGCGACTCAGGGATGGGGGTTTGACTGTGCTGGTGATGGTGGTTAAAACCCACTAATTCTAAAATAACACATAAATACACCACAAAAAATATGTTAGAATGTTTCAGCCTTTAGTCGTAAATTGGCTGATGATGACGTGCCCAGACCACTTTAGTTGTCACTATCGGACCTTTCTAGAAAGGAGGGAAGTATTCTTGCCCTAACTCTGACTCGAACGTTAACTCTCTAACTCTAAACGTAACCCTTAACCCCACAAATACCTTTGTCTTTTTCTAATCCGACGCCCTGTGGAGACCTTACAGTAATGTGTGACATGATGATTAAGCATTATGATTGGCTCAGACAGATTACAACAACACAGATTATACTGTAATGACCCAGCCGGCCTTAAAGAATAACACCATGGTGACTCATCCTCAGTATGACACATACCGTACAGTACTGTTGCTGGTCACAGACGAGGGTTGCAAAATTCCCAGGTCTTCCAGAAATCCTGGTTGGAGGTTTACGGATTTCCTGCTTATTCCCTCCTGATTCCAGGAAACCTCCAACCGGGATGTCGGTAAAACCAGGAAATGGATTGAAAGTTCCCAGAATTTTGCAACCCTAGCCCAAACAGAAGTGTCAACCACATGAGATAACCGTCCCCGGGGCTACAGTATCAAAGTCATTGACACATTGAGATCATTATGTTATTTTCGTGGGCTCTTTGAGTTACAACGTGTTGGGAAAATACAGCAATCTCCTGCTGATGTGTTAATGTGAGAACTTTGGGTTAGGTCAGTTTGGCAAGGGGCTAAGTTGACACCAAGCGTGCCATTGTTTCTGTTGTCGACTTACACATCTTTCAAGATCCAATTGTGAAACCTCAGCTATAGAAGATCCTCCACCAAATGGGCATTAATGTCAATAAATGCTTCACAACAATGAGTACTTGTTGACATGATTTCATACATTTCACTGCAGAGTAACATCACTCAAGACTCAAGTATCTGTTTGCAGCTGAGGTTTACCTGATTCCACATCCAGTGAGTATTTGTCTATGGCGAGGTTCATGGTTTGGAAGGCTGAGTTAGCAAAGTCCTCTAGGATAAGGTAGACAGTGTTGGTGACGCCCCGAGGGACGGGCTTCCCAAACTTCACCCTGCTGTTCACCACGATGCTGCCATTACGGAAATTCAGGATCTCCAGGTTCTGGAAGTTGCTGAGGTTGGACTGCAGGTAAGGGACGAGCTACAGACGAGAAAGAGACATTGTTACTTTATGCTTCCCAAAACACCAATATATACTGTCTCCCATAGGTACTGTATGACTTGTGACAAATCCAATAACAATGGAAACAGTTAAATGTAAAGTTCTTTGAAGCCTACTACAGAATCCATTATGTGTAACATATTACAATATTCACAGCTATGAAAATTGTAAAATGGACTTGAGTAGGCCTACTCTATGCATACTGAACTTGCAATATTACAATTATGGCCCCCATACCCCAATGTTATCACAGATAACCCCATTTATCCTATACCAGTTCGAGGAACCTCTGCTCCAGGGCTTTGTACTCTGTGGAACTCTTGTTGAAGAGGTCCTCAGAGAACATCATGTTGGTCACCCTTAGGCTGAAGAACACCATCAGATCCTTGCCAGGGCTGGTCGCCATGGCGATGCTGCCCACGTCTGACCCATGGGCGATGCTGGAGTACCCGCTGCTGTCCCCGTCCATGTGACTCGACCCGTCGTACACGTTGAAGGTGAGGTCAGTTTCCGGCGTGGGGGAGTCTGGTCCGTAGTCTTCAACCGCGTGGATTGAAGTGCCGACTTCTAGGTCATATGTGTCGTGATCTGGGGAAGTGGGTGCTAGCGCCATGCTAACATCTCCATCTTCAATGCTAACATCTCCATCGTCAATGCTAAAATATCCTTCTTCAATGCTAACATCACCATCTTCAATGCTAACATCTCCATCTTCAATGCTAACATCTTCAATGCTAAAATCTGACTCTTCTTCTGCTGCCTCAAGCAGGTTTTCTGTGGGTCTGAATGTGGGCTGGAAGAATGGAGGTAGGATCGTTGGGGCGATTTCAGGTGTCTCAGAGATTTCAAATGTTTCATGGTCAACTTCAATGTCATCATGTGGTGCTATTTCTGTGGTGGCTGGATGGTGTGTGGCTTCCTCCTCTTCTGGTACAGAGTCGGCTATACGAGTGAAGGGAGATTCCTTCTCAGGGGATAAGATGCTATGAGACTCTATGACCTCCGGGGCTGCTGTAGCTACAGCCACAACAAGGATTTCATCCTCAGCTAGGTCCTCCTCTGAGATGTCAAGGGCTGGGAGTAGTCTGGCCAAGGGCTCTGCGACCTTCGCCCCCTGTTCCTCCAAGATCTCCACCTCTCCACCTTCATCCTGAGGATCGGGCACCAAGAGTAAAGGTCTGTCGGTGAAGGCTTCGATCTCTGGTGGTTCGGCGGTGATCATATCGAAGATGGACTCTTTGACTGTGAACAGCTCCACGTCTATGAAGGTAGGTGACTCTGCGACTGTGGGGAGTTCAACCTCTATTGGACTGGTTGGCTCTGACAGCACTTCAACAGAACCATGGGTCTCAGCTGCTGGCCCTTCCAACACGCGGGCGTCAGTGGTGTAATACTGACGATAGGGATCATCAGTGACTGGTGCTATGATGGTGAACGGTTCACTTGGGTAATAATCGTCATACATCCCAGATGCCTCCAGTGTCTGTATGGAGAGCTCCACGGTCAGGGTCTCTGCGGTCCAGAACACAGGGGCTTCAGCGGTGGTCGTGTAGTCAGGTCGAGTACTAATGTCCTGGGTCACAGGCAGTCTGTCCAAGAAAGGCCCTTGTGGCTCTTCCTCAGCTGGGGCAGATTCTGGATGGGATTCAAAAGGACTCATATCCTCTGGAGATTCAGTCAGGACAGATTCGGTGATCTCCTCCCCCTTCTCCTCCTCCTTCTTCTCCTCCTCCTTCTTCTCTTCCTCCTTCGGTTCCACTTCTGGATCTGGTAAATGCACCTCCCCCACCACAGAATCACCCTCCTCCTCCCCTTCCTCCTCCACGTAGTCCGTCTCCTCAGTTGTCACAGGCAACCATGGGAAGACGTCAGCCCCTTGGTCATCCCCCGAGAAGCCAGAGCCAGAGCCAGCATCCAAATCTGGATCTACTCTGGGAGGTGCCGGGACCGGGGCCTCTGTGGTCTGCGGTTGTGAAGGGGAGGAGATAAAGGAGCCTCCAGCACCACCCACACCATCCCCATTGGAAGTATCAGAGCTTTGCTGAGTGTTGCTGAGAATAAATCCCTCTTCTTCAATATTTCCATTATCTAGAAAAACAGGAAAAACACATGGTTTATTACTGAACCTGGAATCCCCCTCTCTTCAGGGAAGGGAAACAGAGTGAAAACACAGAATATAGGAGAATCCATGAGATAAACAATGGATAAATGGTTTCAAAACTCTATTTGGGTTGTGTGTTACTGTATGCTTGACAGTATACAAGGTGATGTGAATGTCGTGTCGTGGTTTAGGAGGTAGAAACAGGACTGCTCACTCTCTGCAGGGAGAGTGCTGGGTGGCAAGGTGGTTTCATCCAGAATGAACACATCATTTTCACTGGCCACCATGCTCCCGGAGCCCTTCAACGAGTCCACAGGAAACAGAAAATCATCCTTCTTCAGGAAGATGTCGCTGACATCCAAGTCTTGGCCAGGAGCATCTGGTGGTTTCTCTGCAGCCAAAACATTGTCCTGACACACCAGGAAGAAAGGACAAAGGCTGATAAAAGTGCAATGAAATTATTCTTACATTCTACTAACGTAAGAGAAACGTACGTAGAATTCTAGTCACTCACACATAAATGAACGTCCACGTGTATTGTTGTCTAGCTTTAGCCCAAACGGGATTCTGGCAGACACGGCAGACAGAGAAAATGCCAAGAATATACGTGGATTAGGAAGGCTAGAGGGAAAATAATCCTAAATCCTCTATCTATACGGGAATTGACAGGAAAACACACCTGGGCTGGCCATGCCCCAAGGATGCACACACCCACCTACATAGACCTACATAGACTTACATAGACCTACATAGACTTACATAGACCTACATAGACCTACATAGACCTACATAGACCTACATAGACCTACATAGACATACATAGACCTACATAGACCTACATAGACCTACATAGACCTAAATAGACATACATAGACCTACACCACCCATGCCTACATAAACGCAGAAATACCTACATTTTCCCATGCACAGATCAAAAAGCACATGCATAGGATGACAGACATGATCACGCATTCATTAAACAGTCCTTATAGAAGTCAAGTGAAGAAGTGGAAAACAATGATCCTCAACATCTTCAATGAATTACAGTGGAAATTCATCCTTCTTCTATCCGGACTAACTTCAGTGGAAAGAAATTGCACTGGCACGCAGAAAATACATTTGAACACAAAATCCGACCCTCTGTGCCTCCCCAGCTGCAGCTGCAGATTAGTTGTGTTTTTCTCTCTCACAAGGTTGAGTTGTAGCAGATACAGATGTAGCCCTAGATATGTGTGCTTCACAAAGTAAATATTCAGAAACACAAAATACTTCATAACAAACTTAATCTGAGTGAAATTCACATATACATCGCTAGCAATATATGACCTATATGAATGAATGCAACAGCACAGGCCTTTTAACCTCACCATACGTTCTATATTAGTATCTCCTGCACAAGAGACAGAGCAACACACACACACACTTCATCTTCCACAATGAAAATGGGCTGTGACTGTCAAACTGGGTTGTGTTCACATCAGTAGAGCAGGTCATCCAAATGAGCAGCGCTTCATTGTCTTTCACCATAGGATAAACAAAACGTTCTGTTATGCCCTAAGGATAACAATAAAGTTCTGTTCGGTCAAAGTGGACCCATTAAATAACGAATGGACTTCAGATGTGCTTTTCTTTAACTACCAGTAACTGCCATGTGCCTGTGTTAGACCCTAGGAAGCTTGCCATTACCTGAGAGAATGAGAGAGAACACATGGTCCTAAAGACAAATTGGACAACGGCATTCAGCCAAAACAAGATTGTAAATAAGATTAATAAGGGATGAGAAAAAAGTGCCAGTGTTGTCAAAGTGTGAGGGGAAAAAACAGAGCGAGTAGATTCTGAGATTATTAAGTTTGTTTCCAGTCAAATGTGTCTTTGTAATTACAGTGCAGTCTGTGAGAAAAGCGGATCATTCGGCATAATAAATTGTCATATTTCCACCAGATTTCTATCTATATTTCTTGAACACAACTATTTGCTTAATATGGCATGCTAACTTGCGTCTTGAGAATAGTTTTGTGGAAAATGGACTTGACTATTTTTACAGACATTTACTGAACTGAGGCAGCTGGGTATGACTTCAATTTTTCAAAGCGACTTTAGCAACTAATGACTTTCATTGCATTCATTTTAGTGTAGCCTACAAACCAACACACAGTGAACTTGCAATGTCATCAACTACATATTCAGTTGACTATACTGTTAAACGTATGCAATACGTTCCTCAAGAGAATGTGTAGCAGTGAACTGACACTCACTCACCATCATGTCATTGGACTCTTCCGGTTTGGTGGTGGGTCTCCCTCCCAGAAACAAGTTATCAACTGGAAAATAAAACAGTCATACACAAATCAACTGGAGAATCATTTTACCTTTTCACACAAATCACAGCACTAAAGCCTTATTTAGCAGTGGTCACCAACCCTGTTCCTGGAGCGCTCCACTCTGCACAATATTTAGTTACATGACTAACACACTTAATTGTACTAGAGCTACAGTTTAGCCGGTCTGTTGGCCTACCGGGCTCTAGCTGCCGTGAGTCAGGGTATACATCCAGAGTGGTGTTGCTCATGAAGTTCTCCTTGTGCAGGGCTTCAGTGATGTAGTTTCTGAAGTCTGTGATGGTGTAAACCACGGTGGGGCGTTCAACACCGTCACGGTAAGACTTCTCCACCATATTGGACTGGAGGTTGATGTAGTTCATGGTCTCGTTACTGATACCTGCCCCGTCCACCTCCAGAGTCACAGCGTAGTGGACTACCACGGCCAACATACCCCTAGAGGAAGGACATTCAGTTGATAAAGAGAGAAATATTGACTTGATAGAGAGAAATATTGAGTTGATGGAGAGGGAGACATTGAGGATCAGAGAGACACATTGAGGAACAGAGAGACACATTGAGGAACAGAGAGAGACACATTGAGGAACAGAGAGAGAAATTGAGGAACAGAGAGACACATTGAGGAACAGAGAGAGACACATTGAGGAACAGAGAGAGACACATTGAGGAACAGAGAGACACATTGAGGAACAGAGAGAGACACACTGAGGAACAGAGAGACACATTGAGGAACAGAGAGAGACATTGAGGAACAAAGAGAGACACATTGAGGAACAGAGAGACACATTGAGGAACAGAGAGACACATTGAGGAACAGAGAGATACATTGAGGAACAGAGAGAGACATTGAGGAACAGAGAGACACATTGAGGAACAGAGAGACACATTGAGGAACAGAGAGACACATTGAGGAACAGAGAGAGACATTGAGGAACAGAGAGACACATTGAGGAACAGAGAGAGACATTGAGGAACAGAGAGAGACACATTGAGGAACAGAGAGAGACACATTGAGGAACAGAGAGAGAGACATTGAGGAACAGAGAGACACATTGAGGAACAGAGAGACACATTGAGGAACAGAGAGAGACATTGAGGAACAGAGAGAGACACATTGAGGAACAGAGAGATACATTGAGGAACAGAGAGAGACATTGAGGAACAGAGAGAGACATTGAGACACATTGAGGAACAGAGAGGGGTGCTCTCATCTTGGATATGTTTGCTGGGCATGGCTCAAATGTCTCAAGTAGAAATGATTGTTACACTTTACTTAGAGCCCACAGGTATAATGCATTATAATGCAGTCATAATACATTGTAACACTATTTTAAAATGCTCTCACAGCGATCACAATTTAATCCTAGTCTGTTGAATAGATGCCACACAGTAAGACATCATGTTATGTTAGACATAACAAAACATTATAAGAGCTGAAAAACTTAAAACAAGTCATAGAAATTAAGGAAAGTTAGTGAGTTTACTCACCAGGGTTGGTTAAAGCGGTCCTAGCTTAAAGAGGTCCTATCTTAAAGATGTCCTAGCTTAAAGAGTTCCTAGCTTGGAGAGGTCCTAGCTTAATTATTAAAAAGGTCCTAGATTAAAGGCCCAGTGCAGTCAAAAACGTGATTTTCCTGTGTTTTATAGATATTTCCACACAATGAGGTTGGAATAATACTGTGAAATTATGATAATGCCCTTTTAGTATAAGAGCTGTTTGAAAAGACTGCCTGATTTGGTGGTATGGAGCTTATGCCTGTCCATGGTTACATCACCATGCGATAAATTAGTTAATAGAACAATAAGAAAGAGAGTTCCAAACCTCTCTGCCAATAACAGCTAGTTTTCAGTTTTCCCCTCCCAACTCAGACCACTCCCAAACAGCCCTAGCGAAATTCACGCTTGAGAAATTGTTATTTGCTAAGAAGCTATTTTTGTTTCTTTTTTTTCTATTTTAATTTAAAACAATCACAGTAAGGTACTTAATTGTTACCCAGAAATGATTTGATATTGAGATAGAAACGGCTACATTGGACCTTTAAAGAGGTCCTTTGCTTGAAGAGGTCCTAGCTCAAAAAGGTCCTAGCTTAAAGAGGTCCTAGCTTAAAGAGGTCCTAGCTTGGAGAAGCTATATCCTGATCTAGATACTGCGTTCTGAGGCATAATATTTCCACTGCCTGCCTAGTGTGGGAGAACCTGGTCAGTTTATGACCATCTTCACTTTCTCCCCCCTGACAGCCCAATTCTCCCTCAGCTCTAATTCCCTGGCAGCTACGTTTAGAGGCTGCATGCTAACAGGGCTTTATATGACCTGCAGAACAAACTGTGGAGAGCCGAAGGTGTTTTAAAGGCCTCACTGTGCTCGCAACGTGCAGTTTTCCACAAGGCCAGTTTGTAGGGGAAACCAGTGCGGGGCTAAACCTGCGAGGGAATCTGGCCTGGAGCCTCCGCTGGTTGACAGTCAAGAGAGAAAATTGATCTTGTCATAAAGCTCTGCCTTTAATCTCATCATCATGACCGGCAGGTGGCCAGCGCGGTGAGCGATGGGGCTTACCCCACTTAGGGGGCGATTGACCATCGTAAGGCCATTAACGGTCAATTGGAGCAAAGTCCATTGCAGAGCACTTGTGTAATATAAAGACAGGCAGGTAAAAATGGCATGATGCCAACTAATAAAAAACACATAGAAGTTCAAATGTGACATGTGGCCAAAAGGAATCAAACATTTTAGCTTAGTTTTTTGTGCTTTTTGTGTCTGCAATGGTGCCGATGCACTGAGCTATAATGATTGACAGGCATTGGAAGTATGCTTGTAATTCTCGTAAACATAGTGTGGAACAACTGATCTGAAGACTGTGCCAAGCAAGCAGAGAACATCAAACCATACAGTAGGTACAGTAAAGGCTTGGTTCTTTGGCTCAGCCAGACACAGATGCACATGTATATCCCATTAGTAGATGTACATGTGAGATGGACTCTGTGGGATTTGGGTTAGCTCAACTGTGCAGTCATAATGGTTGAACTGGGAGTGATAGCATCGCAATGAGATGGATTTATCATGCTCCAGTGCACTTTCACACAGGTATTTAGCCTGTTATTACAGCACTCTCCAGGACGTCATGAACTGTAATGTGCGTATCAGTGGTCGTTGTCATGGATTTATGAGTCATAAATCCAGACATGTGAATGCAATAACAGTAACCAGGTCTCCATCCAACCTTTTTATGCGAGTAAAGTACATGTTGGATAAAAAATGTCACGACGGTCTGATGGGAAAGGCAAATTTGTCGGTAAATGTTCCAAATGTTGACGAAACAAAATACGCTAGACAAGGTGGGATCTTTTTGTGTCGTTAAAATGTATTATGCGAGAAATGGCGGTGTAAACGCGATGATTACTTGTGTGGTCCTCCTACTACACCTCGGAAAAGTATTGCTCTTATCCATAATAATCTCATCATTAAAGTAGCCTACTGTATACTACTGTATGCTAGCTGACTGTATACTGTATGCTAACTGTTGGCTAGAGCGCACATGCCAAAACCATAGTGGGCACATTCGCTATGTAACGTAACATTTGCTGTGACAAAACCATCAGTAGAGTTGAAAATGTGACGGAAACCCATTTATTTTTTATTCGGTAGATGGGAATTTAACCGCAAAAGTTATTTTCATGTGCACTACATCATCAGGCACATCGTTTTATCCACAACAAGTCAATTTGATGGAAAAAAACTAAAAATAGCATGTGGTTTTTATGCAGATTTTAGAATATCCGCATGAACATCTGTCGCCAATTGGATGGAAACCTGGTGAGACAGTTACTTGTGTCAGAAGAAGGAAAATATGCTTACCTTTGGAGGTCCTTCTGAGGCCTGGACACATTTGGAAAAGACAAATAAATATTAGAACTTGATATTGAAATAGCATCTTGCCTGTTAAATGAAATAGTATGATTTATAGGTAGTAGATCAATGGATTTATAGCTGTTAATGACGCTTACCTGAATTCAACTACAAAGACCTTCTTGAATCCTGGTAACCTTTCAAGTGCATCTTCAATCTAGATGAGAATGATGAAAATGAAACTTAGCGAATTACAATGTCAAGTTGGAGTTTGAAAAATATCCACTCTGTTTTCCAGACATGACTAGGTATACCCCAATACTGTCAATCCTTTACTCTGTGCTGGCCCAGAGCCATACGCCACTTGTTAGCAATATCATTCTCAGTCCAGGACCACATAGTATGATCAATCGACAGAAATCAAGTCAGTCCCCTGTCCAAGTCCATGTGCCGCCTGTCTGTGTGCTAAGGCTATCCTCTAGGATCTTTGGAGAGAGCCATGGTGCCAATCTGACTCTGTGCCACCTCCCTTCTTTCTCCTCTTGGCCAGGAGCAGGAAGGCTCTGTCCTGTTGTTTCTATTAGGATGACTTATTGATCCTCTCTGCATGTCTGCGTCCCAAATGGAACCCTATTCCCTATTTAGTGCACTACCTTTGACGCGGGCCCATGGGGCTCTGATCAGGCCCTGGTCAAAAGCACTGCACTATATAGGGAATAGGGTGCCATTTGGGACATAGCCCATGTCTCTAACTAATGGCCTCTGCTCTGACATAAACTCTGTCTCTGCCGAAGGAAATCCCAAAATGTGAGGTGGCAACTTCCAACGATGGGAATACACCGTCCAGCACTTTGGGTTCTCAGCAGAGGACATATTTCAAGAGCTGTCACACTGACTGGTGTACCTCTGAGTTTTCCAGGCAGCTTTCTTCCTGTTCGCTCTGTAGTGGATACAGTATATAGCCGGCAAGCCCAGACAAACAGCACAACATTTCAAAGCTGATTACTTACAGTAAATAGATACAGTAGAAAAAAAACAATATATCTTTCAACCTCTTCCAAACTTTCTGTTTGTACTCTGCACACACAAGAGTTAATAATGTAATGTACTATACACTGAGTGTACAAAACATTAGGAACATCTGCTCTTTCCATGACATAGATGGATCCCTTATTGACATCACCTGTTAAATCCACTTCAATCCGTGTAGATGAAGGGGAGAAGACAGGTTAAAGAAGGATTTTTAAGCCTGGAGACATTTGAGACATGGATTGGGTATGTGTGCCATTCAGAGGGTGACTGGGCAAGACAAAAGATTTAAGTGCCTTTGAACGAGATATGGTAGTAGGTGCCAGGCACACCGGTTTGAGCGTGTCAAGAACTGCAACGTAACAGTTTCCCGTGTGTATCAAGAATGGTCCACCACCCAAAGGACATCCAGCCAACTTGACACAACTGCGGAAAGTATTGGAGTCAACATGGTGCCAGCATCCCTGGGGAACGCTTTCGACACCTTGTAGAGTCCATGTCCCGACGAATTGAGGCTGTTCTGAGGGCGAAAGGCAGTGCAACTCATTAATGTTTTGTACACTGTCAAAAGTAAGGAAACAAAAGCAAAAGCGGGTGTCAAAAAGGATGAGGCCTGTTGACCAAACAGTTGCTTTTACCAAGAGCCTGCATGGGGACAGCAGTATACCAACTGTACTGTACCTTATGGGTAAAATGTTTGGCCACGCGTTGGTAGTAGAAGCTAGAAGGGTCTCTCAGGGCGTCGTTGTAGTTCTCTCCCTTCAGCTGGATGCTGAGTTCCACCACCTGCTCCTTCATGGGTCTGGAAGGCCTCATCATGATGTCCTCGATCTCATTGCCCAGCTGAACACAGGACACACAAACAGATGACAAACAGCTCACATCATTACTATATCACTTCACTCTCATTCATTTCAGTAGCCAGTGCCTGTAGTCTATAGCTGATGCGCCTCTCTTATTGTGTGTTTAAGAAGGCTTCTATCCTTTATGATGTAATAATTCGATTATTGATTCTGTATTTCATTGATTGCAATAATAATAACCTCATCATTGCTTACCGCGTTCTCCACCTCTTGTATGATATCTTGAATCCCTAGGAAGTCATCATTTGTTTCTTCTGGTTCTTCTGTGACCCTATAACGATAGCCATTATTGTTTTCCTCTGTGTCCATCAAAACTCCCATTTCAGTGGTGACTTCATGAGTAATTGCCACAGCAGCCTCCTGTTTAGCCTCTGGAGTGGACTCAGCTGCAGCCTCTGTAGTAATCTCCGCTGCAGCTTCTGAAGGCTCTAGAATGAGCTCTTCGGAAGCCTCTTCTGTAGCTTCTGGAATGATCTCTTTGGAAGCCTCTTCTGTAGCTTCTGGAATTATCTCTTCGGAAGCCTCTTCTGTAGCTTCTGGAATGATTTCTTTGGAAGCCTCTTCTGTAGCTTCTGGAATGATTTCTTCGGAAGCCTCTTCTGTAGCTTCTGGAATGATCTCTTTGGAAGCCTCTTCTGTAGCTTCTGGAATGATTTCTTCGGAAGCCTCTTCTGTAGCTTCTGAAATGATCTCTTCTACTGCCTCAGACGGGACCCCTTCTGAAACCTCTGGAGTTTCCTCCTCTGAAGGTTCTGGAATTTCATCCTCTGAAGGTTCTGGAATATCCTCCTCTGAAGGTTCTGGTGTTATCTTTTCTGGATTCTCTGAAACTATTTCTTCTACAGTTTCTGTTGTGTCTTCTACAGCAGCTTCAGGAGTTATCTCTACAGTCACTGGGGTGATTTCTTCTACAGCCTCTGGAGTGTCTTCCACTGCAGTCTCCAAAGGGACCTCTTCTGCTTCCTCAGGAACCTCTTCAGGAGACTCTGGAGTTACCTCTACCTCCACCTCAGGATTGTCCTCTACTGCAGTTTCCTCTGTAATCTCCTCAGCCTCTGGAGGTTCCTCCACTACATATTCTGGAGTTACCTCTACTTCAACCTCAGGAGTGACATCCAAAGTGGCTTCTGAGGTGACCTCCACCGTAACTTCCTCCATCTCTACTTCAGCCTCAGGAGTGACTTCAGCCTTTAATGTTGCTTCTTCAGTGATCTCTGTTACATCTTCTGGAATGGCCTTTACTGAAGTTTCTGGAGTGACTTCTTCCTCTGGACCAACCTCTATTACCACTTCATTAGTAGTAGTGGCCAAAGTATCCTCTAGTACAGTCTCTGGAGTGATCTCCTCGGTAGCCTCGAGTATCAAATGCGTTGTGGCATCTGAGATAGCGTCCTCTAAAATCTCAGGGGTCTCCTCTTCAGTGTCTTCTGGGGCAACATCCACTGTAGTCTCTGAGGTGACCTTGACAGGGAGCTCCTGAACGTCTCCATCTGAATCCTCTGAAGGGATCTCCATGGCAGCTTCAGGCTCTGAAGTGTCCTCTGGATACATTTCTGGAGTTAATTCTATTGGAATATCCTCATCTGTAGTATCTTCTGATGTTGCCTCGGTAGCAATGTCTGAAGTGGTCTCCAAAGTGACGTCTTCTTCTACGGCAGCCACTGCAATCTCCTCATCTATGGTGCCTGAAGTGACCTCTGTAGCAGCTTCCGTGATCTCCTTGTCTATGGTATCTGACGTGATATCTGTGGCAGCCTCTGAAGGCGCTTCAGAAGTGGTTTCAGAAATGTCCTCCAAATAAGTTTCTGGAATAAATTTAATTTCAGGTTCTGGGATATCCTTGTCTGTGGCCTTAACAGGGATCTCGATGGCAGCCTCTGATGGGACCTCAACAGGGATCTCGATAACAGCTTCTGAAGGGACCTCTGCAGGGATCTCAATGGCAGCCTCTGATGGGACCTCTATAGGGATCTCAATGGCAGCCTCTGGTGGGACCTCTGCTGCGGCCTCTTCTGCCTCCTCCACAGTATTGTGTGGTGTATCTGAGATTACTTCCTCATCCATTTTCTCAATGACCTCATCAATGAGCTCGTGGATGACGGTGACAATAGGTTCAGATGTGATCTCCACAGTGTCATCTGAGGTAGCATCGGATGTTTCCTCAACAGCAGCCATATTAACCTCCTGGACAGCCTCATCATCACTGGTCTCAGCGATGACTTCAACTGCTGTTTCGGAGATGACGTCGAAGGCAGCTTCGGTAGTGGCGTCCTCTCCGATCTCATGTATCGTCTCGTCAGTCTCTGAGGTGACGTCGATGGCAGCATCTTCAGTCACATCGTCAGTAGTCCCTGGTGGGACCATCTCTGTGACCTCCTCAGCTGGCTCTGCAGTAGTGACAGGAATGACGTCAACGTCTCCTCGCAAGGTTGGGAAGGTGTCTGGCTGTATGACAATGACTTCATCATCTACAGAAGAAGACAAGAAGGGACCCAGAAACAAATACTGTAAAAGTATGAATAAAAAGAGGCGTATTATACGTGATACAGAATACAATTATATAAGAAAACATTCTACATGACATCAATGAATTGCTTGCGGAACATGTCTGGCACTGAAATTGAAAAGTAGTGTGTTCAGACAAGCAGTTCAGACAATCTCTTAGGAAAGTCTAACGGTCCGTCTATCCACTCTCCATTGACAATGTGGGGTGTCATTAAGAAGGATTACAGGCCTATTCTGGGAGCAACATGTGTCTTGATCAGGCTACGGTAGCCCTATGCAGCACCCACAATGACCCCAAGACAGTACTACACTACAGGCAGTAGTCTAATAGTCTAGCTATATTATCACTGATCAACAGATGGCATAAAAGACTGAATAATGAATATTGCCCAGACACTGAATTGAGGTTAAGAGGTAAACCTTTTTGGGTGGTGGCCGATCCTTCCTCTGGTGGAGTTGCTGCTGTTGGACTGTGTAAGAGAGAGAGAATCAATCAGTAACTTCAACATGTTGGACTGTGTAAGAGAGAGAGAATCAATCAGTAACTTCAACGTGTTGGACTGTGTAAGAGAGAGAGAGAGAATCAATCAGTAACTTCAACATGTTGGACTGTGTAAGAGAGAGAATCAATCAGTAACTTCAACATGTTGGACTGTGTAAGAGAGAGAGAATCAATCAGTAACTTCAACATGTTGGACTGTGTAAAAGAGAGAGAATCAATCAGTAACTTCAACGTGTTGGACTGTGTAAGAGAGAGAGAATCAATCAGTAACTTCAACATGTTGGACTGTGTAAGAGAGAGAATCAATCAGTAACTTCCACATTACAATAAGTACCCCTCATACCTGTGTAATAACATGGCAGTTACGCAGGTATGTACAGCGTCATTACAATAATTACATAGTACTTAAAACTGGTATACCTGTTCAAATGGCTTTCATGCTGTTGTGATGTCATTTGCAAATCTTTGAAATTTTGCAAATCAAAACCAGGTATACATTGTTGTTACACTGTACCCCTGTATATAACTACCAGGTATTACATGTTGTTACACTGTACCCCTGTATGTAACTACCAGGTATTACATGTTGTTACACTGTACCCCTGTATGTAACTACCAGGTATTACATGTTGTTACACTGTACCCCTGTATGTAACTACCAGGTATTACATGTTGTTACACTGTACCCCTGTATGTAACTACCAGGTATTACATGTTGTTACACTGTACCCCTGTATGTAACTACCAGGTATTACATGTTGTTACACTGTACCCCTGTATGTAACTACCAGGTATTACATGTTGTTACACTGTACCCCTGTATGTAATTACCAGGTATTACATGTTGTTACACTGTACCCCTGTATGTAACTACCAGGTATTGCATGTTGTTACACTGTACCCCTGTATGTAACTACCAGGTATTACATGTTGTTACACTGTACTCCTGTATGTAACTACTAGGTATTACATGTTGTTACACTGTACCCCTGTATGTAACTACCAGGTATTACATGTTGTTACACTGTACCCCTGTATGTAACTACCAGGTATTACATGTTGTTACACTGTACTCCTGTATGTAACTACTAGGTATTACATGTTGTTACACTGTACCCCTGTATGTAACTACCAGGTATTACATGTTGTTACACTGTACCCCTGTATGTAACTACCAGGTATTACATGTTGTTACACTGTACCCCTGTATATAACTACCAGGTATTACATGTTGTTACACTGTACCCCTGTATGTAACTACCAGGTATTACATGTTGTTACACTGTACCCCTGTATGTAACTACCAGGTATTACATGTTGTTACACTGTACCCCTGTATGTAACTCCCAGGTATTACATGTTGTTACACTGTACCCCTGTATGTAACTACCAGGTATTACATGTTGCTGGCCTATTGTTTCTTCCTCTCACTCCTTGGAAAACAGACCTGCTATGCTACTTTGCTGTTACTGTCTACATGCATTACAGGCACAGCAAGCTGTCTACAGCAGTGGCTATGATCATACAACAATGTCATCATTGTATGAAGCTGGTTGAAGCGAGGAGGGGAAAGGTTGAGCTGTCTGCAGAGCACTTCTACAGAGCTGTGTGGTTCACTGATGCTGCTGTGACATCACATTTACATTTGTACATTTACGTCATTTAGCAGACGCTCTTATCCAGAGCGACTTACATACATTTTCATACTGTTTTCATACCATTCCCCCATGGGAATTGAACCCACAACCCTGGTGTTGCAAGCGCCATGCTCTACCAACTGAGCTACACGGGACTACATCCCTGTTGTATGGATAGCATACAACATAGCAGTGTTTCTATAGAGCTGTCTGGGCATGAAGACAGCAGGCTTTAGTGTTGTGAACAGGCCTACCTGCACACTTTGGACCCTGAGCTTGTGGGCTCGCTGGCGTGGATGGGAGGGGGATTAGGAGAACATGGAAGTGGTGTAAATACAATGTTTCTTATGAGGGGTTGGGGTTGAGTAACGTGTGAGACGTTCAGCGGCATGCAACGTTCTGAACATGTCTGCTCTAAGTGATCTGAACGTTCTGTAACGTTGCACCCTGCTGAACGGGACTCAGGCACGTACTTCTTTCGCGTTGTGACAGAATGCAAGTGCCAGTATCTCACAGAGACATTAGAATGTTTGGAACTCACCTATTCAGAGCAGCAGTCATCGCCACTCTCTGAAATAAAAAGAGAATTCATTGATAAATAAAGCTTCTCCATCACATACCAATAAACTACACACACTTGTGTACACACACACACACACACATATCAATATCCGTAATGTTTTGCATATCAAATTGTACAAAATTCTCACTCACAGCCCTAACAAGAGAGACGTGTTCCTCTGATCGGCTGAAGTTCCTGCCAATTTCCATCACGCTGACAGTTCCATCCTGACATAAGTTAACCCAGGCCTGGTACTCATCTCTCTCAGGTAGACGGTCCCAGAAGATCTTGAACGCCTCCCACACTGTCTCCTGACACACTGGCACACAGACACAGGATGGGGTCAGAGACTAGCTTTCACACACGGAATTGTAGTGTACTTCTTGATTGGACAGAATTTAAATGGAATTGACCCCAACCTTGATTCACACAGATACATGTGACACAGAGGCTGCACTCTGTGACACAGACAGATGTAGAAGAAGACCTGCTTTATGTATAGGAATATTCAATATAGATTTAAACAGTACCCTGTAGTACAACGACATGGCAACCAAAACAAACATTGCCATTTAGCTCAGATTTAGCCAGCGATCCTGACAGGAACAATCTCTCCAACGGACAGCTATGAAAAATGAAGGCAATCATGGAAATGTGAGGTAATTTTTTGATCCATACACACATATACTCCCACGTTCCAGACAGCATCACCATTTCACCACCACTGCTGACATTGAAATTACTATTCAGTTCTAGACATGTGGTACTGCACGTAATTTTCACAATGATGTACCAGAATCCCTGCTTTGGAACAAAAACAAACTGGCAAAAAAACTGTATTTTTCTCTCAATCTGCGGCCACATCTGTAGGCTACATTTCAGGTTTGGAGGCTGAGGACAACCAGAAAGCCCTTGGTAGAGGAGCGAGCGGGAGCAGGCCTGAGGGATCTCATATTTTCCTGGCAGCATGGCTCATCTGATCAATGTCTAGAGGACTACTATTTCGGTAGCGAGGCAGGGTTCAGACCGAGGACTGGGGCTTTCTCTCTAAGCTTCCCCAGGTGGAGCACCACGTGTTCGGGTTGAACTGACAGATGGGCACCCTGGTGCAAGGCTGTCGGGTGCCAGGCTCCCTGCCTGGCTTCACCTGAAACCTGCCCCTTACCCGTATCAATCAATTGACTTCTAGTAATGTCCCCTGAGTTCCAACAAGGTTCTGAACCATTGTTTCAAACAAATGACTGATAGAGAATGGTAACACAGGGCTGTATTTCAACGGCGGAAGCCATGCACGTAGATGACCATAGGGCTTTAATAATGAGGCTGGAAAAGTACTAGTTACTGCATGGTTCATGTTGGAGGTGACCAAAGAGCACACATTTACCTGACAAAAACCTATATATCTTCACCACCTGTCCATTCCCAATCAAATATGTGATCATCACAGAAAGTTGTATTCACTTTGATGATCACACATCTGATGGTATATGATGGTTGTGTTACTACAATAAATGCATATAAAATCGGCAACAAGTCACAGACAGCCATATAATAAAAGGAGTAGCCTACTGTTACATACACTCTTAGAAAAAAAGGTGCTATCTAGAACCTAAAAGGGCCCTTCGGCTGTCCCCGTAGGAGAACCGTTTGAAGAACCCTTTTTGGTTCCAGGTAGACTCCTTTTGGTTCCAGGTAGAACCCTTTTGGGTTCCATGTAAAACCCTTTCCACAGAGGGTTCTACATGAAACCCAAATGGTGTTCTACCTGGAACCCAGAAGGGTTTTACCTGGAACCATAAAGGGTTATCCTATGGGAACAGCCGAAGAACCCTTTTGAAAACCTTTTGTATCAGAGTGTATGCATGACAGGAATTCAATTAATCTGGCTGAACAACAAAGCTTGTAGGTGAATAGACTCCAGGTCAGAATGAATCCCCAGTGCCCATGAGATATAGTCGTGAAAAAGCTTACCTCGCTGGTGAAAGTACTTGAGGTGGTTTTCTATCGCTTGGTCTACAGTCTCTTGAGAACAAAGCTTCACTCCACTGGGAAAAAGAATATTCCGCTTTTTTCTAGAAATAGCACCCTTTCCTTCGTATGTCTTGTGGGCCAAAGCCTCCAGACCTTTATCTGACACCAGCTGGTTTGAAATCCCAGAGGGGTCTACCAAGCCACTATCCATAGCAACCCCATGGGACGCATCTGTAAAAGTACATGAGACAGTTGTGCATTATAAATGTGATCAGAAGGAAAACAGAATCATCATTAAATCCTCTACTGTACCTACCTGTTTCAAAGTATCCTGTCAGAAGGATGGCAGACACAACCCACAAAGCACAGTTCCTCGTTCGCCCCGGCATTTCTGAAAGAACCAAGATCCAAGATGCAGTCCCAGTCTAGATCAAACTTTCTCAATCCTTCTCAGTTCATCAACTGTTGTCCATCCACTTGATAGCATGGTGTAAAAATAGGGCTATTCCTCAGGTTATTCCTCGTGGGGCTAGGCTATCCCCCAGTGTAACGGGATGTGGTTGCAGTGCTGAAGACAGCTCCCCAGCCTTACTCAGGTAAGCAGATGGGACTTTGGCGAGAGATTTTGTTCTGCTTCCTAATCCTATTTGATAAGCTTTAGTGGTGGCTGTGCAAGACCTTAGTCTAACAGTACATGGTTGTTTAACTTGTGAATAATCTGTGTAGGCCTATGTGGGGAATAGGGATAGTGATGGAAAAAATTTAATAATCTTCAGGCAGATATTTTACATAATTGCATATTTTCAGAGCTGCAAAACATGCAATAAGAACTTATCCTACTTGGACACACTTTATATCCTATAAATTGCTAATGTAAGTGACATGATTGACTTTCTGACCAAATTATTAAAACATTAATTAATTACTTCCTCATTCCTTTTATATTTACAATATTGCAGAGATTCACAATGTGAAATGTGATTCTCCCGGTGACTTTATCAACAAATGTGAAATGCGTTCAAAATCACCGCGAATTGATTGTGGCCTTCGTTTAAGCTAGAGAGAGTCTGTGAATGTGTCCTTTGTCTCTGTCTTTCAGGGCAATCTTGAAACCTCTCTGCCCAATGTCATCACGCTCAGCAGTAAGTATAGGTAGGTCAGTCTAAGTTTAGGTGAGTACAGATGTAGGATCTTAATTTGATCACTCTTTTGTTGTTGAGAATTTTCCCTCACAGCAGGAAATGCAAACTTGTAGTGCATTCAAGTTTGAAAAAGGCTTCTAAAGTTGGTAATTTCCACTTTAAAATGTCACACTTGATTTACCCGAAAAATGTATCAACATAAATTAAATGTCCTGTTGCTGCAGGATAATTTTCCTGCTGTAGCAAACTGGCTCAAATTAAGATCCTGCATTTGTAAGTGTAGGTGAGTCAGTATAGGTCAGTGTTTGTGGAACTTGGGCTTGCTGTACCACAACACAGACATACAATCTTCCCGGGAGGCTGATTTGGTGGTGAGTAATGAACATTGCTGCCAATAAGCTCTTCTGACCTGTAGCAGGACAGTGCAGCTCAAGGGGGTAGAACCAGGTGACTAGATGCTACTTATCCTTTCTGACTGGAAAGGTGCTTATACCCTTCAGGACAGAGGAAATCAGAACAGAACAGCAAACGGAATTGTCTGTCTGTCTATTGTAGTCACAACATGTAACATTGTTGTGGCAGACAATTGACATCTGTCAATAGGACTTCAATTAAGGGCAAGGGTTTGGAATAGTGCATTGGGTTCATTCCAGTTAGGATGTGCGTGTCTCTGGGCTTGGGATCGGGTCGAGACCTGTCACACGCCCGGCGCGTCTGGTCATTAGTGAATAACTGCCCTTGCATGCCTTCTCAGAGAGCAGAGTAGGTGGTTTCTGAGGTGAGGTGGCTGAGACTAGGGAATAACAATGCAGCCAGGTGGTCTCTCTCTCTGGTGAGGCCTGATTGACAGATGAGGCTTATTTGGAAGTGAGCGATAGAAGGGTAGGTGGAGTCTGAAAAGGACAAAGGCTCAGAGGGGGGCTCCCTCTATGACCTCACCTTCATCTACTCACTCTCACCCCCAAAACTCTCTCTGGACTGCTTATGTTGCCAGTTTAAGACTATTTAGTCATTTTCACTGATTCAGTCTATACCAGTGCTGGGGGTCAATTCAATCTCAACTCAATACATTTCAGGTATTGAAATGAATCACTGCTTTTGAATTTACTTAGCTTTCTCCAAGTACCTGTATACAGTTGAGCTCTCTCTGTGTCAAACGGCTAACTTTGTTGTTTTCACAGTATAGTCAGGTGACATATTATCAACAGATCAGGGAACAATAAATACAATTAAAAACAGAGGTAGACAGCTAGCAAAATAATTATACTTAAACAGTATACACAGAATATACTCTATAATTAAACTATCTGTTGCTTTTCGTTGCCTTGACATTAGTCTCTTGCCAGACTACAGTTGGACACTCACTCAACTGACGACGGTGATGTTACGGCAACGGTGAATCAACAATGGTAACATGGTTTACTGGATAATGTGATCAGCAGATGGGCCAGTGTCTTCGTTAGGTCTGGGCTCCTGTCCAGATATCAAGATAATACCACTGTCCTGCAAGGCAAAAAAACCAATGCCTCTATGAATAGACCTGTAATGCTAACCTCACAATGAGATATTCACATAGGTCATTGACTTCATGGAAACCAATAAGGACATGTAACGACAAAGTCAAACATAAACATACTGGATTACAACACACCACGGCACGTATTGATAGAGTGCTGATCTAGGATCAGTTTTGCCTTGTAGATTATAATGAATGGACAGAAGAAAAGGTGTGTCTCACCATGTGAATACTGTATTACCAGCAGCCTTTGAAAAATTATGTAATGTAGCCAGGGGAATGATAAAGTTGCGTAAGGTCAACAGGTCTGGACCCCTGCAGAAATGCTGGTATTGGAAGCTGGTATTCTACGAAGAGACTACAGAAGAACAGGAGGAGGGCTCTAGAGAGCCATCGTTGTCCAAAGCACTAGCTAAATCTGTCTAATCCAGCAGTCCGCCTAAGATTAGCTTTCCTGTGGCCCCTAGTGGAGCACAGTTACCTCATCATGGCCTAGCCTACTGTCTACTCTACAAGACAGAGACTGCATCCCAAATGGCACCCTATTCCCTATATAGTGCACTGGTCTAAAGTAGTGTACTATATATGGAATAGGGTGCCATTTGGGACATAACCAGACAGACAAGGCCAAGCCCAGAGAACTGGACTACTACACATGTCAACAGTGATTAATGTAAAGTGCCCAATCCTACCTCAGTGGCTTTTGGCCCCAGACCCAACCTCCATTCCATTCAGTCTGTAACTATGGTGACCCACAGTAAGCAAGGACACATTTGAGTGTGAGGCATACTCATCGTAACAATGCTGTCATTAATACTCAATAACAGCAGCTCAAGTCAAATGAATACTTATCAATCAAATTAATCTCATTGATGCTGACAAGGCGCCACAAGTCATTTGAAAATTAAACACAATTAAATGATTGTGGTTCTATTCTTCTTTTCAACACAGGCTACAATTTACTGTCCAAAATCCTCTTAACGAACACTTCCTTTCAGCAGACGACCCCCACTGACCCACCATGTAATGAAATGACTAGCAGTCTTATACAGGTAATGATTTATAATCCTGCTTGGCCCCAGCAGGGACCCTGCTAATTACCTGGGGATGAATCTCTCCCTCAGGCAACACATTTCAGCAGACGCCCTCCAAGTCTGTGTTCCAATTAGCACCCTATTCCCTTGATAGTGCACTACCTTTGACCAGGGCATATAGGGCTCTCGTCAAGAGTAGTGCACTGCACAGGGAATAGGGTGACATTTAGGAATCCGTCCAAATGAATGAGGGCCAGGGCCAACAGCCGAGCTCCTCAGTCCCCAAATCCTCTTCCCATCAGAGGTCCCATATGGTCGGTGTTCTGTGGTTCCCGTCTTTGTTGACATGGTTGGTAGGTTCCCGGCTGTTCACCTCACATGGTCCCTCCCCCCCGACGCCCTGACCTCTGGGAAAATAACAACAGCAGACACCCCCCCCCTTTCAGAGATATCTGTGGTTAAACGTCTTCTACAGTGACCTAATAACCTTTGACCTTGGCCACCTGCTGACTTACACACTCTACATAAAAATAACTAAAAGGTAACAAGAAACATGGTTATTTTGTCCAACATGTCATTGTGTTTTCATCTAAACATGCCAGTTCACATTTATTGTTCATAATGAAGACTGAGTGAAAGTCACTTGATGGTGGAGTTTCTTTATTGTCATTACAAAGTAGATTTGATGTTAGCCGATTTAAATTGAGTTAAACTACCTGTAAATAAAAACAAAACTAACTTCAAACTGCTTTAACACAGTTCTCTATAAACACATCTCCAGACTACCTGTTGACTATCTGGACCTCTCTATTGGAAGGACATAGACTTCAGTCCTGATCTCCAGACGCTAAAACAATGCATAAGTAGTTGTAGGCTGGAAGGCTTAAGACCAGTTAAGCAGTATGGATTTCCTTGGTTCATTCAATGGAACCCTTGAACCCAGCCCCATATTGCATCCATAGTGAACCAGTCAACCTTAACAGCACAATTTAAACCTTCAAACCGGCTACTGTATTTGACTATACGGCTTTAACTGAACTATAAGACAGAATTAAAGCCAACATAATTATAGTATTAGGACAACAATATGGAAGACTTGATACAGACTCAAGTTTTTATACTGTAGTAGTGGGGCCATTTTCTGACAGTGGCTAAATCAATGGGGTAGAGATGTGGATGGGGTGGATAGGAAAGGGGTAGGCCCAACTCATTTGGGAGGTGTGGGGGATGACCTTTACCCTTCCAACAGCAGTGGGAGCGGAGGAGGGGGGCTCTGTCCTGTCTAAGAGGTCTCTGTCTGGGGCCCACATGCTGTGGGTATTACCATGAGGGGCTGCACCAAAGACTCCGATTATCCCAATTAAGTACATATGCTTAAGCGCATATCCTATCAGACTTACAGTGTTAACGAAGCAAACTGAGAAACCTATTAACTGTGCCCATGTGAAAAACACACAATAACAACTAAGTTAATATCTGGAATTCTCGCTCTAAAATATTGTGATGGTGACAGAAGAGAGTTCTGTCCAGCCGTTGCTAGGTAGACTTTGGGGCATTCTCTAATCCAGGAGTATACCACATTATAAATACATCATTATAAACATGCCATTAACAAGTCAATGTTTACACCGTGAAAACAAACAGAAACCCAAATGGAAATCAAACCAAACATATTTTTTCTTACTGTGTAGGTAGAATGGTATTTCTGTTTCTCATGACAGAGTGAGTCAGGTCCCTAGACTCTCATACAGCTCAATCATTGAGGGGAATTTAGTTCAAGTCTGCCTGTAAACAGAACAGGGGAGAGGTGGTGTTCTAATTATCATATTACAAACAGTCATTGTGTAAGCTTACACAGTGTTCCCCACAGGAACATTGGGGTTTTCTTACGAACTAAACAGCTACATGTGGAGCCAAAACTAAAACATTGCCAACATTTTGACTTGTCTGTAGTGACACCACTATTGTTTAGCAGCTGCAAACAATCAGGTGCATATGGAGTCCTGTATGATTGATGGTCAAAAACAACAGCCTGACACACTGAACAGGAATAACTGAGTAATATTGACCTTAATATTTATAGTGGTTTTATGTGTGAGTCATAAGCACATTTGAAAAAGAAAAATAAACCTGTTATGGGTACATGAGTTACGTCTTTGCTCAGCAAACTAGATTTTAGTGCTCACTCATATCCATGTGTAATAACGTAATTTCCAAATGCTCTCTTCTATAAGCCAATAAAAAACGAAACATTACAAATTAACAATTTTATTCAATTTTAAGATCCTATTATTTTGAATATTCGCATTACATACCAGGTGAGAAACAAACATCCTGCGACATTTTATAAAAATGGTAATACAAAAATAGTATAAATATGACATTTATTGTACATTTTAAATATAAAAGTCCTTCACAGTTTTGGGGTATTGTAGTGCGTTGCTGGTCAGGTATGTGGAGCTAAGGTAGCTAGCTTGGCTACCTGGAGCTGCTCTCGCCGTTGCCTTGACGACCGTGCAGCTCCATCACCAGGCTCCGGATCTCCTCCCTCTTCCTCCACACCTGTTGCCGTGGAAACCAGCGCTCCAAGCGCAGGGGGAGGTCAAAGTGCACCACTGGGTTCTGGAGAAAGTCAGTGAGCCAACCAGAGGTTTGGATTAGGGCGTGATGTCATGCATGGGACAGTCAGTTATCATTTCAGATCAAGTGTCTTAAGACCATGACAGACAGAAAAGTGCCAATGAAATGGATGGTTGATGTCAGCTTGTTGTTCAGTGTGTGAGGTTGGAGGGGGAGGGCCGTACCTGCAGAAAGCTCTCCACGTACTGCAGGAGGTAGAGGCCGCAGTCGCTGCTGTTGTCCTGTAGGGGGACTCTACAGTGTGAAGCCTTCATACTGTCTACAGTGAAGTCTCTACATGTTCCTCTACGTACCTCCCACTCTACATGCAGGTAACTGGAGAGGACAGGCAGGGGAGAGATTGGAACTAGTGTACACACACATATTTAAACATACACACATACAGAGATGAACCACACACACACAGAGTACTCACTCCTGCAAGAGCTTATAGATGCTCTCATGGTTAGAGATCTTCAGGGAGTCCATGATGAGAATACAGTGTCTACAGAGAGAGAAAACAACCCAGTGATATTACATACACTGTTATAGATGGAGGAAGTACAGCCAATGAACTCAGTTAATGCACTCACTTCTTAATGATGGTCTCCTTCTGACAACCATCTTGGGTACACTCCTTCAAAATTGGAGGGAAAATGTAATTTAGAATGTTGCACGCATGCTCAAAACATCTGATTAAAAAATAAAATAAAATCGGAATTGTTTTAGAAAAGCGGTTGATATTTACTGGTGGGTTGTGGGGCCTCAATGTAGGTTTCCCTCTGGCTTCCCCTGTTCCACCTGAAGGACGTACACACACACACACACACAAACACAAACAAACACACACAAACACAAACAAACACACACAAACACAAACAAACACACAGCCCCCTTTTAATCAGCAGCAAATGTTTAGCCACTGTTTTATTTTCTTCTGTGGTGTTATGGCCAAATGTTCATGCTCTGCTTCTCTATGTTTCTTGGCTGGGTATGGAGGGCACGCTAGACCTGCAGCTGTATATAATAACATAAGGCCTAACATAGGGTTTTAACGGGTCGTTTGGGACTGACATCGCAGCATAAAAAGCCCCCTAGCTATCTTCCAACAATATTGAGCTAAAATAAAAACAATCTAACCCGACGTTAATTTGATCATTAGAGTTAAAGAAAATGTGCGAACACAACCCGGGCCGATTAGAAACGCTGTTACAAGGCCCTGGAGAGAGAAGTGAGATTCTGCCAAGGTAAATATCACATACACACAATGCATCAGGGCTGTCCAACGCACCTGTTCCGTTCTGCAGTTTGGGGTTGCTGGGCCCTGGAGAAGGCCCAGCTGAAGCCTGGGGCTGGCATTTCCTCTTCCCCCCACTGGCCTCTACTCCGGCTGGGCCGGACCACTCCTCATGCTGGGCCTGCTCCAGGCCAGGGAAACAGATCACCACCAGGTACCAGTGGGCTCTGGGGAATCAGATATAAGGGAATCAGACATAAGGGAATCAGACATAAGGGAATCAGATATACAGGAATTTGCAATGTATCATGTATGTGGCTATATGAGAAGTGTTCAATGTGTATGATAAGGTAACGTCTAATGTATGTATTATGTAGAGTGTGTAATGTACAGTATTTATTTTGTATACAGCAGTACTGTGTGTCTAAGACAATCTTTCCTCTGGGACACTACAATTCATCCCATCCTATTCTATGAGAGAAAGCGTAATGGACTGGGGATACAGAGATCTGCATAGGTCATATCTACATTCTCATCTAGATATATAGATATACAGCTGTGATCTGAACATGGTGGGTGTCCCCTATCCTAGCTTGGCTGTGTCCCCTGTCCTAGCCTGGCTGTATCCCCTGTCCTAGCCTGGCTGTGTCCCCTGTCCTAGCCTGGATGTGTCCCCTGTCCTAGCTTGGCTGTGTCCCCTGTCCTAGCCTGGATGTGTCCCCTGTACTGGCCTGGCTGTGTCCCCTGTCCTAGCCTGGCTGTGTCCCCTGTCCTAGCTTGGCTGTGTCCCCTGTCCTAGCCTGGATGTGTCCCCTGTACTGGCCTGGCTGTGTCCCCTGTCCTAGCCTGGCTGTGTCCCCTGTCCTAGCCTGGCTGTGTCCCCTGTCCTAGCCTGGCTGTGTCCCCTGTCCTAGCCTGGCTGTGTCCCCTGTCCTAGCCTGGCTGTGTCCCCTGTCCTAGCCTGGCTGTGTCCCCTGTCCTAGCCTGGCTGTGTCCCCTGTCCTAGCCTGGCTGTGTCCCCTGTCCTAGCCTGGCTGTGTCCCCTGTCCTAGCCTGGCTGTGTCCCCTGTCCTAGCCTGGCTGTGTCCCCTGTCCTAGCCTGGCTGTGTCCCCTGTCCTAGCCTGGCTGTGTCCCCTGTCCTAGCCTGGCCTGGCTGTGTTCTGAACATGGTGGGTGTCGCCTATCCTAGCCTGGCCTGATTCTCTTGTATAGGAACATACTGGAACATACCGTGTCAGAATAGAAATCCGTATCTGGAGCTTAGCTCATTTTCCAGCTACGCATCAGTCAGCGAGCTATTGTCATTATTGCTTTTTTCAGCGCTGCTTATTGAAAACCCATTAAGATATGTCAAATAGGTCTGCAGTATATAATAACATATGCCATTTAGCAGACACTTATATCCAAACGCGACTTACAGTCATGGGTGCATAAATTTTTCCTATGGGTGGCCTCAGCGGGAATCGGACCTACAGTCCTTGGCATTGCAAGAGCCATGCTCTACTGACTGAGCTGGGGTTCTAAATCATTGTGCTGGGGACAGAAGGTACAGTATGTAGACTAAAACCCTACTACTATGGTCCTAAACTGGAGGGAGGAGTTGAGGGAAAAGGGAACGTGATGTTGTGCAGCACTCCATCCAGACCTTCATCAACCCACAGCCATATGAATGAAGGTACGCACATACGGCCCGGTCTCTGTCAGGCGTGACAGAGGCTGTTTCAACTCCGGTGCAGCCTTGAGACTAGTACCGACCGACCGACAGACCGACCGACAGACTACACTACAGCTCAGGCCACATCCATTCATCTCCACTATGCTGGAGCCCTGCCCTGCCTGGACACTGTCTCCGCTCCAGTCTCATTGTCAGAGCCATGGCAGCTAGAGGGAAGGCTGAAGAAAAGAGCACTGTTTTCCCCAATCAGGGGAGTGTGGTGTCGTGACGTGTACAGTAGTGAAGTGTAGTATAGTGTTTTGTAGTGTATTATAGTGTAGTGTATTATAGTGTATTATAGTGTAGTATAGTATAGTTTAGTATAGTGTAGCATAGTGTTTGTAGTGTATTATAGTGTAGTGTAGTGTATTATAGTGTAGTATAGTGTAGTGTAGTGTAGTATAGTATAGTATAGTATAGTATAGTGTAGTGTAGTGTTTTATAGTGTAGTGTATTATAGTGTAGTATAGTGTAGTGTAGTATAGTGTAGTGTATTATAGCGTAGTGTATTATAGTGTAGTATAGTGTGGTATAGTGTAGTATAGTATAGCGTAGTGTAGTGAATTATAGTGTAGTGTAGTGTAGTGCTGGACCACCATGGGCTAATTGGGCACACGCATCTCCTCAGGAAATAATCTGTTCCGCTTTGCGAGATCGACAGAAACAGTGCTGGTATGGGTCTAAGTCTTGGCTCTACCTTCTGTGTGTGTGTGTGTGTGTGTGTGTGTGTGTGTGTGTGTCTGTGTCTGTGTGTGTGTATGTGTGTGTGTGTGTGTGTGTATGTATGTATGTGTGTGTGTGTGTGTGAGAGAGAGAGTAAGTGAGTGAGTGTGTATTAATCTCACTCACTGGTGATTGACAGGCACAAACAGGTAGTCCTTGTTGAAGATGTCAACATGGCGGGTCCAGGTCCTCACCCTCTGGTGTCTCCTGTCCCTGGCCCTGAGAGGAAGGAGAGGGGAACACTTTACAGCAACGCACACTACTCCTTCCATCAGAGTTCAGGTAGAATATCCAACATATTTAGAAATAGTCAAATTAACGTCTCTGTCAACACCATCATTAATATCGTTAGCATGTGACTAAGCCGCCAGCACACGTAGAGCATGCCGCCATGAGCATAACGCCAAACATGAGCCCCCTGTGCGGCGCCATGTGACGCGAGGCCGAGGCGAGACGCCCACTAAGCCGTTAAAAGACGCTGAGCGCTGATCTCCTTACGGGATGGCAGCCTCCTCCTCCAGGGACGTGTCCCGGCGGGTCAGCTGCTTGTAAAAGAAGCTGCTGAAGACATGACATCTCTCAGCCAGGGGCCCCGGGGCCCGCTCCAGGAGAAGATACCTGAGGGGACAGGAAGATGTTGAGGTTTTGCTGTACATTCACCTGCTGTGTGGCTGGGCTAAACTAAAGGGACGTGGCTGACATGCAAACTGATAATCAATTTCCGTATATGTTAAATGATGTTCATGTTAGGGTTTAGTTACAGTAAGGGTCAGTTTTAGGTTTTGGCTAGTCAGCCTGTCAATGGGATGCTGGTCAGAAAAGTCCCCTTAGTCTTGCTTCATTGTACTTTGTTGCGGTTTTAACCAATCAGCATTCGGGATTAGACCCACCCCTTGTATAATCACTGGTTACACGTCTGCTAGCTGGCTAAGATGTTCAAATTATAAGAGAAAAACATTGGTCCACAGGCAGATCACTAGAACTCACTTGAGGTAGAAGTCGATGATGACATCATTGAGGAACTGGCCACTGTCCAGACAGTCAAGGTCCTCTGTTGTCACGGTGATTCCTCCTTTAGAAGGGAGTGGTGGGTACTGGATCAACCTGATGATGGAGAGATCCAATAGTTCATGTGTAAACAAGAACAACAACAACTCATACTAACAGGTAGTATATTCTAAATTGAAAACCATCCATAACAATAAAGATATACTGCCCCCACCTGGTGGGCAGCAGGCCCTGGTGTCTGGAGTAACGCTCTCTGCTTCTGTGGTTCCCTCTGGTCCGACTGGGGCTCCCCTGATCAGAACAAGAACAGAACAGAAAGGCATTACAGAATCACCCTGCAGAAGTCGTCACCCCACTTAAACACCTCACACTTTACTCTACAGATACATCTGACTGCATGGGGGATTTTCCTCCAATGTCTTTTGGACGAGGGGAACAAGTGATCAAATTCAACGTTTTGGCAGGTGATGAGAACGAGGACGGTCGAGGTGATGAAGTCAAGGTCTGCTCTGATGACGAAGAGCAGCGAGGAAGAGGATGACCCCACTCACTCTGTGTGTGTGTGTGTGTGTGTGTGTGTGTGTGTTGGACAGATGAGGACTAGGGAGCCAGCTCATAAAGACCCCAACGAGGTGGCCTACTTTGGTCTATGCCAGCTGGCCCCAAAAACCCTGACGTTCCTTCCTGGACCAGATACACCACACACACATCACCCCCGCCACAAACACAAACATAATCCCCGCCAATCACATTTCACCCCCGCCACACACACACACCCACACACATTTGCCCACCCAGATCCCTTCTAACTGCCTGTGTAATTCCTCCATCCTTCTAGGACCTGTGAGGGAATAGAGACCAAGCTCACTTCTGCAGCTGGTTGGGAGTGATCCCACCCCCACCTAACGCTGCCCAATGAGCCTTCCCTCCATCCCTCCAATCTCCATCCCTCTATCCCTCCAATCTCCATCTCCATCCCACCAATCTCCATCCCTCCATCCCTCTTATCTCCATCCCTCTATCCCTCTAATCTCCGTCCCTCTATCCCTCTAATCTCCATCCCTCTATCCCTCCAATCTCCATCCCCATCCCTCCAATCTCCATCCCTCTAATCTCCATCCCTCTAATCTCCATCCCTACAATCTCCATCCCTCCAATCTCCATCCCCATCCCTCCAATCTCCATCCCTCTAATCTCCATCTCTCTAATCTCCATCCCTACAATCTCCATCCCTACAATCTCCATCCCTACAATCTCCATCCCTACAATCTCCATCCCTACAATCTCCATCCCTACAATCTCCATCCCTACAATCTCCATCCCTACAATCTCCATCCCTACAATCTCCATCCCTCTATCCCTCCAATCTCAATCCCTCTAATCTCCATCCCTCTAATCTCCATCCCTCTATCCCTCCAATCTCAATCCCTCTAATCTCTATCCCTCTAATCTCCATCCCTCTATCCCTCCAATCTCAATCCCTCTAATCTCCTTCCCTCTATCCCTCCAATCTCCATCCCTCTATCCCTCCAATCTCAATCCCTCTAATCTCCATCCCTCTAATCTCCATCCCTCTATCCCTCCAATCTCAATCCCTCTAATCTCCTTCCATCTATCCCTCCAATCTCCATCCCTCCAATCTCCATCCCTCTATCCCTCCAATCTCCATCCCTCCAATCTCCATCCCTCTAATCTCCATCCCTCCAAACTCCATCCCTCCAAACTCCATCCCTCTAATCTTCATCCCTCCATCCCTCCAATCTCCATCCCTCTATCCCTCCAATCTCAATCCCTCTAATCTCCTTCCCTCTATCCCTCCAATCTCCATCCCTCTATCCCTCCAATCTCCATCCCTCTATCCCTCCAATCTCCATCCCTCTATCCCTCCAATTTCCATCCCTCCAATCTCCAACCCTCCAATCTCCAATCTCCATCCCTCTATCCCTCCAATCTCCAATCTCCGTCCCTCCAATCTCCATCCCTCCAATCTCCATCCCTCCAATCTCCGTCCCTCCAATCTCCGTCCCTCCAATCTCCGTCCCTCTATCCCTCCAATCTCCATCCATCCATCCCTCCAATCTCCATCCCTCCAATCTCCATCCCTCTATCCCTCCAATCTCCATCCCTCCAATCTCCATCCCTCCAATCTCCGTCCCTCCAATCTCCGTCCCTCTATCCCTCCAATCTCCATCCCTCTATCCCTCCAATCTCCATCCCTCTAATCTCCATCCCTCTATCCCTCCAATCTCCATCCCTCTATCCCTCCAATCTCCATCCCTCTATCCCTCCAATCTCCATCCCTCTATCCCTCCAATCTCCATCCCTCTATCCCTCCAATCTCCATCCCTCTATCCCTCCAATCTCCATCCCTCCAATCTCCATCCCTCTATCCCTCCAATCTCCATCCCTCTATCCCTCCAATCTCCATCCCTCCAATCTCCATCCCTCTATCCCTCCAATCTCCATCCCTCTATCCCTCCAATCTCCATCCCTCAAATCTCGATCCCTCCAATCTCCATCCCTCCATCCCTCCAATCTCCATCCCTCTAATCTTCATCCCTCCATCCCTCCAATCTCCATCCCTCCAATCTCCATCCCTCTATCCCTCTATCCCTCCATCTCCATCCCTCCAATCTCCATCCCTCCAATCTCCATCCCTCTATCCCTCCATCCCTCCAATCTCCATCCCTCCAATCTCCATCCCTCCAATCTCCATCCCTCTATCCCTCCAATCTCCGTCCCTCCAATCTCCGTCCCTCTATCCCTCCAATCTCCATCCCTACAATCTCCATCCCTCTATCCCTCCAATCTCCATCCCTACAATCTCCATCCCTCTATCCCTCCAATCTCCGTCCCTCCAATCTCCGTCCCTCCAATCTCCGTCCCTCTATCCCTCCAATCTCCATCCCTCTATCCCTCCAATCTCCATCCCTACAATCTCCATCCCTCTATCCCTCCAATCTCCGTCCCTCCAATCTCCGTCCCTCTATCCCTCCAATCTCCATCCCTCTATCCCTCCAATCTCCATCCCTACAATCTCCATCCCTCTATCCCTCCAATCTCCATCCCTCCAATCTCCATCCCTCTAATCTTCATCCCTCCATCCCTCCAATCTCCATCCCTCCAATCTCCATCCCTCTATCCCTCCAATCTCCATCCCTCTATCCCTCCAATCTCCATCCCTCTATCCCTCCAATCTCCATCCCTCTATCCCTCCAATCTCCATCCCTCCAATCTCCATCCTTCTATCCCTCCAATCTCCATCCCTCCAATCTCCATCCCTCCAATCTCCATCCCTCCAATCTCCATCCCTCCAATCTCCATCCCTCTATCCCTCCAATCTCCAATCTCCATCCCTCTATCCCTCCAATCTCCATCCCTCCAATCTCCGTCCCTCCAATCTCCGTCCCTCCAATCTCCGTCCCTCCAATCTCCGTCCCTCTATCCCTCCAATCTCCATCCCTCTATCCCTCCAATCTCCATCCCTACAATCTCCATCCCTCTATCCCTCCAATCTCCATCCCTCCAATCTCCATCCCTCTATCCCTCCAATCTCCATCCCTCTATCCCTCCAATCTCCATCCCTCCGATCTCCATCCCTCTATCCCTCCAATCTCCATCCCTCTATCCCTCCAATCTCCATTCCTCCAATCTCCATCCCTCCAATCTCCATCCCTCCAATCTCCATCCCTCCAATCTCCATCCCTCCAATCTCCATCCCTCCAATCTCCATCCCTCCAATCTCCATCCCTCACTGGACACTGTCACTTCATCAGACCTGAGTCAGGGGCCATTCACACTGTGTGTGTGTGTGTGTGTGTGTGTGTGTGTGTGTGTGTGTGTACGTGTGTGCTGAAAGGGCCACTTCTTCTACCCAGTGCCGCCAACTGGCCTTCATAGAACCTGCTGTTATGTTGAGCACCCAGAACTCACAGTGGATTGAATAACACAGAGGTTTTATTAACAGGTTTATGACTTTATACCTCTGAGGGTGAGCCTGCATCTTAAGGCAGAGGGATGGATAGAGGGGAGGAGAGAACGGGGGGACAGGGGACGAAAGAGCACAGAGGTATACACACACTGTCAAGCACATACACTGAGCCAGACAGACATAGACAGACACAGACACAGACATAGACAGACATACTCACACAGTTCTGAGCTCCTGAGTGACTATACTGACCTTTGCTGTCCCCAGGCCAGGGTTGGGGTCTGCCACCAGGCTCTGCCCCAGCAGGGTGAGGAAGTGGGCGTCCTGGGGACAGCTGTGTATCAGCGCCAGGCCGTCTGCCCAGGACAGGGGGCTCTTCAGGTCGTAGGAGCGTCCCTGACGGAAGGCCTCTACGTCCAGCATGGAGGCTAGCAGAGCAGCCTGCAGATCACCCAGCTGTTCTCTTAGGACCAGGAGGAGGAACGGACAGGCCTGACCTATATATCCACAATAGGAGGGAACACACACACACACACACATTAACACAGACGGACGGACGCACACACAGAGACACACACTGTACCACACTTTGACAGGTGATGACTTTCTTTCCTCTAGATCATGTGGTTGAATCATAGCAGTGTGCTGCGCTGTGATCCGCCCACTAAGACTCAGTAACTGGCCCACATTAAGGACAACGCTCCACTTCTACACTTCTTTGTCTTTCTTTAGGTTTTGGAGGCAGAACCTTGGGAAGTTTGTTTTCCTGTTGACCTTCACAGCTTGATTGAACCTTTAACTCATTTAATCCACCTCTGGATCGGACGGAACACCAATCCCAATTTATCCTTTCTCCATGCATCAAATTCTCCACATCTGGTGAAAATATGTTAGATAATAGATTCATTTATCCTTGATTTAACCAGGGAAGTCACATTGAGATTGACGTCTCTTTTTCAAGTGAGCTCTTCTAAAGTTAACATGGACTCTCGAGTCTCGACTAACATTGTAATTAATTTCTCCCAGTGGACTCAGTAGTCTTACCAGGCAGAGTAACGGGGTGGAGGGCTGAGAGCTCTGTCTGCACCAGGTTGGCCTGGGCCTCAGACACCCAGAGGAAGAGCAGGGAGGGGGCCACTCGGCCGGGACAGCCCTGGAAGAGACTCCCGTCTTGGGCTAGACCTCCATCCCACACCGCGTACCCACGTAGCTGGGACGCCACCAGGCTCACCGACACCCCCCCCTCCTCCTCTGATGACACCCTGGAATCTGTTGGACAAGAGGGGGGGGGGGGGGTGTAATTATTCTGTTTTGATCATACTGGATATCTGATGACAGGGAAGTATTTTCTGTTGGATTATTTCAATAATTTATTTAAGGGTCGTATAGTGTTTTGGAGAAGGCAGAAAGCCTGTCTAATACACTGACTGTCAGGGGTTAAGAATCCAAAACCCAAGACCCTGGAGTTACTAGCACCATGATCTCACTAACTGACCACCTCCTGCTCAACATAAGCGTCTTAGGACACTAGTAAGATACACAGAAGCACCTGGAGTCAAGAGGGGTGAAAAGGTCGTGCAAACCAGTATGGCCTACCGTCGCCAAACGTAAATAGAACCCTAAGCTGAGCTTCTTAACCCTAACCCAGTCCACAGACAAACAGGTAAGTGTGTAGAGGTGTGTGTGTGTGTTTAGGTGTAAGTGTGTGTATGGGGGCACGTGTGTGTGACCCTCACATGGTCACAGACAGTTGAACAGGGTCGTTACCTGCTCACCTACAGTAAACAATAGGGTAAGCCATGGGGCTGGGACAATAACAAGACCAACCGTAATGACATTTATATAAAGGATTAAAGATGGGTTACCTAACGGAACATCAGGCTGGAATTAAATCATTACACATAATGAATATTATAAACTGGGTGGGTCGAGCCCTGAATGCTGATTGGCTGACAGCCGTGGTAAATTTGACCGTATACCACGGGTATGACAAAACAATGACTTTTACTGCTCTAATTACATTGGTAAGCAGTATATAATAGCAATAAGGCACCTTGGGGGTTTGTGGTATATGGCCAATATACCACGGCTAAGGGATGTATCCAGGCACTCCCCCTCGGGCCTTATTGCTTCAATATAGAATAGGCTGATCTGATCCTTCTACATGTAACTAACGTTTTTCTGCATCATACTGGCCGCCTACCTTTCCTTCCTAGAGAATGGATTTCAGCACTACACTTTCAGAACAGAAGTGTGTTTGCCAGTCTGACTTCACTAGTCTGATCCCACATTGACAACTCATTTGCTTATTGTCAAGCCAAACCTGTTTAGTGTGACAATGAGTGCCAAGGAGTTGGCATGATGGCACAAACAGACTGGCACTCAGGCTATGACCCTGCTGCCCTACTCATCTGAATACCTTGACCCAAGTCACATCACAAAGACACTGAGGGCGCAATCTATGATGCCAGGCCTCAATCTATGACGCCAGGCCACATGGTGCCACGTTGATGCCAACTAAGGAGAGGAGAAGGGGGGCATCATCTATGTGGTGGTGTGTGAGGCTGGGCGGCAGGCAGTGGGTGGCTCAGGGAGACTATGGCGCCCATATGATCCCCCTGGGGAAGGGAAGGACCCTGCATGTGTTGCAGTAAAGATGAAAACACACTAACACAGTGACTTCACCCTCTGAGGATTATTGAGACCTTTTTACCATCTTTCCCCCATCTGATCATTAGGCTAGGTCCTACTCCACGACCCACACACTACCGCAATGCCAAGCTGTCAGTGATTACCTTTCAGCGGTAGAGTGATGCCATCATCTGTTACCTATAAAAAGAGGAGGGAGATGAAAATATATTAGCAGGAGGAAAATGCTGACATGTCGTCATTACGGTATGTAATAAGATGAAGGGAGGAAAGGAGGATGAATAAAATAGCTGATTAGAGAAGAGGTAAAGGAGGAGAAGAGATTGAAGACAGGTGGAGGGATATTATAAAGCATCTGGTCCTAAGGAGGGTAGAATGACCCCTGACCCCTGACGCTCAGTCCTGACCGACCCCTAGGCCCTTATTCCCCTAGGCCCTTATTCACCTAGACCAGACCCGATGCATTTGTGTAGATCTGAAAGGATTGGATAGGTATTCATCATTGGACATATTTTGTGTGGTTGCTATGGAAACAATACCAATCATAACAGAATAATACATTCTGTTTAAAAGGGTTGTCAATAAAAAAAGACCATGTCTCGTTCATCAACAACGGAAGGAAAGTTTCCAGACATGACAAAAGCAGCTAAATAAATAAAATACAATAAAATACGCAATGTGGACTTCCCTGTTGTGTTGCTGTTCTCACAGTGGAAAACAACAACAGTTTGACACGGTAACCTAGTGACCATAAGGTAACTGCTCCGGACTCACTGACCACAGTTTAATTCACCCCGGTACTCTGTCATTAGCACCATACTATTTCTTAATTGCTTGTTAAAGTGGAAGAAACAAACACAATAGGATTTTATGGCCCTTGAATGGACTTGATGGGAGTTTGGAGAACACCTGGTGATAAACTGCCAATGTTTTGCCAGTTATGGTCTTGAGTTGCTTATCATGTTATTGTTACAGCAAGAGACTGGCATGTCCAGTCAAGGTTGTTTAGAGATGAAGTGTTCAAAGTAGTGACACATATTTGATTTTCTATTTTATTCCAGCTCTCTCCATCTATCCCATCAGTGTAATATGTGAGGAGTGGCCCATTAAGACGTTGGAAAACACATATCCTTTATTAAAATATAAACCAGGAACAAAAACTAGTGATGGGCCAATCACATTAAGGGGGAAACTATGTGGAAGAGGGCATGGAAAGAGAGAGAGAGAGAGAGAGAGAGAGAGAGAGAGAGAGAGCGATACATGTCATTATAAGTACGGCTCAGGACAGTGCAACAGAAGAGAAGAAAGAGAGAAAGAAGGACAAATAGTGATGTGAAATCAGGACGGTGAGGAAAGAACCTGGTTATTTCTGTGTCTTCCATCCATACAGGCTTCAACTCAGACACATTTGAAACACACAGGTATTATTCACACCTAATTGTGACTGTGGAACACAAGCACGCGCCTACGTGTACACAAAGATAGAGACAGATAGAGAGAGTGACCTAGACACACACACCACTAGCCCAAGTGTCTTACCACCAGGTTTCCATTGGCCTGTGCTCGGACCACCCCAGCGTGCAGTGTAGAGAAAGACAGTTCCATGATAGGAGGCAGTGGCTGTGTGCTGCAAGGGTTGTGCTCCGATACTCTCTGTGACCCCGTGACCTTCTCTCCAACCACAGCCTGCCAATCACAACACAGGGGCACCGGCACACGTTTAAATCATTCACAGCATTGCATAAAACACCTCATATTCACCTCAACTGCTTAAATAGATTTCTTCCCAGGCATGAAAAAAAGACCCTCCTGGAAGCAAATGCTTTAATCCACCACGATTTCCTAGAATGTTTTCAATTGGTGATGTCTTGTCTTTCATGTGCAACAAGTTACGCTGGATGGAGTTTAAGGTGGAGGCCATTCATCTACACTGCACTGAGCAACATAGAAATCCTTGAACAGAGATGAGAAGCTCTGTTCAAGATGGTCAACAACAGGGGTTACATCTCTTCCTCTACTGCACCTCTAAACACAATAACAAACATGTTGGATCTTAACCAGAGTTATCTGCTTCTACTAAAACATCCACTGAGATGAGGCTTTCTACTACTAATTATCTCACAGCACCAGACTGGTTTATTTTATTACTAACACTTTCCCAATCCTCACTGTCTGTTAGCTAGCTAAACCTCTACACGTGTTACAAATAGGCAGTTAGCTGACAAGAGCTGGCAAACCTCACCTAAGTCGTGATATAGGCTACAATGTTATCTTCTACAAGTCTGACCTCTCAATTCAAGTCTGTAAACAGCTGGCTTCTCTGAGTACTGGCTTCTCTGAGTACTGGCTTCTCTGAGTACTGGCTTCTCTGAGTACTGGCTTCTCTGAGTACTGGCTTCTCTGAGTACTGTCGTCGCTGAGTACTGTCGTCGCTGAGTACTGGCTTCTCTGAGTACTGCATATAAAAATGTCTGTCTTGATTTGTTTGCCTAATTTGATGCTCTCTGTCTGTCAAATGCTCTAATATTTTTCAAAACCATATAATATGTTATTTGTCCAGGCAACCATAGAATTAGAATTCTATGCAATTAAAGTGAATAGGCCTATGACATGTAATGACGTACCATGATCATTGGAGACATATGCAAGTACTGGAATGCCCCCGCATCCCTCCTACCTGTTTGGGTACATGTTCCTCTGGTGTGGGTTGGCTTTGCCTGGGGCTGTGGCCCTGTTGTGGGGTCTTCAGCCTGGGGCACTCCTCTTCATCATCATGGCCCTCCTCATCCTCACTGGATAGCACAACTGACAAACAGAGACACTCAACTTAGTATGGTGATTATACACTGTCGTTATGCAAACAATGGGAACTGAGAATATTACAGGCCAGGAGCCGGTTGCAGTAGCTGGATGTAAGAAAAAGTTGGTCTTCAATGATAAGTGAAAGGTAGCTACACCCAGAACATTCTAGACACTGTTAGTTAGTGTGTCAATGGGTGGCTTCACGAAGGAGCTGCTGGCACACTGACTGTCACTGAAGTTGAGAGCTGGAGCTCCTTTCCATGCTCTACCACCTACTGAGACTGTCACTTTTAAATTAGTGTGTTAATTAGTGTGTCAATTGGTGGCTTCACGAAGGAGCTGCTGGCACACTGACTGTCATTGAAGGACTTAAGGGGATTGGAGTGGCATCTATTTGCATGTTAGATGACTCCTTTGATGTATGATTAGCTAATACACTGTAGGGAGGATGAACATTGCAATGGGCCATTTTCACCATTTTTAAAATTCTCAAGTAGTCTTTGTAATGTTATTTTTAAATCACTGAATGTCTAATAAATCACTGTGTCTGTTTATTTAATGAAAATAACTCCAACATGTATTTTTTTTGCATTTACACTGAGTATACCAAACATTAGGAACACCTTCCTAATATTGAGACCTAGCTGGAGATGGCTGTTAGCTGCTCAGTGCAAAGTCAATGGGTTAGGTTAAGGGGGGACTAGGAGCTCCTGGTAGCATCAGAGGGAGCCAGAGCCAGAAGGGGATTGGCTCAGTGTGGGTCAGGTGCCAGTAGACAGACACAGGACTAATGGGCTTTATAAGGAGCTTTGGCTATCCACAGTAATCTGGGTGACTACTTGTCTCCCTTCCTCCCTCCCTCCACCCTCACAACCCTCCTCTCTCTACCTCCTCCCTCCTCTCTCTTCCTCCCTCCTCCTCCCCCCTCTCTCTTCCTCCCTCCTCCTCTCTCTTCCTCCCTCCTCCCCCCCCCCTCTCTCTTCCTTCCTCCTCACTCTACCTCTCTCTACCACCATGCATGGTACATTAACATGGAGGGACAAAGGGGACTGAGAATAACCAAGTCTGCTCTCGTTATCACTATGGTCTTTTCCTTGTCAGCACTTTGAGTGCACGTAAAGACACACACATCTTCAAACACACACACACACCTCAAAAACGTTAACCACCCCTCTGCGGTGGAGGCAGGCCAGGCATTCATCTCTCAGCACCGCTGACAGCTGATAGTTTCCCATGTCTGCCTCTGGCTACACATTCTTGACCCCAAAGAGCTTGTAAAGCTGTAACTAGGACCCATTAGGAGAAGAGGGAACAAATGCGGACCAGATGAGGCTCCTCATCGGATGTCATGTCCTCATCATTCCCCTGATGATGTCCCAGCCCCATGTTGACAAAAATATATTTATGGTAAATATTGCCTGTACTGAAAATTACAAAACCCAGCTTGAGTTTCCTCTCTCTTCCAACTGCTTCTTGGCTCCCTATCGCCCCATGGCGTCATCATTATGGAGGCTCCTGTACTCGTTACTACCTAATCACTAGGGATTTGAAGGGCCAAGACTCCGCTAGAGAGAGGAAGGCCATGGGTCTCTGCTAGAACACATCCTCGCTAAGGATGCAGCACACCACAGATCCAATCAATGGCTATGGACGTGGCTTATATCACATAGAAGTTAAGGTTAGGGTTGGTTATAGGGGTGGAGCTTAGGTCCTTCCAGAGGAGCCATTCTAACGTCCACGGTGGTGGTGCACCATGCCCACAGAGGGAGTTTCCCTTCAAATTGCCTCCAGTGTGTCAGAGTGTGCTCTGGGTTGTTCGTAAATTCAGAGCGTTGTCAGATTATCTGTTCGTAAATTCAGAGTGTTTCGCTCTCTGAGCGTTCAGAGCGCACACTGGACGCTCTGGCCGAGGAGAAGGGTTGATCCAAGCGTTCTGACCTCACAACGGCAGTCAAGCACCCAAGCTAACTGGCTAAATTTGGCTAGCTTGCTAGCTACTTCCAGACGCAAATGAGAGAACAGCTCACTCTGACCATCTTACTCGCCCTAGCAGAGCTGGTTAGGCTGTTTTCATGTTGTCTAGAGAGTTGGTGACTAACTGTGCTGCTGGCAACAATTTAATGGTGTTTTTTTGCCAACGTTGAGTGACACCGGTCATATTCAACAGGTGTTGCGCGTTTGTAAATTCATCGGTTATCCTGCGCTCTGGCATACTCAGACGAGAGTGCTCTGAAATCGAAGTAGCCAGAGTGAATTTACGAACGCACCCTTAGTCTCCCTCGCCTCCGGTCTAGTTTCCATAGCCACAAAGTCACATTCCACAGCCACATTCTGCCTTGCAAATGACATCATTACTTTCTTAAAGAGACACCGCACACTTTGATCAAATAAGATATTGCTTCTTCTATGCAAATGTTGATCAGTACAATAAAATAATATGTTCTAGCAGTTGCCAATAAAATAAGTCCTAAATGGAAAGGATTGTTTGTCATCTGTAGCCCCATGATATCAGCTAAAATAAGCTCCATAACTCAATGCATGCTCACACTCCTATTGAATAATATGGATTCGCCTGTATTGTGGATAGGCCTAGGCTACATCTTGATTTCCCCAGTTTATCAATAGAGATTTACCCTTCAAACAAATGATTACCATTATGTTGTTTTGTAGTTAGATTGGTAAAAACAAAGTCAAATTGATTGCATGATTGTATAATTGATTTATTAATGTATACATGGCTGTCACTAAAAAATGGACATAAAAATGTTCAAATGCAATGATATTGAACTCAAAAGATGCCCAACGATTGAACAGAGCAGCAGCTGAGTTTATCTGTCTGGATCAAGTGCCATTCTGTGACTTTGGCTAATACGCCTTCTTTTTGTTGTTGTGGTATCATTTTAGTATCGAGTATCGTGATACTAAACCTGGTATCGGTATCGAAGTCAAAATCCTGGTATCGTGACAACACTGCAGCAGCCAAACAATAAGAGTCAAACTAGAAGCCTGTGCCCAGCTCTTACGGAGACCAACTGACTGACAGACAGGATGGCTGACTTTGTGTGTCCCACTCCAGCAGTCTACTCTGTGACCATTCACTGGTGCCAGGCCTGAGGCTCTGCTTTCTACTAGCCAGCCTGTTAAGTAATGGGCCTGAACCCCACTAAGACATACAGCTGAAAACTGCTTCCTCGCCATTGGTGGAGGACGATATTCTATTCTGACGACATTGGGTGAGGAGGGTATTTTGCTTCGTGTATAATGTTTGTTCAGTATGACAACACTCATATTACAGAGTCGTATGTGACGTCAAACCGCCAGTCTATGCGTGATTTATGTTGCATGTTCTTATCAATATGCTATGAAGGGTTCAACAGTGGTTCAACTTACTAGGTTCTGTGGAGGTGGGCTTGGGCCTCCTCAGCCTGAGATGGAGGGAGAGACACTTGGTTGGAGGCCTCCTCTCTCTGTCTGTGAGGTTGGGGTTAGCCGGGAGGGGAGACCTGCTGAGGGACAACCGCTTCTCTTGTGTGGCCCGGGTCACTGAGGCCACAGCGGAAGGGGAGTGTCTAGGGGAACCTGTGGATGCACCTCTGGCCCCTGATGTCAACGGGCGGTCGGGAGGGTCGTCACTCTCTGAGCTCTGGCTACGGTGGCCTGCTGGGACAGGGACACTTCCCCTGGGGTGCGTCCCTGATGAACCACTACTCCTCTTGATCCTGTCCTGCAGTGATCCTGAGCTTCCCGTCCTCTCCTTCTGAAAGCACACCAGGTAGGACTACTAGTCACAGGGGTTAACCTAACAGAAATTATTACAATCAACTAGAAAAAAGGTTCATTTCCTAAAAGAAAATGTGTGTGCCTGCATCTGCCCCTACAGTAACCTACTTGTTCTCATATAGTTTGATATAGTTTGTTTTCAATGGCCACACTTTACAAGAGTCTATACTATTCTATAGAATAAGCTACCCTGGGGTGTTATCCTGTAGCAAGACATGGAGATACCAGCTCAGCTGAATCAGGACTATCTGTATAGGGCGGAAGTTAAGCAACTTGGCTGTTCACTGTTGTGAATAAACAGAGCAACACTGAGTTAGCCAACACTTACAAACAATGCCTGAAAAAGCTAGCCGACGCACAACCTAGCTAGCTAACAAGTATGGTTATGACCAACGCAATAACTAATGTACCAGACTAGTAAGTACAAGCAATTGTTTTCAACTAGACATATCTTTATGTGAGTCCTGAGGCCAGTCAACTGTGTATCCGTCCCAAATGGTCCCCTATTAACTATAGTGCACTATCTAGGGAACAGGGTCCCACTTGAGACGCAGCCATTGTCCCTACCTCTGTGTTTTGTGGTGGAGATCCATTCACCCCAGAGTCACGTCTCCTCCATGTTGGGTCTCCCGGGGGGACAGAGGGCCTGTCACCCATCTTTGAGGAACTGTCCGCCTCTCTTTCTGGAGACGGTTCTGATGCAGAATCCTCCGACGACTCCACTGGGCTGCATCTCACAGACAGTTGTGAATCTCCTGGGGAAGATGTAAAAATTATAATAAAATATATGATATTTAGCAGACACTTTTATCCAAAGTGACTTTGATAAACATTTTGGTGTGGGTGGCTCCAGCGGGAATCGAACCAACGAAATAAGCTAGTAAAACACAACAGTTCCATTTTGACCCTTGCTGAAGAGACAGTAGCCTGGTTGTCCACATGTATGACATGACAACGATACCCAGACGAGTCGGCTAAAGCACACAGCTAAATGTGACACGTCTTGAACGAGAAAGAGTTCAAAGAAAAGCAGTCAAACGCATTTTTAACAAGGCCATAAAGTTAAGCATTTGTTTATCCAACCAGGAAAATGGTCAGGCTTGCCAACACAATGTAGAAGAGGAGGGGAAACACAAGGGGTGGTTAGACACAGAAACACCTGCTAAATGTTAACCCCACTGCTCCATGAAACACCAGCAAAACACTTAACGAGGAAAACTCCTGATTACACAATAATGTTTGAACCTAAATTGGTTAGGTCTATGTAGATATAAGCGGCCTCCAACTGCTGTGGATCTACAGCCTAGACTGAGCACCAAGATTAAAGAAAGATGTGTTTTAAGACAAATAATACATTTTCACAAAAACAGTGTAGCATCCACAATGGTAAATTGTCTTCATCAGGCTAATCTGAGCATTGTCTAGGGATTGTTTTGGAATGTGTGAGAAAGATTGTATGGTAGGATAGGATTTCACCTCAAATATGAACTTGAGCCATGTCCTTCAAATATGGTATGTGTGTGTGACACTGACCAGTGAACTCTGCACGGCGCATCTTGAGCAGTGGCGACGCTTGATTCTTGTCCCGGCACAGCGTGTCTGATGCCCTCTTAGGGCGCCATCTAGTGGAGGACAACGGTACAGTCAGGCCAAATGATTCCAAGCATTGATTTCTATGGTCGGTGTCACTTCTAGAACAAGTGTGAACTGAACAAGCAGAATCATACGTGAATTCACATAAAAAAAAGAAACTAGGTTCTAATTCCTAGAGTTTTATCAGTTTTTCAAGATCTATTACATTACGTGGTCCACTGTAGCTCAATTGGTAGAGCATGGCGCTTGTAACGCCAGGGTAGTGGGTTCGATCCCCGGGACCACCCATACGTAAAAATATATGCACACATGACTGTAAGTCGCTTTGGATAAAAGCGTCTGCTAAATGGCATATTATATTATATTATATAGTCATTTAGCAGACGCTCTTATCCAGAGTGACTTACAAGAGCAATTAGGGTTAAGTGCCTTGCTCAAGGGCAAAGACAGATTTTTCACGTAGTCGGCTCTGTGATTCAAACCAGCAACCTTTCAGTTACTGGCCCAACGCTCTTAACCACTAGGCTACCTGCCGCCCTGATGACATACCCGTTTTTTAAGCAGGAAGGAGAGGCTGCTGGGAGTCTTTGTTCAGCTTCATGTGTTGATGCCACAGGGCTTGATAGGTGAGGTGGCTTCTCATGTGTCAGAGACTCCATCTGCTTCCTAGGTGTTCTGTTGACTGCTAGCTGAAAGCGAGGGGGTGATCTCCACAGCGTGCTGGACCTGTGTGCCTCTCTCCATTTGCTGTGCTCGGAGGAATCCCCTCTCTGGCTGGTAACTGGACGGTGTTCTGGGGTCTGAGCTGGTCTCTGGAAGCCTGTTGACTGGCTGGAGTTCCCTTTGTCTGGATGGCTAGGTCCAAGACGCGCTTTACATACATCCCTCAGAACTAGCCGGTTATGAGCGCTGCAAACAAGTAAACAGTGGTCAAAGTCTCAGCAAAGTCTATCTCACATCTCAGGAACCACATCAATACCATATAACGGTAATATAATCTGTGTAATATAACCTGGACTTTTTTTGTCATCATGATTTCCAGTTATACACACTGTACTAGACATTTTGACCAGGTAAATTTAACTGGTTGAACAGCTCCATCTACTGAAATTAGTAAGCACTGCAGGTATCCATGACCACTGCATCCTGTCAACAAAATCACCAACAGAAACCAGGCAAGAGGCAAAAGCGCAGAAAAGTGGTGGAGAGAGAGTCATGATGGACACCAAATCAAAGTAAGTCATCTAGGACAGGTAAATCAAGTAAGTCATCTAGGAGAGATAATTGACATTCTTAATCCAGCAGCACATTGTCTTTGAGCACTGTACAAATAAGCTCTGGTCCAGTGAGTCGCGTCACTTGTTGATGCTGTTCATTAAGCTCAACAGCATGAACGCTATGGACCAGAGCTATGTACAGACCATCTCTATACATACCTCACTTTCCCAGCTCTGGAGATGTGTCCATTCAGAGAGCCAACCTGTTCAGGCTTTTTTCCATTGGAAGAGCCATTGCACCAGCTTGTCTGATAAATGACACACAGTGTTGTTTCAGCATAAGTATTAACTCATAGGCTAAATAGTACATTGACCTACAGCTTTTAAAGTGTCTTGAGAGTGCTAGGTTTAAATTAGAGAGTCTGGGGTTGCATCGCAAATTGCACCCTGTTCCAGAGGAGGCTGGTGGGAGGAGCTATAGGAGGACGGGATCATTGTAATGGCTGGAATGGAAGTAATAGAACAGAGTAATAGAACGGAGCCAAATATTTGGTTTTCATATGTTTGATACCGTTCCATTGATTCCATTCGAGCCATTACAATGAGCCTGTCCTCCTATAGCTCCTCCCACCAGCCTCCTCTGCCCTATTCCCTGTGGTGTACTATTTGACCAAAGCCGTCCTGTGGGCTTTGATCAAAAGTAGTACATAGATTATATAGGAAATAGGGTGTCATTTGGGAGGCACTTTGGGAGACGTGTGTGTGAGCAACAATGTCCAACTCAAAAGGTTTCATTAGCATGAGTATTTTAGTTACACAGTGTACAAAACATTAGGAACACCTATTATTGAGTTACACCTCCTTTTGCCCTCAGAACAGCCTCAATTTGTCAGGGTATGGACTCTATAAGGTGTCGAAAGCGTTCCACAGGGGTGCTGGTCCATGTTGACTCCAATGCATCCCACAGTTGGGTCAAGTTGGCTGGATGTCTTTTGGGTGGTGGACCATTCTTGATGTACTAGGGAAACTGTTGAGCGTGAAAAATCCAGCAGCGTTGCAGTTCCACACACTCAAACCGGTGCCCCTGGCACCTACTACCATACCCCGTTCAAAGGCACTTAAATATTTTGTCTTGCCATTCACCCTCTGAATGGCACACATACACAATCCATGTCCTAATTGTCTCAAGGCTTAAAAATCCTTCTTTAACTCGTCTCATTCCTTTCATCCACACTGAAGTGGATTTAACAAGTGACATCAATAAGGGATTATAGCTTTCACCTGCATTCACGTGGTCAGTCTGTCATGGAAAGAACAAGTGTTCCTAATGTTTTGTACACTCAGTGTATACCTTCTAGCTATGTCGATCTCACTTATCACCATGATCAAATATAAACACAACATTCATTAACAAATAATGAGTCACTTTGTGTGAAAATGCAGCTCATTGGGGCTCTGTCCACTTCAGATGGAAATGGTATGGGATACCTCGAATGGCCTGGAGGTATCCTGGACTCGTGAGAGAGGTGACTGCATGTGCATGCTGTCAGCTTCTGGTGGCTGTTTTCTCTTGGGGATTTTGAAGGGAGCTGCCATCTGAAATGAAGAATTACTGTATTACTGAGCTGCCAATTACGCTGACCAGCTTGTAGCTAGCTATGTTGTAGCTCTGGTCCAGGTCGTTAGTGCGCGTCCGTCCACTAACGTTACTTGACCAGAGCTAGCTATGTTCCATCACCTCCTAATCAAGTGAACCTGTGCATTGTTGTTTAGGCTGTTTTGGAGGATGTGAGATAGTTAGCTAGCTACCTGCAATATTAAAAGCCAGTTGGTTAGCCAATATAGCTAGCTAGCTAAGATATATGCTACAGTAGCTAGCAAGCCAACTTACTTGACTGTCAAAGGTGCTGAATCAGATGGAAAGATGGCTAAAGAACTAAAACAAGAAGCATTGTAAAGAAGCCATTACGTTTTCATTTGCAACCAATTCAATGTTCTCATATTGGCTAGCAAGCCAGGGATAACTGCTTTCAGTAAACTGCTACATCAATCTAGCAGCAGGAAGCCAGCAACAACAGAGGCGCCTCCAGCGTTAACAGGAAATTGGTGAAAGCGTGTTCACGCCCAACCTGTTTGCACTCTTGGTGCGCAAACCAAGTCTGGTAGGTTTATTACTAGGCCTATAAGTGGTGTGTTATGTGTAGGCAAAGCCAATTACGCCACAAAAACATAATTTCTGGATCAACTGTGGTGTTTGGTGATACATAAGAGGTTTATGAATTGCAAATGTGTACAATGCACAATCGAATATACTAGTAAATTGGGACAGCGTAATGCTATGGTTGTGCAGTGCAAGACTTCCGTATCTAGCTATGTGCTGTAAATAATGTTACAACAAATAGCTAACAAAATCAGTAACTACTAGATAATTTAGCATCTAGAACCTGTCGTATACGAAAGGTTAAGAAGAAATGTATCAAATGTGGATTTATTTGTGCGAGCAACAGTTGTGATCCCTCTCTCCCTCCTCTCCCGGAGGACCTGAGCCCTAGGACCATGCCTCAAGACTACCTGGCCTGATGACTCCTGGCTGTCCCCAGTCCACCTGGTCGTGCTGCTGCTCCAGTTTCAACTGTTCTGCCTGCGGCTATGGAACCCTGACCTGTTCACCGGACGTGCTACCTTGTCCTGGACCTGCTGTTTTCGACACTCTCTACCGCACCTGCTGTCTCGACCTCTGAATGCTCGGCTATGACAAGCCAACTGGCAATTACTCCTGATCGGATATGCAAATAAATAGGATTTGAATCACTTCAAACTGCCAATGTGAACAAGGATTAAGAGCATTCTAAAACTTGCTTATGATAATATAGTTAGACTAATTCAGCTATCTGTTGTAGTTGTGGGTTCTTCATCAAATATTTGGCAGCCATCAAATACTTTTTGTTTTGTTTTCAAATAACTTGCATATATTCAAATACTTTCAAACATTATTTGGTTTTCTGAGACCTGTATTTGAATATCAAAGAAAATGGTTGCCTTCTAGTTGAAACTCTAACCTCAAGTGAAAAGTTGGTATTTTCAAATAAACTACAAAATACAACTATTTCCTGCCCAGGTCTGGAAGGAATTCTAGCTACCCCTTATCCCACTTTATATACAGTGGGGAAAAAAAGTATTTAGTCAGCCACCAATTGTGCAAGTTCTCCCACTTAAAAAGATGAGAGAGGCCTGTAATTTTCATCATAGGTGCACGTCAACTATGCCAGACAAATTGAGGAAAAAAAATCCAGAAAATCACATTGTAGGATTTTTTATGAATTTATTTGCAAATTATGGTGGAAAATAAGTATTTGGTCACCTACAAACAAGCAAGATTTCTGGCTCTCACAGACCTGTAACTTCTTATTTAAGAGGCTCCTCTGTCCTCCACTCGTTACCTGTATTAATGGCACCTGTTTGAACTTGTTATCAGTATAAAAGACACCTGTCCACAACCTCAAACAGTCACACTCCAAACTCCACTATGGCCAAGACCAAAGAGCCGTCAAAGGACACCAGAAACAAAATTGTAGACCTGCACCAGGCTGGGAAGACTGAATCTGCAATAGGTAAGCAGCTTGGTTTGAAGAAATCAACTGTGGGAGCAATTATTAGGAAATGGAAGACATACAAGACCACTGATAATCTCCCTCGATCTGGGGCTCCACGCAAGATCTCACCCCGTGGGGTCAAAATGATCACAAGAACGGTGAGCAAAAATCCCAGAACCACACGGGGGGACCTAGTGAATGACCTGCAGAGAGCTGGGACCAAAGTAACAAAGCCTACCATCAGTAACACACTACGCCGCCAGGGACTCAAATCCTGCAGTGCGAGACGTGTCCCCCTGCTTAAGCCAGTACATGTCCAGGCCCGTCTGAAGTTTGCTAGAGTGCATTTGGATGATCCAGAAGAGGATTGGGAGAATGTCATATGGTCAGATGAAACCAAAATATAACTTTTTGGTAAAAACTCAACTCGTCGTGTTTGGAGGACAAAGAATGCTGAGTTGATTCCAAAGAACACCATACCTACTGTGAAGCATGGGGGTGGAAACATCATGCTTTGGGGCTGTTTTTCTGCAAAGGGACCAGGACGACTGATCCGTGTAAAGGAAAGAATGAATGGGGCCATGTATCGTGAGATTTTGAGTGAAAACCTCCTTCCATCAGCAAGGGCATTGAAGATGAAACGTGGCTGGGTCTTTCAGCATGACAATGATCCCAAACACACCGCCCGGGCAACGAAGGAGTGGCTTCGTAAGAAGCATTTCAAGGTCCTGGAGTGGCCTAGCCAGTCTCCAGATCTCAACCCCATAGAAAATCTTTGGAGGGAGTTGAAAGTCTGTGTTGCCCAGCGACAGCCCCAAAACATCATTGCTCTAGAGGAGATCTGCATGGAGGAATGGGCCAAAATACCAACAACAGTGTGTGAAAACCTTGTGAAGACTTACAGAAAACGTTTGACCTGTGTCATTGCCAACAAAGGGTATATAACAAAGTATTGAGAAACTTTTGTTATTGACCAAATACTTATTTTCCACCATAATTTGCAAATAAATTCATTAAAAATCCTACAATGTGATTTTCTGGATTTTTTTTTCTCATTTTGTCTGTCATAGTTGACGTGTACCTATGATGAAAATTACAGGCCTCTCTCATCTTTTTAAGTGGGAGAACTTGCACAATTGGTGGCTGACTAAATACTTTTTTTCCCCACTGTATTTTCCCACTTATATAAATAATACCTACTGTAAAAACGTTTTTCAACATTTTCTTTATCGATAGTTTTTTTTAAAAAATCATGGTTTACACCCTGCTGTATCCTGTATCCTGCATATGACAAATAATCTTGGATTTGATTGGATTTGACACTTCAACATGTGACATGTCCCTGAAAAATAAAGAAAAAGGAGCACTCTGTGTCTGCATAGATGTTTAGAAGAAGTGGAATATCATTCCTTGAGCAATACATATGTAGCGGACGTGAGTCTGGCTCAAGTTCTGGGGATGTGAGAGCCCTGCCTGCGATTTCAAAGTCAGCGTTACCCTCGGCCCAAGAGGGAATTTCCTCTTGGTCTAATGGTCAAGACGTTGGACACCAGGATTCAAATCCCTACCGCGACATATACACTGTATCATAGGAATCAAGTAAGCTACAGTACATGCCTGTGAAAATGTCATTGCTCCAATGTTAACGCATTTGTTGGTGCCACACTTTTTGAACTCCCACCTTCGTTCTTTATTGTTACATATAAGTATTTTAAATAAATACCTTTAGCACTAAAGCTCTGGCATTGCATTCCTTCATTCTCCATGCACCCCCCACATACTGTACAAGGGTCACACCAGTGTCAATCAGACACACACACACTACACATCCATAATCAGTGGTTAGATCATGTGGTTAGGTCATGTGGTTAGCACTGGCACAGTGTGTTCAGTCAGACGTCTGCCTTAGGAGGAAGTCAGTTCTGTCTCAAAGATCACAGCTCTGAGGATGTCACAGATTGTTTCCTGTCTGTTCTGTAAGATCATTACTTGTTTATTTAACATATTAAGTGAAGTGTTTCTCATGGATTCTTCTGTTCTTAGGTGTCTTAAAACTGTTGGAGCTGAGGCTTTGACAGACACACTGGTGGAACTTGGGCACAATGTGACTATAAATTGTACTTTTCCACCCACTAGTGCAGAGAATACATACTGGTACATACAGAGCCAACCACAGCCTCCACTGGCCATACTCCGTGTGAGTTCTCATGCTACTTATTTACATGATACAGTATGTTAAAGCCGAAATATTTATTACTAACAGAATTTAGAGTGGTCATACAGAATGTAACAGTAGATGATTGTGGAGTGTTCTACTGTGCAAAGAAAGAAAACTACCAATTCATGTTCAGCAATGGCATCACGCTCTAGTAAGCGCACATAGTATTCAATGATAACATTTTGTCTGTAAAATATTTTTAATAGGCCCTTTTTCATGTTTATAACACACACAACCCAGCAAGGACTGTGTGGACTATTTTCCTCGTCAATTGATGATGCGGTGACATAATTGTTATAACACATTGAAATTGTAGTGACAAGAAATGGTATACATCGAGGAAAACTAAGGAAAGGAAGCGCTGCTAGTGTACACTATAGTAGGTCTAGAAGGTGCTCTTTCTTTGGTAAAAGGGGTCAACTGGTCATCACAAAGAAAGGAGGATCAAGGCCCTCTTCATATAATTAAAATGCCTTTATTTGAATGCCATGTTCAATGGAACAAATATTTTCAAAACTCTGACGCGTTTCGGCTGTAGTAGGGTCAGAGTTTTTAAATCTTTCTTCCATTGAACTTGGCATATAAATAAAGACATTTTAAATATATGAAGAGGGCCTTGGTCCACCTTTCTTTATGATCGTATACATTGACTTTGAGTAAGTGATTTTCTATAACCATGTAGTAGGACATCATGTGATTGCGAATCAATCAATAAAAACAACAAACAGAAGTAAGTAGACCTAGTAAGTGATAACATGTTTGCAATTTGTCTACTGATTTAATAGTGATTTCAATAGTCTTCAAGGTGTCTTAATTATACAAAATGTATTTAGTTCATCACATTTTGTTTAAATAAAATGCAGTCATTTTGATTATAGTATGTTTATCAATTTCAGTTGAATCTGAAACTTCAGAGCAATCCATGGACACAACGTGGCTAAAATGTATTCTCATTGGATCTGGGGTCTTGAATGAAGTTCGGATGTTATTGGTGTCAGGTGTGTTTAGGAACATTTATGTATAGTTTAATACAGATATAGCTCTTTCTAAAGTTCTTTCTTTCCTGCCTTTACATGTAATTTTGCATATGCCTGTAATTTTGTGTGGAGGCACTGCAATGTTTAAGATGTACTCAGTGACATGCATACAACAGCTTTTACGTACTGTACCTACTAATTCCATATTTATGTGGTTAGGCCTAATTTTAACCATTTCAGTGCTGGGGAAGAGAGCTGCTTGCCAGAAGAACCATGACTCTCCTCCAACCTCTGAACCACCTGAAAGGGCAGACGGGCCAGAGGTCAGTATCTGTAGTGGGAATATGGATATCATAACATGTCTACATTTATGAGGGACAGGTGGTTTACACTCATATCCACATTGTTTTTCAGTATGAAGTGATACAGCTGGTACCTCCACCAAGAGGACCAAGGCCAGACCGCATAGCCTCAACTATTTACTCCAGAGTCCAGTTTCCAAATCCTGAACTCACAACTAGTGCTTAATAAGGTGCCAAATCTGCATATACCCTTCCTTTTCAAATCATACCTGGGCAAAGTCTGGGTACCAGTCTCTTTTAGCTATAATTCCACTCCTTACCTGGGTACCAGTCTCTTTAGCTATAATTCCACTCCTTACCTGGGTACCAGTCTCTTTAGCTATAATTCCACTCCTTGCCACTCCTGTTATTTGCCAAAGACAGGAGTGGCAAGGAGTGGAATGTTAGCTAAAAAGACTAATACCCAGACAAGGTTGAGGCTATTGTGATGCCATACAATAATTAGGATATTACTTTGGTGGATAATGTAAATCAACTCTATGAATATACATATTTCTATATACTGTACTAGATTTACATCTAAATGTAAACGTTTTAAATAGTTTAACATTTTAATGTTGTATGCTGACAATGTAGATGTTGTTTGTGTAATGTTGATATTGACATATCCTATGTTGTTGGTTCATATTTCAGTACATATCGTGACCTTGTCATGTCAGAACAAAAACTGTCTTATAAAACTAAGACCACCTCAAGATGCAGACCAGAGGTAAGATACTTTTTGTAGAGCACCTGAACAGTTGCAGAATTCTCCCGGACCAATTGATGAAACTTAACAGTATCAAATACTGAAAAGCATACAACATATCATTACATAACTTTGACTGTAGCTATGGTCTTTGTAAAATATGAATTGCATTGTTTGTTTTTTAATGAAATCAACAGCTCACAGCACCATCAAGAGGATTACATTCTGAACTTGTATCAATAATTACTATTGCAGTATAATGCATGCTGCCACAAGTGCAAGCTAACAACTCCAGCTAGGCCTAGTGTGTTATTATATACATGAATGGTCAATCCCAGGGGCGCAACTTTGGTTTTAGAAGTGGGGGACATAAACTCTCCAAACAGCCTACCCGACCTTTTTGACACAATTTCAGAATGGTGGTGGGACATGTCCCTCCCCGTCCCCAGTGAAAGTTGCTCCTCTGGTCAATCCATTAGTGTAACTATCTTCTAGTAAAATGTCATGATTACAGTATTCAGCTGCTGAACTTCCTTTTTGTTCTAAAGCTGTGACTTCTGTGGAAATGTTCAATGAAATTGCAGTGAAAATCACAGGAACAAAATAAATGTATGACTCATGGCCCACTCAGTTGAAGGTAAAGTAGAGCAGTAGGTATGACTCATGGCCCACTCAGTTGAAGGTAAAGTAGAGCAGTAGGTATGACTCATGGCCCACTCAGTTTAAGGTAAAGTAGAGCAGTAGGTATGACTCATGGCCCACTCAGTTGAAGGTAAAGTAGAACAGTAGGTATGACTCATGGCCCACTCAGTTGAAGGTAAAGTAGAACAGTAGGTATGACTCATGGCCCACTCAGTTGAAGTTAAAGTAGAACAGTAGGAATACTTATGGACCACTCAGTTGAAGGTAAAGTAGAGCAGTAGGTATGACTCATGGCCCACTCAGTTGAAGGTAAAGTAGAGCAGTAGGTATGACTCATGGCCCACTCAGTTGAAGGTAAAGTAGAGCAGTAGGTATGACTCATGGCCCACTCAGTTGAAGGTCAAGTAGAGCAGTAGGTATGACTCATGGCCCACTCAGTTGAAGGTCAAGTAGAGCAGTAGGTATGACTCATGGCCCACTCAGTTGAAAGTAAAGTAGAACAGTAGGTATGACTCATGGCCCACTCAGTTGAAGGTAAAGTAGAGCAGTAGGTATGACTCATGGCCCACTCAGTTGAAGTTAAAGTAGAACAGTAGGTATGACTCATGGCCCACTCAGTTGAAGGTAAAGTAGAGCAGTAGGTATGACTCATGGCCCACTCAGTTGAAAGTAAAGTAGAACAGTAGGTATGACTCATGGCCCACTCAGTTGAAGGTAAAGTAGAACAGTAGGTATGACTCATGGCCCACTCAGTTGAAGGTAAAGTAGAGCAGTAGGTATGACTCATGGCCCACTCAGTTGAAGGTAAAGTAGAGCAGTAGGTATGACTCATGGCCCACTCAGTTGAAGGTAAAGTAGAGCAGTAGGTATGACTCATGGCCCACTCAATTGAAGGTAAGGTATAGCAGTAGGTATGACTCATGGCCCACTCAGTTGAAGGTAAAGTAGAACAGTAGGTATGACTCATGGCCCACTCAGTTGAAGGTAAAGTAGAACAGTAGGTATGACTCATGGCCCACTCAGTTGAAGGTAAAGTAGAGCAGTAGGTATGACTCATGGCCCACTCAATTGAAGGTAAAGTAGAGCAGTAGGTATGACTCATGGCCCACTCAGTTGAAGGTAAAGTAGAACAGTAGGTATGACTCATGGCCCACTCAGTTGAAAGTAAAGTAGAACAGCAGATGTGAGAAAGAGCTCAACAAAAATAAAAAAATAAAAGCACAGTGGAAAATAGCACATGTAAATTGTCACAGGCTGTGATTTTATAACGGTATTTGTGCCTGTAATGCTTGTGCAAGAATTTGTCTGGCAAGAGGTTGTCTTTTGCAATACACTTTTATAATGAATGCCTTCACAGGAATTGTTACCCTGCCAAAGTTGTCTTAAACCAACAACAAAAAAACAAAACTTTGAGATAAGGTATAGCCTACACATGTCCAGTAAATAATGTATAATGATTTAGCCATAGTTTCTGGACCAATGATGCAATAATCACAAAACTCTTCAGATGGTCTGTCCTTGATGACACTTCATTTTCCCGGTTATGGCATGGCAAGGTGTGTGTGTGTGTGTGTTATGACAGGCTATAGGTGTTAGTTAAGGCAGGTTCCAGGGCCTGGTGCTATGGGGTTTACATATCAGGGAAATGGCTCCATCTACAGGGACTCTACTGGGATTCCAAATACCCCCTGTGACATCATCCTCTCATTTCAGTTAGGAGTGCTGTAAACAAACAAACTGTAGTCAGGGATTTGAGGTGAGGCAGTGTACACAAACATCTCAGCAACGTCTCTATAACATCTCAAGTACCACATCAATATAATCTAACGTTAATATAATCTGTGTAATATAACCTGCACTTTTTAGTCCTTATGTGTCATCATGATTTTCAGTGATACACACAGTACTACACATTTTGACTGGGTACATTTTAACTGGTTGAACATGACCATCTACTGAAAATAGTAAGCACTGCAGGTGTTCCCACACTGTATCCTGGCAACCCAACAAAATAACCAACAGAAACCAGGCAAGAGGCAAAAGCCATAGCGCAGAAAAGAGGTGGAGAGAGTCATGGTGGACACCTTATGCTACCAAGGGAGTCAAGAGGTAAATCAAGTAAGTCATCTAGGAGAGATAATTTACATTCTTAATCCAGCAGCACATTGTCTTTGAGCACTGTACCATAAACTTTGGTCCAGTGTGTCACATCGCTTGTTGGTGCTGTTCATGAATCTAAGGAGCTTCTAAAAGCTTAGAACCAGGGTTGTGAAACTATTCTATAATTTCTGGGGGGAAAAGTATTATTATATTTTGAAATGTAAGGTTTTAAACGTTAACGTAAATGAACTCCGTTTTATTTCATATTCACAATCGCATATGTTGTAGCTTAGACCCCATTTTACATGATCTAAGGTTTTGTTTTATTGTCAAATACACTGGATAGGTGCAGTGAAATGTGTTGATTTACAGGGTCAGCCATAGTAGTACGGCGCTCCTTTGAGAAAATGAGGATTAAGTGCCTTGCTCAAGAACACATCGACAGAGTTTTCAACATGTCGGCTCAGGTATTCAAACCAGCGACCTTCCTGTTACTGTCCCAACGCTTTATCCACTAGGCTACCTAACACCCAAATGAAATAGCACCCACCCTGTATTCAAGAGCATGTTGTGTCTCAACCGATGGCAGGCACAACACAAAAAACTCAGATGATGTGGACTAGGGTCTGAGGTACAACATCTGCAAATAGAGATACGTGCTCCAGTAGTTCAGAGATGGAACTTGTTGAGAGTGAGGGTGTAGTACCTGCGGCGAGGACCACCAAGTTCGGGCCTCGTCCCAAGGATGATAAGGATGATTTTGGCCCAGTGGGAGTGAGATTTGCAGAGATAATGGATCCTGGCGTTTTGGTTAATCCATATGTGGTGTCAGGTTGGGTGGAGGAGAGGTTGAGGACTGTTGAGTTGGTGAAGGTAACTCGGAGTGGATTCATGATGATTTATTATGTTTCCTCCGCCCAGAGGGAGAGGGCGCTCCGGATTACGAGATTAGGGACAAGAATTGTGACGTGCTTTGCTCTCCGGAGCAGGGTGCCGTTGAAAGGAGTGATTACGGGGGTAGCATTAAGTGTTGAGGAGGAGCAGTTGAAATGGAAGATTCCCGGTGTCTGTGACGCCCAACGTTTGGTGAGCCGTAGATCCGGTGGGGAAACGGAGAAGACATCTGTTATGCTGAGTTTTGATGCAGAGTCGTTACCAGATAAGGTCAAGGTAGGACGTGTCAGTTATCCCATGAGAGCTTATGTTCTGAAAATATGACAATGTTTTAGGTGTCAAGGTTGTGGGCATATTGCAGCAGTGTGTAGGAGGGAGATGCATAGATGTGAGAAGTGTGCAGGAGGGCATGAGATGAAGGAAAGTGTGGTATCAGTGCAGAAAGTTGTGTGTGTGTGTCCGGTGACTGAAGGCAGATTGAGGTTGCCAGGGTTAGAGTAGTACAGGAAGTGTTGTATGGGGAAGCAGTGAAGAGAGTGGTAGAGGAAGATTGGTACCGGGTGAGGGATCCTGAGAGGATTCATGTGAGTAGGCAGAGACCAAGAGAGAGTGATGGGAAGAACATGTGCTTCAGTAAAGTGGGATTTTTTGCATTTATAGCCATGGTTGTTAATTGTACTGCAGAAATTGAGGGGGTGTTGAGTGGTACTTATATGTCCTCTCAGACCGTTGGTCTGGAGTAGGACTAGATATGGTTAAATAGTGGAATGGGGGGTGGATTTTTAGAGGGCTAGTAGGTGATAGGGCAATTTAACTTTTCCCCAAGTGTGTATTATTGTATCAAATAATATAATGTAGGTAGGCCTTGAATGGCCTCACACATCAGTATTGTAGGTGGCGGTGTGTGTGCACCTAAAAGTTAGATGCGTTCCGACAACCAAATCCCAAAGAAGAAGAAGACAAGGAAATTTGTGAAAGTGTGTTCACGCTCAACCTGTTTGCGCTCTTTGGTGCGCCAAACGGGTCTGGTAGATGTATTAATAGGCCTACAAGTGGCGTGGCGTGTAGTGTAGGCAAAGCCAATTAATCGACACAAAAAAGGAATTTATGGATCAGCTCTGGTGATACATAAGTGGATAATGCATAAAAAATGTAACGTTAATTAAGGCTATAGATACGGAAGCCTTGTACTGTGCAGCCACCTAAACCACGTAGTCCCATTGAACGTATTCTCTTTGTGTACACCGGACAATCTTTTTTGTTGTTGTATTTTACCCCCTTTTCGTGATATCCAAAATGTTCAATGGAATGACGTAAGTAATGAGGTTGGGCAGTGCAATACTTCAGTATCTATAGCCTAAATTAACGTTACAACATATAGCTATCACAATTAGTAATTGTTAGCTAGCTAAGTACCTATAAGGTGTCGTATACGTAAGGTTAAGAAGAAATGGATAAAAGGTATATTTATTTGTACGATTGGTGTTGTGAACTAACCACGTTGGTAGCTAGCTAACCAGTTAAACAGATGCTGTTGATAGATAACCTTATAACGTTGGGTACAAAGACAAAGCAAGACCCAAGTTATTGTAGTTAACTTAGCAGAAGTGTTAGTTAGATCTAGGCTAGCTAACGAATTCATTAGGCCTGCTTTTATTTTTATCTGATATGTAAATTAGCTACTTGAGCAACTAACGGTAGCTAGCTAGCGTTGCCTAACTTCCTTAACTGGCCAGCTGACTTATCTATAAGAACATAACTATGTCGAATTCTAAATTGTCAGGAGCTAACTAGCTGAAGTAGCCTAAACGTGGCCAATTATCTAGCTAGCTACTAGTTCATATGGCTGTGAGGAGCCTGACCTTGGTCTGTTAGACAGAGATGGATCATAGCTAACCAAACATTAATCATTAGCTAGCTTGCCAACCCACCCAAGGCACATAGGTTGAGTGTTGTCCCTCCCACGACGTTAGTCCACTCAACAAATGTAGCCTAACTTTCAGTATGTAGCAAGTAGGCCTGTCTAGGTAGTGAGGAAGGTCCCTGCTATCTCAAATAAAGTGGATAGGCCTGTACTTCAGAGACCTCTTACCGTTCGTCACCTGCTCTCACAAGTTAGCCTATAACACACACTTCACTGCATCTTTTGTTTTGGCTAGTTTATACGTAGACTACATTGTTGCTTTACACATACTTTTATATATGCATGCAGTCTAGTCGAAGGCATTTCAAGTACAGTAAAGTAACAGTTCCTTAGGCAGAGATAAAACTAGGCCTATGGAAAATGTGCAATGGGGAGGAACGTATCATCTGTTGCAACATGTCCTTTAGGTTGACTCTACTCCTTTGGAATGCACCCACCTGTCAGTGCCAATATGGGCCATTCACATCTGTATTATGATTGGTTGCTCAGCCTTTCTTTCATATTCAGCCAGACCACTGTGTTTATAACCCTGCTAGTCTTGTTCCCAGCCATAACATGTTCTATCACTACTCCACAGGTGCTGGTTGCCGGTTTGTGTCATCTTGTTGATGGAACTCCAAGGTATTAATATCAGTCATACGTTATGTTGTTGTTTGTTCTGATTCTGCATGTGCAACACGGCATATTGATGTCTGTGTCAGATGGATTCATTGGAGGCTAATTTTGATATCTGTGTTTTGTAGTCTCTTCACAGGAGAGAGTTGAAGGTTTTACAAGAGGGAAGGTTATTTTACCATGTCGGTACAATGCGATGCCTATTGAAGAGGTCACCATATTTTGGCGATACAAGGATGACCGTAATGTCTACAATATTGTCAGTGGAAAAGCAGACTTGAAAGACCAAGACCGTCAGTTCAGAGACAGAACCAGGATGTTCCCTGAGGAATGGGCAAAGGGCAACTTCTCTCTCCTACTGACTGATCTCAAGGACAGCGATAGTGGGAGTTATTCATGTTTCATACCAACAATGAACATTCTTCGTCAAGTGGAACTTTCGGTTCAAGGTTTGCATTACAACCAAGTTTAACATACAATTAATTGAGAATGGTCATGATTCAGCCTTAGCTTATCTATACAGTATTGGAATTTCCATTAACAGTTTTAAGAAGTTGATGATACCGTATGATAACTCAAGGAAAATGCATTGTTATTTCTTGAACTGCATTGTTGGTTAAGGGCTTGTAAGTAAGCATTTCACGGTAAGGTCTACACCTGTTGTATTCGGCGCATGTGACAAAGAGAATTTGGTTTGATTTGATTTGAAATGTCCCTCTTTATTTTACAGAGAAACCAACTCCTGAGCCTAAAGTTGATCCTAGGAGCAGCAGCATGAGTATCAGAGAGCTGAACCAGAGCCTCTTACTGTTTCTCCTCCTCAGTCCAACTCTCCACTTCCTTTGACTTACAGCACAGAAATTGGTCTTTGTGCCACTTATGAGACTGTTGACAAGTTCTGAGTGTTTAAACTGCTGAAATACGTATTTATTCTGACATGTATGTAATAGGAGACTGCAAATATACCTCTTGCTAGAACCACCTTTCAAGAGGTGAGGGAAAAAGTTTTTCCAAATTGCCTGTAGTCACAGTGTGTTTACTGATAGAACCACAGTAACTGCACTTATGTAAGTTTAGCTTTTTGTCAACTATATTTAATGCACTTTTAATACAATATTTATTGCTGAGTAAATGCATAATATTTTTTTTAAACCAGGGTCATATGTTAAATCGAAATTGGAAATTGGAAATGGCATAGAAATAGGATTTTGTCAGTGTGTCCCTCTTGTCAACAAGATGCAGGTTTACTTACCAAGTTATTGAAATATCTCCAGATCAGTCATTAATATTGTACTACCAAATGACAGATGTTTTGTTGAGAACTTGAGATTGAACATGTGCTGCACAGTGAAAATGTTATTTCAGTCAACCTTTCAATTAGAAAGTTGATTACTTGGACACCACAGTGTTATTAAAGGAAACATATTCACTTCCTCAATGCTCTTCATTAAAGAGTGTTTCTTTTAGCTTTTTGCAAACTATGGTTTGATCATGTGGTTGCACAGTGTGTTCAGACAGATGTCTGTTAGGAGGAAGTCATTTCAGTCTCAGATTTATCACAGCTCTGAAGATGTCGAGGATTGTTGCCTGTCTGTTCTGTAAGACCATTTATTTTTCTTATCTTATTTATTTGACATTCAATTTACAATAAATGAAGTGTCTCATGGATTATTTTCTTTTTAGGTGTTTTAAAACTGTGTGTTGGAGCTGAGGCTTTGACAGAGACACTGGTAGAACTTGGACACAATGCAACTCTGAACTGTTCTCTTACTGTAAATAATGTACACTGGTACATACAGCACCAACTACAGCCTCCACTGGCCATACTCCGCTCTTTCACTAGTAGTAGTCCTGCTGCTTTTTATTACAATAATCATTTTAGACAGAAATATTCATTAGAAACAGGAAATCGATTGTTAATACAGAATGTAACAGTAGATGAGAATGGAGTGTACTACTGTGCAAAGAAAGAAAGAGAGATTCTCCTATTCAGCAATGGAACCAGACTCATGACCACTGGTAAGTGCACATTTTATTCAATGATCAACATACTATATTTTGTGTAAAATATAATTTTGTGAAGTGTTTTTGTTCATGTTTAACGCAGCAAGGTGCAAGACCACTACAGACATTTTACATCCACTTTGAGTAACATAACTCAAAGTGGATGTAGGCTATACATATTTTCCATAACCCTGCAGGTCTCAAATCAATGAATGAAACAAGAAACACAAGTTTGAAGCTCCGTAAGTGGTTATGTGTTTATAATTTTTCTACTGATTTAATTGTGACTTGAATAGTCTGGAAGGTGTTTTAATGAGTGTAAATATATTGTGCTTATTTAGGCTATCAAATGTTGTTGAAATAAAATGCAGTACATAATTTTTATTTTTTTTGCCAATTTCAGTTGATCCTGAAGCCTCAGAGAAACCCAGAGACTTCAACACAATGTGGTTAAAAGGTCTTCTCATTGGATCTGGGGTCTTGAATGCAGTTCTCATTTTATTGGTGTCAGGTGTGTTTCTACACTCTTAAAATGGGGTTTGTTAGTAACCTAGTAACATATTGGTGGTACTGTGTGGCTCAGTTGGTAGAGCATGGCACTTGCATCGCCAGGGTTGTGGGTTTGATTCCCGGTGCCACCCATACGTAAAATGTATGCACTCATGACTGTAAGTCGCTTTGGTTAAAAGTGTCTGCTAAATGGCATATTATTTTATTTATTATCTAAAACTTTTCTTTAGACTGGATACCTTTCCTGCCTTTACATGTAATGTTAGGACTATCTGTTCCTGTACTTTTGTCTGCATGCAGACCCAAAACCCACTGCAATATGTAAGATGTTACTCAGTGATGTGTGATCACAATAGTCTATACTAATTCCATCTATATGGGTAATCTTAGCCATTTTAGTGCTGTGGAAGAGAGCTGCTTGCCAGAAGAACCATGACTCTCCTCCAACTCCTGAACCACCTGAAAGGGCAGACGGGCCAGAGGTCAGTATCTACATTTGTAGTGGGAATATGGATATCTGTATCTGTAGTGGGAATATGGATATCATAACATGTCTACATTTATGAGGGACAGGTGGTTTACACTCATATCCACATTGTTTTTCAGTATTGCTTGATACAGCTGGTACCCCCACCAAGAGGACCAAGGCCAGACCGCATAGCCTCAACTATTTACTCCAGAGTTCAGTTTCCAAATCCGGAACTCACAACTAGTGCTTAATAAGGTGCCAAATCTGTATCTACCCTTCCTCTTCAGTCTGGGTTTAATATATCTGGGCTATTATGATAATAGTTATGACTTTGGTGGATAATGTGAACTACAATATGACTTTGGTAGATAATGTGAATCAACTGTGAATATTCATATCTTTGTATACAGTATATAATGCTGCTCTTTGTCACTATGGTCTTTATACCAGTCAGCAATATCTTTCAAGGAAATTGTTACTTTTGTGTCTTGATTCATGTTTTTCATTATTCATTGCTGGAAATAAGTTTTCATTTGTGCCTGTCTTGAAAGTAAATATTCTCTTTTTTTGTGAAACAGTGAGGAAGAGGTTTGTGTATTTCTGTAGAAAAAGCCCCCAAGGCTTTTGTAGTGTATTGATGATGCATCAACCACACATATCCTGTTTGAGAGCTTAGCCGCTTACTGAGCAGCACACGTGTCCCAATTATTGTACAATTTACAATTTTTAATACTGACTTTTTCAAGCATTCAATTAAAGTTGGAAATGTTAAGTTCATTAAAGAGCCAACTGCATGTGCCCTATAACACCTTTGTGAGTAGAAAGTAGTGGTTGGTATATTTTAGTTGTTTAAGTTAAGACCACTGTAAGAAAGGTCATGTCAGTGTGCTGCACTTTTTTCAAACATCAGTGTGTTGCACGTTTTTCAAACTCTTCATGAAAAATACAACATTAAATCTCTGTTTTGGAATAAACCACCTCTTATTTGAAGTACTCTACCTACATTGCCTTCAAATTAAGATTGTCCACAAAACAAAGCATTTATAAACAGCATGTTTTAATGGCAGTGGTACCAGTAACCTATCACTAAATGGTCATCAAGGTCACAAGGTGTGTCTTAAAGCTAGAATCCTTAATTGAAACAATAACATAGTGGACACCCCGCCTCAATTTTGGTAAAAAGCCTAAGGATGGGCCTGGAGAAATGTAACCACTCAAATTTGTAGACAGAGCTATGGACAGCATCCATGATTTAAAACATTATAGTTTTAACCATGCTTTGAGGCTACACAGTGTTTATTTACAAACAAAGCTTATATTTTGGGTTCTGATGGGGTACGACAGTTGAACTAACTCATGAGGCATTTATAACTTATATTCCTCAAGAATCAATGGGCGTATCATTAATTTATAACAAAAGTCCAAAAATGGATGTAGCAACTAAGGATTCTAGCTTTAATACCAGATAGAGGGGCCTTTTTCAATAGAATTTCCTGCTCTGTATATTTGTACCTTTGACCTTCTGCATAATGCGAATGTGGTCATTAAGCAACAGATGAACTATGCTCACCACTTCCTCTTCACACTTTGCACAGTCTTGTGCTTCATGTGGAAACTTTAAGCAAGTTAACAATGACCTTACACATCATTATGTTTGTGTTTTTTTATAACTTTTTGAAGTTTTAACTTAGTTAACTTGACTACTTAAGTTAGGTGTTCCACTAGTAATGTAAGCTGAAAGCTAACTGACTATAAAGACATGCCTATATGAAGGGGGTCAATAAAATAAATTGCTATTGAATTAAAATTCAGTTATTGGATTTAGTAACTGTCAAATAAAATAATGTAGCCCTGCAATGAGTAAGACTATAGGCAAAGTGGACATGACTGTGATTGGTCTGACCTTTAGCACCCTTGTTTTTTCTTTAGGCTTACAGCAGCATAGAGCGCTCAAACAGACAGCTGCTACACAAACAGGAAACCAACCCAATCGACAACACACATTTGAGACGATGTTGAGAGTTGTGGGATATCTGTAAGACGATTGTTTAGATACTACATGTGATATTGAATGTGATTGAGAAGCAAATCAAATAGGTCATGTGTTTTGTTTATAGGTCTCTGCTGTCAGGGAGCTGATGGTTTGACAGTGACAGAGGTGGAACTTGGACATAATGCAACCCTAAACTGTTCTTTTAGTGTAGGTGAAGCATACTGGCACAGACATCGCCAACCACAGCCTCCACTGGCTATACTCCACTCTTTCAATAATAGTAGTCCTGCTGCTTTTTATTAATATTCATTAGAAACAGGAAATAGATTAATACAGAATGTAACAGTAGATGGATGATTGTGGACTGTTCTACTGTGCAAAGAAAGAAGACCAGTGTCTACTATTCAGCAACGGTACCAGACTCATGACCACCAGTGCACATTCAATTCAATTACAAATATATTTCATCAAAATATACATCTTTATTTAAATATATCACATTTTGAGTATTTATCCTCTCACAACATATGTTGAATGTGGGATGCAGACCAATTTTAACTTCCTCTGTTTATTACTGTTGTCCTTATTCTGTGACAAATGTATGATGTCTTGTAAATTTAAAAGTGGTTAAGAATAAATCAGGACATATAACATTGGCTGTGCAGTAAATCTGTTTTGTTTTCCCCAGAGGTTTATGCTGACTATCTAAACCAGACCTCCAACTGCAGGTAATTATTATTATTATTATTTTTTGGTCATTTAGCAGACGCTCTTATCCAGAGCGACTTACAGGAGCAATTAGGTTTAAGTGCCTTGCTCATGGGCACATCAACATATTTTTCACCTAGTTGGCTCTGGGATTTACTGTTGTCTGAATGTTATTCTGATCATTATAATCCTGGTTGAGAATGTAGCTGTTGCTTGTGTAATATTGATATAGACTTTTCCTATGTGGTTGGTTTATATTTCAGTACATAGCGTGACCTTGTCATGTCAGAACAGAAACTGTCTTTCAAAACTAAGACCACCTCAAGATGCAGACCAGTGGTAAGATACTTTTTGTAGAGCACCTGAACAGTTGCAGCATTCTCCCGGACCAATTGATTAAACCTAACAGTATCAAATACAGAAAAGCATCCAACATATCATGACATAACTTTGACTGTAGCTATGGTCTGTGTAAAATATGAATTGCACGGTTTGTTTTTTTATGAAATCAGTGACACAGCTCACAGCACAGTATAATGCATGCTGCCACAAGTGCAAGCTAACAACTCCAGCTAGGCCTAGTGTGTTATTGTATACATGAATGGTCAATCCCAGGGGCGCAACTTTGGTTTTAGAAGTGGGGGACATAAACACTCCAAACAGCCTACCCGACCTTTCGGAGGCGTCTGCATGGTCCTAAAGCACACCTAGCCTCGTTTTGTATCATATTCTAAGCATAAAACTGGGGACAGGACACAATTTCAGAATGGTGGTGGGACATGTCCCTCCCCGTCCCCAGTGAAAGTTGCTCCCCTGGTCAATCCATTAGTGTAACTATCTTCTAGTAAAATGTCATGATTACAGTATTCAGCTGCTGAACTTCCTTTTTGTTCTAAAGCTGTGACTTCTGTGGAAATGTTCAATGTAATGGCAGTGAAGATCACAGGAACAAAATAAACGTATGACTTATAGCCCACTCAATGTATGGTAAAGTAGAGCATCAGTTGTGAGAAAGATCACAGTGGAAAGTAGCACATCACACCACCACAAATATAGCACATGTAAATGGTCACAGGCTGTGGATTTATAACGTTATTTGTGCCTGTGATGCTTGTGCAAGAATTTTGTCTGGCAAGAGGTTGTCTGTTGCAATACAGTTTCATAATGAATGCCTTCACAGGAATTGTTACCCTGCCTAAACAAAGTTGTCTTAAACAAACAAACAAAAAACTTTGAGATAAGGTATCGCCTACACATGTCCAGTAACCAATGATGCAGTAATCACAAAACTCTTCAGATGGTCTGTCCTTGATGACACTTCATTTTCCCGGTTATGGCATGGCAAGGTTTGTGTGTGTGTTATGACAGGCTATAGGTGTTAGTTAAGGCAGGTTCCAGGGCCTGGTGCTATGGGGTCTACATATCAGGGAAATGGCTCCATCTACAGGGACTCTACTGGGCTTCCAAATACCCCATGTGACATCATCTCGGGCCAGTTAGGAGTGCTGCAAACAAACAAACTGTAGTCAGGGATTTGAGGTGAGGCAGTGTACACAAACATCTCAGCAACGTCTCTATAACATCTCAAGTACCACATCAATATAATCTAACGTTAATATAATCTGTGTAATATAACCTGCACTTTTTAGTCCTTATGTTTCATCCCCGGGACCACCCATACACAAAAATGTATGCACGCATGACTGTAAGTCGCTTTGGATAAAAGCGTCTGCTAAATGGCATATTATTATTATATGATTTTCAGTGATACACACAGTACTACACATTTTGACCGGGTACATTTTAACTGGTTGAACATTACCATCTACTGAAAATAGTAAGCACTGCAGGTGTTCCCACACTGTATCCTGGCTACCCAATAAAATAACCAACATAAACCAGGCATGAGGCAAAAGCCATAGTTCAGAAAAGAGGTGGAGAGAGTCATGGTGGACACCTTATGCTACCAAGGGAGTCAAGAGGTAAATCAAGTAAGTAATCTAAGGAGAGATAATTGACCAGTGGTGGAAAAAGTACCCAATTGTCATACTTGAGAAAAAGTATAGATACCTTAATGGAAAGTTGCTGAAGTAAAAGTGAAAGTCAGCCAGTAAAACACTACTTGAGTAAAAGTCTAAAAGTATTCGGTTTTAAATATACTTAAGTATCAAAAGTAACTGTAATTGTAAAATCTACTTAAGTATCAAAAGTATAAATCATTTAAAATGCCTTATATTGAGCAAAGCAGACAGCACCATTTTCATATTTTTAAAATGTATGGATAGCCAGCGGCACATTCCAACACTCAGACATTATTTACAAAAGATGCATTTGTGTTTAGTGAGTCCACCAGGCCAGAGGGAGTAGGGATGACCACGTGTTCTCTTGATAAGTGTTTGAATTTGAGCATTTTCCTGTCCTGCTAAGCATAAAAAATTGAATGAGTACTTTTGGTAGTCAGGTAAAATGTATGGAGTAAAAAGTACAATATTTTCTTTAGGAATGTAGAGAAGTAAAAGTTCTCAAAAATATGAATAGTAAAGAACATACACCCCAAAACACTACTTAATTGGTACTTTTAGTACTTTTACTTAGGTACTTTACACAACTGTAATTTACATTCTTAATCACGCAGCACATTGTCTTTGAGCACTGTACAAATAAAATCAGGTCCAGTGCGTCGCCTCACGTCACTTGTTGATCCTGTTCATGCATGCTGAACACACCGCTCGCATTACGTGTGCAAGTGTTGCAAAATAAATGTACACATACAGTGGGGAAAATTTTTATTTAGTCAGCCACCAATTGTGCAAGTTCTCCCACTTAAAAATATGAGAGAGGCCTGTAATTTTCATCATAGGTACACGTCAACTATGACAGACAAATTGAGGAAAAAAATTCCAGAAAATCACATTGTAGGATTTTTAATGAATTTATTTGCAAATTATGGTGGAAAATAAGTATTTGGTCACCTACAAACAAGCAAGATTTCTGGCTCTCACAGACCTGTAACTTCTTCTTTAAGAGGCTCCTCTGTCCTCCATTTGTTACCTGTATTAATGGCACCTGTTTGAACTTGTTATCGGTATAAAAGACACCTGTTCACAACCTCAAACAGTCACACTCCAAACTCCACTATGGCGAAGACCAAAGAGCTGTCAAAGGACACCAGAAACAAAATTGTAGACCTGCACCAGGCTGGGAAGACTGAATCTGCAATAGGTAAGCAGCTTGGTTTGAAGAAATCAACTGTGGGAGCAATTATTAGGAAATGGAAGACATACAAGACCACTGATAATCTCCCTCAATCTGGGGCTCCACACAAGATCTCACCCCGTGGGGTCAAAATAATCACAAGAACGGTGAGCAAAAATCCCAGAACCACACGGGGGGACCTAGTGAATGACCTGCAGAGAGCTGGGACCAAAGTAACAAAGCCTACCATCAGTAACACACTACGCCGCCAGGGACTCAAATCCTGCAGTGCAAGACGTGTCCCCCTGCTTAAGCCAGTACATGTCCAGGCCCGTCTGAAGTTTGCTAGAGTGCATTTGGATGATCCAGAAGAGGATTGGGAGAATGTCATATGAAACCAAAATAGAACTTTTTGGTAAAAACTCAACTTGTCGTGTTTGGAGGACAAAGAATGCTGAGTTGCATCCAAAGAACACCATACCTACTGTGAAGCATGGGGGTGGAAACATCATGCTTTGGGGCTGTTTTTCTGCAAAGGGACCAGGACGACTGATCCGTGTAAAGGAAAGAATGAATGGGGCCATGTATCGTGAGATTTTGAGTGAAAACCTCCTTCCGTCAGCAAGGGCATTGAAGATGAAACGTGGCTGGGTCTTTCAGCATGACAATGATCCCAAACACACCGCCCGGGCAACGAAGGAGTGGCTTCGTACGAAGCATTTCAATGTCCTGGAGTGGCCTAGCCAGTCTCCAGATCTCAACCCCATAGAAAATCTTGGAGGGAGTTGAAAGTCTGTGTTGCCCAGCGACAGCCCCAAAACATCACTGCTCTAGAGGAGATCTGCATGGAGGAATGGGCCAAAATACCAGCAACAGTGTGTGACAACCTTGTGAAGACTTACAGAAAACGTTTGACCTGTGTCATTGCCAACAAAGGGTATATAACAAAGTATTGAGAAACTTTTGTTATTGACCAAATTCTTATTTTCCACCATAATTTGTAAATCAATTCATTAAAAATCCTACAATGTGATTTTCTGGAATTTTTTTCCTCATTTTGTCTATCCTAGTTGACTTGTACCTATGATGAAAATTACAGGCCTCTCTCATCTTTTTAAGTGGGAGAACTTGCACAATTGGTGGCTGACTAAATACTTTTTTTCCCCACTGTACATGTTATTCAATAATTGCATCCAAACTGCTCACATGCATCAACAGGCGACTTCGTAGCCAGGCACTAAAATAGAACTTGGTTCTATTTGTGAAGCTTGAAGCGCTGCAAGTCCCGCCTCTCCCATCTCTTCATTTGTTTTTAGGAGCATATACCCACGTGGGTGATTGAAAGATTAACTGAGGTCCACTCTCCAGTCCAGTTGGTGGTGGTAATGTACCTTAAAGTTGGTTGCCAACCACCATTTAAAGTCCAAAGAAGAAGAAGAAGCATGAAGGAGGAGAGATTAATAGAAACTAACTGGGTTTACACTTCTATTTGTGGATTAATTGTCGAGTATAGGACCTTGTGCATTTTAGGCAAAATAATAACCCAATGTTTATATCCCAGGACAAACTAGCTAGCAACAGCAAGCTAGCTAGCTAAATTGCCATGAATGTTTAATGCTTTTCGACCTGTCCCCAAATTAATATAGTTGGTTCGGAGTTTGTTTGATATTTCAACCTGCGTGTCCTGATCACGTCTGGTGTGGATGGACAAAATCAACATGCGTGCGATGGTGCACCCGGACGCACGCGCACGCCTGGTCTAGTCAGCATGTAAAAAAGGCGCATGAACGCTATGTACCAGAGACAGATAATCTCTATACATTACTCACTTTCCATACATAGTACATTGACCTTCAGCTTTTAAAGTGTCTTGAGAGTGATAGGTTTAAGTTATAGAAGAGTCTGGGGCTGCGTCTCAAATGGTACCCTATTCCCCTTAGTGCCCTACTTTTGACCAGAGTCCTATGGTCAAAAGAAGTGCATTGATTATATAGGCAATAGTGTACCATTTGGGATGCACTTTTGGAGAATGTGTGACCGACAATGTCCAACTCAAAACGTTTCAGTATTTTAGTTATACTGTATACTTGCCAGCTATACCTTTGGGTAAATCTATTTGAATTCAATCTTTTTTTTGCAGCACCACTTTTGATTTGAACGAAACCTTGTCTTCATCACTGGAAAAGATAAACGGTTGAGATTGATTTCATTTAAAAGCTTAGAAACAGGGTTGTCAAACTATTCTATAATTTCGGGGGGGAAATGGTTTTTAATAAAAATGTAATCTTTTAACCTTTAATGTAGATGAACTCTGATTTATTTCATGTTCGCAATCGTATATGTTGTAGCTTAGACCCCATTTTACATGATCTAAGGTTTTGGTGTTGTGCCCGCCATCGATTGAGACACAACATGCTCTTGAATACAGGGTGGTGTCATTTTTGGCTGATAAATCTGCTAAAATATAAATAAAATGGAACCACAAAGATGGTTGGAGGTCCAAACATCAAAGAACGTTGACTTGAATGGGAATATCTGTTGTTTTAAATTATACTGTCAGTCCTCCATAGGAAACCTATTGAAATCATATAAATATAGATTATAGAATGTACATTATCATTTAAGTTGATATTCAAAAGTGGATGGACCGGCGTTCATCTTTGTGGTAGTAATTAGAAGTTTCAATTCAATTTTCATTTCAATGATTTCTATGATTGAAAAACAAAACAGTTATGTTTTATTATCAAATACACTGGATAGGTGCAGTGAAATGTCTTGATTTACAGGGTCAGCCATTTTAGTACGGCGCTCCTTTGAAAAAATGTGGATTAAGTGCCTTGCTCAAGAACACATCGACAGAGTTTTCAACTTGTCGGCTTGTTTTCAACTTGTCGGCTCAGGTATTCAAACCAGCGACCTTTCTTCAAATGAAATAGCACACACCCTGTATTCAAGAGCATGTTGTGTCTCAACCGATGGCAGGCACAACACAAAAAACTCAGATGATGTGGAATAGGGTCTAAGGTACAACATCTGCAAATATGTATATATTATTGAAGGTGTTTTTAGATAATTTACGCTAAAGTTGAAAGGTTATATCATTTTTATTAAAACACTTTTTTTCCCCAGAAATAATTAGTTTGACACACCGTTACTGTTTGTAAGCTTAAATGATTTGTAAGCTTTTACCTGATAACAAACTCAATTGTTTATATTTTCCAGTGATGAAGACATGCATGTCTCATGGTATGCAAAATGGGTAATACATGTAATATGACGTCTCCAAGTAAGCTTTTCAAGCCATAGCCCCAAATACTTAAATTATTTTAGCCTTTCCATTAATTCTCCATATAATCGAACACTGACATATTCCTTTATCTTTTTGTTAGCAAACAACATGTGGTAGGATTTAGATAAAGATAACTTGAAACCCCATGATATGGACCATTCCTCTACTGCTACAACAGTATTTTCTCTATTACATGAGGAATATTCCTTGCCCTTTTCCAAATGGCACCATCATCTGCATAAAAGGCCGCCCCTATACCCTGTCCGATATTGCCAAACATATCATCAATCATCAACGTGAATAAGATAGGACTAATAGCACTACCCTGTGGAGTTCCGTTTTCCCTCGATAACTTCGATTCCACCCTGACCTGGAAGATTTGGTCAAACAAGTAATCCATAATCCAGTTGGACATTCTCCCACTGCCCACTTATACCCATTCCATTCAATTTAATCAGTACACCTTCCCGTCACATTGTACAGTGGGGAAAAAAAGTATTTAGTCAGCCACCAATTGTACAAGTTCTCCCACTTAAAAAGATGAGAGAGGCCTGTAATTTTCATCATAGGTACACATCAACTATGACAGACAAATTCAGAGAAAAAAATCCAGAAAATCACATTGTAGGATTTTTAATGAATTTATTTGCAAATTATGGTGGAAAATAAGTATTTGGTCACCTACAAACAAGCAAGATTTCTGGCTCTCACAGACCTGTAACTTCTTCTTTAAGAGGCTCCTCTGTCCTCCACTCGTTACCTGTATTAATGGCACCTGTTTGAACTTGTTATCAGTATAAAAGACACCTGTCCACAACCTCAAACAGTCACAATCCAAACTCCACTATGGCCAAGACCAAAGAGCTGTCAAAGGACACCAGAAACAAAATTGTAGACCTGCACCAGGCTGGGAAGACTGAATCTGCAATAGGTAAGCAGCTTGGTTTGAAGAAATCAACTGTGGGAGCAATTATTAGGAAATGGAAGACATACAAGACCACTGATAATCTCCCTCGATCTGGGGCTCCACGCAAGATCTCACCCCGTGGGGTCAAAATGATCACAAGAAAAGTGAGCAAAAATCCCAGAACCACACGGGGGGACCTAGTGAATGACCTGCAGAGAGCTGGGACCAAAGTAACAAAGCCTACCATCAGTAACACACTACGCCGCCAGGGACTCAAATCCTGCAGTGCCAGACGTGTCCCCCTGCTTAAGGCAGTACATGTCCAGGCCCGTCTGAAGTTTGCTAGTGCATTTGGATGATCCAGAAGAGGATTGGGAGAATGTCATATGGTTAGATGAAACCAAAATAGAACTTTTTGGTAAAAACTCAACTCGTCGTGTTTGGAGGACAAAGAATGCTGAGTTGCATCCAAAGAACACCATACCTACTGTGAAGCATGGGAGTGGAAACATCATGCTTTGGGGCTGTTTTTCTGCAAAGGGACCAGGACGACTGATCCGTGTAAAGGAAAGAATGAATGGGGCCATGTATCGTGAGATTTTGAGTGAAAACCTCTTTCCATCAGCAAGGGCATTGAAGATGAAACATGGCTGGGTCTTTCAGCATGACAATGATCCCAAACACACCGCCCGGGCAACGAAGGAGTGGCTTCGTAAGAAGCATTTCAAGGTCCTGGAGTGGCCTAGCCAGTCTCCAGATCTCAACCCCATAGAAAATCTTTGGAGGGAGTTGAAAGTCTGTGTTGCCCAGCGACAGCCCCAAAACATCTCTGCTCTAGAGGAGATCTGCATGGAGGAATGCGCCAAAATACCAGCAACAGTGTGTGAAAACCTTGTGAAGACTTACAGAAAACGTTTGACCTGTGTCATTGCCAACAAAGGGTATATAACAAAGTATTGAGAAACTTTTGTTATTGACCAAATACTTATTTTCCACCATAATTTGCTAATAAATTCATTAAAAATCCTACAATGTGATTTTCTGGAATTTTTTTCCTCATTTTGTCTGTCATAGTTGACGTGTACCTATGATGAAAATTACAGGCCTCTCTCATCTTTTTAAGTGGGAGAACTTGCACAATTGGTGGTTGACTAAATACTTTTTTCCCCCACTGTATATATGCTTTTTTAATGTCAAAATATACTATTGACATCACTTGCTTGCCAATGCTTTGGTCACCTCACTACTTACTGTAACCAATTCATCAAGGGTATCCTTCCTTTTCTGATTCCACTCTGGTATGGACTTAATAGACCCCTATGTTCCAGATTATACATCAGTCTACCTACAGTCAACTTTTCCATTAATTTACAGAGATTTGATGTAAGTGCAATAGGTCTATACCTAGCAGGACTTGATGGATCTTTACCAAGCTTCATAAAAGGCAACACCACAGCATGTTTCCATCCTGATGGTAACACTCCTGTCCTCCATATTTTGTTAAATAAACTCAAAATCTTTCCCAAAACTTCTGTAGGCAGATGTTTAAACATAATGTAGCATAATCGATCCTCACCTGGAGCAGTGCAACCACACCCCATCCAAAGCCCTGTCTCCTGAGTGGCGCAGTGGTCTAAGGCACTGCATCACAGTGCTAGCTATGCCACTAGAGATCCTGGTTAGAATCCAGACTCTGTCGCAGCCGGCCGTGACCGGGAGACTCATGGGCGGCGCACAATTGGCCTAGTGTCGTCCAGGGTAGGGGAGGGAATGGCCGGCAGGGATGTAGCTCAGTTGATAGAGCATGGCGTTTGCAACGCCAGGGTTGTGGGTTCGATTCCCACGGGGGACCAGTATGAAACAAATTAAAAATAGAATATGTATTCACTAACTGTAAGTCGCTCTGGATAAGAGCGTCTGCTAAATGACTAAAATGTAAATGTATAAAATGTTCTTTCAAACATGATGAATTCAGCAGCCAGTGATTCTCCAGAATCACACATAGCGTATTACGGTATACATCTTCATGCATTCTTAGCTTTTCTTCCTTACGTCTTTTACATTCATTACCTAAGGTTTTGTCTAGAAGGGATACAGCTTTTGTCAAAAGTGACTCGTCACAGCAAGTTTAGGAGAACTTGCTTTAACGTAGCAGGTTAGGAGAATTAGGTTAAGGTTAGGAAAGGGATTAGGGTTAGCTAAAATGCAAAATGTTTTACTTTTCACGTCAATTTGACTGAAGCTGTATCTAGACATGACCCCTCATGACAAGAGTGAGGATGAATTAAATGTTGTGGCAGGTGCAGTGATGACTGCTGAGAAGAAAATAGAGATACGTGCTCCAGTAGTTCAGAGATGGAACTTGTTGAGAGTGAGGGTGTAGTACCTGCGGTGAGGACCGCCGAGTTCGGGCCTCGTCCCAAGGAAGATAAGGATGATTTTGGCCCAGTGGGAGTGAGATTTGTAGAGAGAATGGATCCTTGCTTTTTGGTTGATCCATATGTGGTGTCAGGTTGGGTGGATGAGAGGTTGGGTACTGTTGAGTTGGTGAAGGTAACTCAGAATGGACTCGTGATGATTTATTGTGTTTCCTCCGCCCAGAGGGAGAGGGCGCTCCGGATTACGAGATTAGGGACAAGAATTGTGACATGCTTTGCTCTCCGCAGCAGGGAGCTATTGAAAGGAGTGATAACAGGGGTGGCATTAAGTGTTGAGGAGGAGCAGTTGAAATGGAAGATTCCCGGTGTCTGTGACGCCCACCGTTTGGTGAGCCGTAGATCCGGTGGGGAAACGGAGAAGACATTATCTGTCATGCTGAGTTTTGATGCAGAGTAGTTACCAGATAAGGTCAAGGTAGGACGTGTCAGTTATCCCGTGAGAGTTTATGTTCCGAAAATATTACAGTGTTTTAGGTGTTAAGGTTATGGGCATTTTGCAGCAGTTTGTAGGAGGGAGATGCATAGATGTGTGCAGGAGGGCATGAGACGAAGGAATGTGTGGTATCAGTGGAGAAAGTTGTGTGTGTTAGTTGTGGGGGTGATCATGGGGCTGGAGATCGGAGGTGTCTGGTGAGAGAAAGGCAGATTGAGGTTGCCAGGGTTAGAGTAGTACAAAAAGTGTCCTATGCCGAAGCAGTGAAGAGAGTGGTAGAGGAAGATGGGTACCGGGTGAGGGATCCTGAGAGGATTCATGTGAGTAGGCAGAGACCGAGAGTGATGGGAAGAATATGTGCTTCAGTAAAGTGGGATTTTTAGCATTTATAGCCATGGTTGTTAATTGTTCTGCAGAAATTGATAGAAAGTCACAGAAAATAGAGGTTGTGGTGGCAGCTGCAGGGGGTGTTGAGTGGTAGTGATATGTCCTCTCAGACCGTTGGTCTGGACTAGGACTAGATAGGGTTAAATAGTGGAATGGATTTTGAGAGAGGGCTAATAGGTGATAGGGCAATTTTCCTTGTCCCCAAGTTTGTATTATTCTATCAAATAATATAATGTAGGTAGGCCGTGAATGGCAGTAGGTGGCGGTGTGTGTGCACCTAAAAGTTAGATGTGATCCGCCAACCAAATCCCAAAGAAGAAGAAGACAAGAAAATTGGTGAAAGTGTGTTCACGCTCAACCTGTCTGCGCTCTTGGTGCGCCAAACACGTCTGGTAGATTTATTAATAGGCCTACAAGTGGCGTGGCGTGTACTGTAGGCAAATCCAATTAAGCCACAAAAAACATGTGTTTATGGATCAGCTCTGGTGATACATAAGTGGATAATGCATTGCAAACGTGTAACGTTAATTGAGGCTATAGATACGGAAGCCTTGCAATGCGTATCCACGTCATACATTGGACAATCTTTTTTGTTGTTGTATTTTACCCCCTTTTCGTGATATCCAATACGTTCAATGGAATGACGTAGGTTATGAGGTTGCGCAGTGCAAGACTTCCGTATCTATAGCCTAAATTAAAGTTACAACATATAGCTATCACAATTAGTAATTGCTAGCTAGCTAGTTTAGCACCTATAACGTGTCGTATACGTAAGGTCAAGAAGAAATGGATAAAAGGTAGATTTATTTGTACGATTGGTGTTGTGAACTAACCACGTAGGTAGCTAGCTAACCAGTTAAACAGATGCTGTTGATAAATAACCTTATAACGTTGGCTACAAAGACAAAGCAAGACCCAAGTTATTGTAGTTAACTTAGCAGAAGTGTTAGTTAGATCTTGGCTAGCTAACGAATTCATTAGGCCTGCTTTTATCTTTATTTGATACGTAAGTTAGCGTTGCCTAACTTCCTTAACTGGCCAGCTGACTTATCTATAAGAACATAACTATGTCGAATTCTTAATTGTCAGGAGCTAACTAGCTGAAGTAGCCTAAACGTGGCCAATTATCTAGCTAGCTACTAGTTCATATGGCTGTGAGGAGCCTGACCTTGGTCTGTTAGACAGAGATGGATCATAGCTAACCAAACATTAATCATTAGCTAGCTTGCCAACCCACCCAAGGCACATGCGTTGAGTGTTGTCCCTCCCACGACTTTAGTCCACTCAACAAATGTAGCTAGGGAGCCTAACTCTCAGTATGTAGCAAGTAGGCCTGTCTAGGTAGTGAGGAAGGTCCCTGCTATCTCAAATAAATTGTATAGGTCTGTACTTCAGAGACCTCTTACCGTTCGTTACCTGCACTCACAAGTTAGCCTATGACACACACTTCACTGCATCTTTTGTTTTGGCTAGTTTATACGTAGACTACATTGTTGCTTTACACATACTTTTATATATGGATGCAGTCTAGTCGAAGGCATTTCAAGTACAGTAAAGTAACAGTTCCTTAGGCAGAGAAAAAACTAGGCCTATGGAAAATGTGCAATGGGGAGGAACGTATCATCTGTTGCAACATGTCCTTTAGGTTGACTCTAATCCTTTGGAATGCACCCACCTGTCAGTGCCAATATGGGCCATTCACATCTGTGTTATGATTAATTGCTCAGCCTTTCTTTCATATTCAGCCAGACCACTGTGTTTATAACCCTGCTAGTCTCGTTCCCAACCATAACATGCTCTATCACTACTCCACAGGTGCTGGTTGCCAGTTTGCGTCATCTTGTTGATGGAACTCCAAGGTATTAATATCAGTCATACGTTATGTTGTTTGTTCTTATTCTGCATGTGCAAAACGGCATATTGATGTCTGTGTCAGATGGATTCATTGGAGGCTAATTTTGATGTCTGTGTTTTGTAGTCTCTTCACAGGAGAGAGTTGAAGGTTTTACAAGAGGAAAGGTTATTTTACCATGTCGGTACAATGCGATGCCTATTGAAGAGGTCACCATATTTTGGCGATACAAGGATGACCGTAATGTCTACAATATTGTCAGTGGAAAAGCAGACTTGACAGACCAAGACCGTCAGTTCAGAGACAGAACCAGGATGTTCCCTGAGGAATGGGCAAACGGCAACTTCTCTCTCCTACTGACTGATATCAAGGACATCGATAGTGGGAGTTATTCATGTTTCATACCAACAATGCACATTCTTCGTCAAGTGGAATTTTCTGTTCAAGGTTTGCATTACAACCAAGTTTAACATACAATTAATTGAGAATGGTCATGATTCAGCCTTAGCTTATCTATACAGTATTGGAATATCCATCAACAGTTTTAAGAAGTTGATGATACAGTATGATAACTCTAAGGAAAATGCATTGTTATTTCTTGAACTGCATTGTTGGTTAAGGGCTTGTAAGTAAGCATTTCACGGTAAGGTCTACACCTGTTGTATTCGGCGCATGTGACAGAGAATTTGGTTTGATTTGATTTGAAATGTCCCTCTTTATTTTACAGAGAAACCAACTCCTGAGCCTAAAGTTGATCCTAGGAGCAGCAGCATGAGTATCAGAGAGCTGAACCAGAGCCTCTTCCTGTTTCTCCTCCTCAGTCCAACTCTCCACTTCCTTTGACTTACAGCACAGAAATTAGTCTTTGTGCCACTTATGAGACTGTTGACAAGTTCTGAGTGTTTAAACTGCTGAAATACGTATTTATTCTCAAATGTATGTAATAGGAGACTGCAAATATACCTCTTGCTAGAACCACCTTTCAAGAGGTGAGGGAAAAAGTTTTTCCAAATTGCCTGTAGACACAGTGTGTTTACTGATAGAACCACAGCAACTTCTGCACTTATGTAAGTTTTGCTTTTGTCAACTATATTTCATGCACTTTTAATGCAATATTTGTTGCTGACAAATGTATAAAGTTTTTTTCAACCCAGGGTCATATGTAAAATCAAAATTGGAAATTGGAAATGGCATAGAAATATGATTGTGTCAGTGTGTCCCTCTTGTCAACAAGATGCAGCTTTACTTACCAAGTTATTGAAATATCTCCAGATCAGTTATTAATATTGTACTACCAAATGACAGATGTTTTGTTGAGAACTTGAGATTGAACATGTGCTGCCCAGTGAAAATGTTATTTCAGTCAACCTTTCAATTAGAAAGTTGATTACTTGGACACCACAGTGTTATTAAAGGAAACATATTCACTTCCTCAATGCTCTTCATTGAAGAGTGTTTCTTTTAGCATTTTGCAAACTATGGTTTGATCATGTGTTTGCACAGTGTGTTCAGATAGATATCTGTTAGGAGGAAGTCAGTTTAGTCTCAAAGATATATCACAGCTCTGAGGATGTCGAGGATTGTTGCCTGTCTGTTCTGTAAGACCATTTCTTATTTTTAGCTTATTTCATTTACATTTCTTTGACTATAAATGAAGTGTCTCATGGATTATTTTCTTCTTAGGTGTTTTAAAACTGTGTGTTGGAGCTGAGGCTTTGTCAGAGACACTGGTAGAACTTGGACACAATGCAACTCTGAACTGTTCTCTTACTGGAACTGATGTACACTGGTACATACAACACCAACTACAGCCTCCACTGGCCATACTCCGCTCTTTCACTAGTAGTAGTCCTGCTGCTTTTTATTACAATCATCATTTTAGACAGAAATATTCATTAGAAACAGGAAATCGATTGTTAATACAGAATGTAACAGTAGATGAGAATGGAGTGTACTACTGTGCAAAGAAAGAAAGAGATATTTTCCTATTCAGCAATGGAACCAGACTCATGACCACTGGTAAGTGCACATTTTATTCAATGATCAACATACTATATTTTGTGTAAAATATAATTTTGTGAAGTGTTTTTGTTCATGTTTAACGCAGCAAGGTGCAAGACCACTACAGACATTTTACATCCACTTTGAGTAACATAACTCAAAGTGGATGTAGGCTATACATATTTTCCATAACCCTGCAGGTCTCAAATCAATGAATGAAACAAGAAACACAAGTTTGAAGCTCCGTAAGTGGTTATGTGTTTATAATTTTTCTACTGATTTAATTGTGACTTGAATAGTCTGGAAGGTGTTTTAATGAGTGTAAATATATTGTGCTTATTTAGGCTATCAAATTTTGTTGAAATAAAATGCAGTACTTTAAAAAAAGTACATTTGGCAATTTCAGTTGATCCTGAAGCCTCAGAGAAACCCAGAGACTTCAACAAAATGTGGCTAAAAGGTCTTCTCATTGGATCTGGGGTCTTGAATGCAGTTCTCATTTTATTGGCGTCAGGTGTGTTTCTACACTCTTAAAATAGGGTTTGTTAGTTACCTAGTAACATCTTGGTGGTACTGTGTGGCTCAGTTGGTAGAGCATGGCACTTGCATCGCCAGGGTTGTGGGTTTGATTCCCGGTGCCACCCATATGTAAAATGTATTCACTCATGACTGTAAGTCGCTTTGGTTAAGAGTGTCTGCTAAATGGCATATTATTATATTTTTTATCTTACTAAAACTTTTCTTTAGACTGGGTACCAGGCTAACCTTTCCTGCCTTTACATGCAATGTCAGGACTACCTGTTCCTGTACTTTTGTCTGCATGCAGACCCAAAACCCACTGCAATATGTAAGATGTTACTCAGTGATGTGTGATCACAATAGTCTATACCAATTCCATCTATATGGGTAATCTTATCCATTTCAGTGCTGTGGAAGAGAGCTGCTTGCCAGAAGAATCCTGACTCTCCTCCAACCTCTGAACCACCTGAAAGGGCAGACGGGCCAGAGGTCAGTATCTGTAGTGGGAATATGGATATCATAACATGTCTACATTTATGAAGGACAGGTGGTTTACACACATATCCACATTGTTTTTCAGTATGAAGTGATACATCTGGTACACCCACTGAGAGGACCAAGCCCAGACTGCATAGCCTCAACTATTTACTCCAGAGTCCAGTTTCCAAATCCTGAACTCACAACTAGTGCTTAATAAGGTGCCAAATCTGTATCTACCCTTCCTCTTCAGTCTGGGTTTAACATATCTGGGCTATTATGATAATAGTTATGACTTTGGTGGATAATGTGAACTACAATATGACTTTGGTAGATAATGTTAATCAACTGTGAATATTCATATCTTTGTATACAGTATCTAATGCTGCTCTTTGTCACTATGGTCTTTATACCAGTCAGCAATATCTTTCAAGGAAATTGTTACTTTTGTGTCTTGATTCATGTTTTTCATTGTTCATTGCTGGAAATAAGTTTTCATTTGTGCCTGTCTTGAAAGTCATTTGTCTCCTTTTTTGTGAAGCAGCGAGGAAGAGGTTTGTGTATTTCTGTAGAAAAAGCCCCCAAGCCTTTTGTACATTTACATTTACATTTTAGTCATTTAGCAGACGCTCTTATCCAGAGCGACTTACAGGAGCAATTAGGGTTAAGTGCCTTGCTTAAGGGCACATTGTAGTTTATTGATGCTGCATCAACCACACATATCCTGTTTGAGAGCTTAGCCGCTTACTGAGCAGCACACGTGTCCCAATTACTGTACAATTTACCATTTTTAATACTGACTTTTTCAAGCATTCAATTAAAGTTGGAAATGTTAAGTTCATTAAAAAGCTAACTGCATGTGCCCTATAACACCTTTGTGAGTAGAAAGTAGTGGTTTGTATATTTTAGTTGTTTAAATTAAGACCACTGTAAGAAAGGTCATGTCAGTGTGCTGCACTTTTTTCAAACGTCAGTGTGTTGCACTTTTTTCAAACAACATAAAATCTCTGTTTTGGAATAAACCACCTCTTATTTGAAGTACTCTACCTACATTGCCTTCAAATTAAGATCGTCCACAAAACAAAGCATTTATAAACAGCATGTTTTAATGGCAGTGGTACCAGTAACCTATCACTAAATGGTCATCAAGGTCACAAGGTGTGTCTTAAAGCTAGAATCCTTAATTGAAACAATAACAAAGTGGACACCCCGCCTCAATTTTGGTAAAAACCTGAAGGATGGGCCTGGAGAAATGTAATCACTCAAATTCGTAGACAGAGCTATGGACAGCATCCATGATTTAAAAAATTATAGTTTTAACCATGCTTTGAGGCTACACAGTGTGTGTTTACAAACAAGCTTACAGTGGGGGGAAAAGTATTTAGTCAGCCACCAATTGTGCAAGTTCTCCCACTTAAAAAGATGAGAGAGGCCTGCAATTTTCATCATAGGTACACGTCAACTATGACAGACAAATTGAGGAAAAGAATTCCAGAAAATCACATTGTAGGATTTTTAATGAATTTATTTGCAAATTATGGTGGAAAATAAGTATTTGGTCACCTACAAACAAGCAAGATTTCTGGCTCTCACCGACCTGTAACTTCTTCTTTAAGAGGCTCCTCTGTCCTCCACTCGTTACCTGTATTAATGGCACCTGTTTGAACTTGTTATCAGTATAAAAGACACCTGTCTACAACCTCAAACAGTCACACTCCAAACTCCACTATGGCCAAGACCAAAGAGCTGTCAAAGGACACCAGAAACAAAATTGTAGACCTGCACCAGGCTGGGAAGACTGAATCTGCAATAGGTAAGCAGCTTGGTTTGAAGAAATCAACTGTGGGAGCAATTATTAGGAAATGGAAGACATACAAGACCACTGATAATCTCCCTCGATCTGGGGCTCCACGCAAGATCTCACCCCGTGGGGTCAAAATGATCACAAGAACGGTGAGCAAAAATCCCAGAACCACACGGTGGGACCTAGTGAATGACCTGCAGAGAGCTGGGACCAAAGTAACAAAGCCTACCATCAGTAACACACTACGCCACCAGGGACTCAAATCCTGCAGTGCCAGACGTGTCCCCCTGCTTAAGCCAGTACATGTCCAGGCCCGTCTGAAGTTTGCTAGAGTGCATTTGGATGATCCAGAAGAGGATTGGGAGAATGTCATATGGTCAGATGAAACCAAAATATAACTTTTTGGTAAAAACTCAACTCGTCGTGCTTGGAGGACAAAGAATGCTGAGTTGCATCCAAAGAACACCATACCTACTGTGAAGCATGGGGGTGGAAACATCATGCTTTGGGGCTGTTTTTCTGCAAAGGGACCAGGACGACTGATCCGTGTAAAGGAAAGAATGAATGGGGCCATGTATCGTGAGATTTTGAGTGAAAACCTCCTTCCATCAGCAAGGGCATTGAAGATGAAACATGGCTGGGTCTTTCAGCATGACAATGATCCCAAACACACCGCCCAGGCAATGAAGGAGTGACTTCGTAAGAAGCATTTCAAGGTCCTGGAGTGGCCTAGCCAGTCTCCAGATCTCAACCCCATAGAAAATCTTTGGAGGGAGTTGAAAGTCTGTGTTGCCCAGCGACAGCCCCAAAACATCACTGCTCTAGAGGAGATCTGCATGGAGGAATGGGCCAAAATACCAGCAACAGTGTGTGAAAACCTTGTGAAGACTTACAGAAAACGTCTGACCTGTGTCATTGCCAACAAAGGGTATATAACAAAGTATTGAGAAACTTTTGTTATTGACCAAATACTTATTTTCCACCATAATTTGCAAATAAATTCATTAAAAATCCTACAATGTGATTTTCTGGATTTTCTTTTCTCATTTTGTCTGTCATAGTTGACGTGTACCTATGATGAAAATTACAGGCCTCTCTCATATTTTTAAGTGGGAGAACTTGCACAATTGGTGGCTGACAAAATACTTTTTTGCCCCACTGTATATTTTGGGTTCTGATGGGATACGACAGTTGAACTAAGCTCATGAGGCATTTATAACTTATATTCCTCAAGAATCAATGGGTGTATCATTAATCTATAATAAAAGTCCAAAAATGGATGTAGAAACTAAGGATTCTAGCTTTAATACCAGGTAGAGGGGCCTTTTTCAATAGAATTTCCTGCTCTGTATATTTTTACTTTTGACCTTCTGCATAATGAGAATGTGGTCATTAAGCGAGAGACTAATTGATGTTCACCACTTCCTCTTCACACTTTGCACAGACTTGTGCTTCATGTGGAAACTTTAAGCAAGTTAACAATGACCTTACACATCATTATGTTTGTGTTTTTTCATCACTTTTTGAAGTTTTAACTTAGTTAACTTGACTACTTTTAAGTTAGGTGTTCCACTAGTAATGTAAGCTGAAAGCTAACTGACCATAAAGACATGCGTATATGAAAGGGGGGAGGGGGGTCAATAAAATAAATAAAGTAAATAAAGTAGTGCAGTAGGTATGACTCATGGCCCACTCAGTTGAAGGTAAAGTAGAACAGTAGGTATGACTCATGGCCCACTCAGTTAAAGGTAAAGTAGAACAGTAGGTATGACTCATGGCCCACTCAGTTAAAGGTAAAGTAGAACAGTAGGTATGACTCATGGCCCACTCAGTTAAAGGTAAAGTAGAACAGTAGGTATGACTCATGGCCCACTCAGTTGAAGGTAAAGTAGAACAGTAGGTATGACTCATGGCCCACTCAGTTGAAGGTAAAGTAGAGCAGTAGGTATGACTCATGGCCCACTCAGTTAAAGGTAAAGTAGAACAGTAGGTATGACTCATGGCCCACTCAGTTGAAGGTTAAGTAGAGCAGTAGGCATGACTCATTGCCCACTCAGTTGAAGGTAAAGTAGAGCAGTAGGCATGACTCATGACCCACTCAGTTGAAGGTAAAGTAGAGCATCAGTTTTGAGAAAGATCACAGTGGAAAGTAGCACACCACACCACCACAAAAATAGCACATGTAAATGGTCACAGCCTGTGGTTTTATAACGGTATTTGTGCCTGTAATGCTTGTGCAAGAATTTGTCTGGCAAGAGGTTGTCTGTTGCAATACACTTTTATAATGAATGCCTTCACAGGAATTGTTACCCTGCCTAAACAAAGTTGTCTTAAACAAACAAACAAAAAACTTTGAGATAAGGTATAGCCTACACATGTCCAGTAAATAATGTATAATGATTTAGCCATAGCTTCTGGACCAATTATGCAATAATCACTAAACTCTTCAGATGGTCTGTCCTTGATGACACTTCATTTTCCCGGTTATGGCATGGCAAGGTGTGTGTGTGTTATGACAGGCCATAGGTGTTAGTTAAGGCAGGTTCCAGGGCCTGGTGCTATGGGGTCTACATATCAGGGAAATGGCTCCATCTACAGGGACTCTACTGGGCTTCCAAATACCCCATGTGACATCATCTCGGGCCGGTTAGGAGTGCTGCAAACAAACAAACTGTAGACAGGGATTTGAGGTGAGGCAGTGTACACAAACGTCTCAGAAAAGTCTCTATAACATCTCAAGAACCACATCAATATCATCTAACGTTAATATAATATGTGTAATATAACCTGCACTTTTTAGTCCTTATGTGTGATTTTCAGTGAAACACACAGTACTACACATTTTGACCGGGTACATTTTAACTGGTTGAACATTACCATCTACTGAAAATAGTAAGCACTGCAGGTGTTCCCACACTGTATCCTGGCAACCCAACAAAATAACCAACAGAAACCAGGCATGAGGTAAAAGCCCTAGCGCAGAAAATAGGTGGACACGTTATGCTCCCAAGGGAGTCAATACGTAAATCATCTAGGAGAGACAATTGACCAGTGGTGGAAAAAGTTCCCAATTGTCATACTTGAGTAAAAGTATAGATACCTTAATAGAAAGTTACTCAAGTAAAAGTGAAAGTCAGCCAGTAAAATACTACTTGAGTAAATGTATTTGGTTTTAAATATACTTAAGTATCAAAAGTAAACGTATAAATCATTTAAAATTCCTTATATTGAGCAAAGCAGACAGCACCATTTTCTTGTTTTTAAAATGTATGGCACATTCTAACACTCAGAAATTATTTACCAAAGATGCATTTATGTTTAGTGAGTCCACCAGGGCAGAGGCAGTAGGGATGACCACATGTTCTCTTGATAAGTGCTTGAATTTGACCATTTTCCTGTCCTGCTAAGCATGAATTTGACAATTTTCCTGTCCTGCTAAGCATTCAAAATTGAACGAGTACTTTTGGTTGTCAGGGAAAATGTATGGAGTAAAAATAACAATATTTTCTTTAGGAATGTAGTGAAGTAAAATTAAAAGTTGTCAAAAATATGAATAGTAAAGTACAGATACCCCAAAAAACGACTTAAGTAGTACTTTAAAGTATTTTTACCTAAGTACTTTACACCACTGTAATTGACATTCTTAATCCAGCATTTACATTGTCTTTGAGCACTGTACAAATAGCTCTGGTCCAGTGCGTTGCCTCACGTCACTTGTTGATCCTGTTCATGTATGCTGAACACACCGCTCACGTTACAAAATAAATGTACACATGCATGTTATTCAATCATTGCATCCAAACTGCTCGCGCGCGTCAACGGGCTTCTGCATAGCCAGGCACTAAAATAGAACTTGGTTCTATTTGTGACGCATGATGTGCTGCAAGTCCCGCCTCTCCCATCTCCTCATTGGTTTTTAGGAGCATATACCCACATGGATGATTTAAAGATGAACTGAGGTCCACACTCCTGTCCAGTTGGTGGTGGTAATGCACCTTAAAGTTTGTTGCCAACCGCCATATAAAGTCAGAAGAAGAAGAAGCCTGAAGGAGGAGAGATTAATAGAAACTAACTGGGTTTACCCTTTTATCTGTGGATTAATTGTCGGAGTAGAGGACCTTGTGCTCTTCAGGTAAAATAACAACCCAATGTTTATATCCCAGGACAAAATACCTAGCAACAGCAAACTAGCTAGCTAAATTGCCATGAATGTTTAATGCTTTTCGACCTGTCCCCAAATTAATATAGTTGGTTCAGAGTGTTCGTTTTGATATTTCAACCTGCGTGTCCTGATCGCGTCTGGTGTGGATGGACAAAATCAACATAGGTGCGATGGGACGCATTTTTGTAAAGTGTGTGACCGCCAATGTTCAACTCAAAAGGTTTCATTAGCATGATGATGGGACTTGTATAGTATTTTAGTTATACTGTATACTTGTCAGCTGTGCCTGTGGGGAAATCATTTGAATTCAATCTGTTTTTTGACAGCACCACTTTTGATTTGAATAAAACCTTGTCGTCATCACTGGAAAAGATAAACGGTTGAGATTGATATCATTTAAAAGCTTAGAAACAGGGTTGTCAAACTATTCTATAATTTCTGGGGAAAAACTAGTTTTTTAATAAAAATGTAATATTTTTAACCTTTTAATGTAAATGAACTCCGATTTTTTTCATATTCGCAATCGCATATGTTGTAGCTTAGACCCCATTTTACATCATCTAAGGTTTTGGTGTTGTGCCCGCCATCGATTGAGACACAATATGCTCTTGAATACATGCTCTTGAATACTCAAATATAAATAAAATGGAACCACAAAGATGGTTTGAGATCCACACATCAAAGAACGTTGACTTGAATGGGAAATTCTGTTTTAAATGATACTGTCAATCCCCCATAAGAAACCTATTGAAATAATAGAAATATAGATAATAGAATAGACATGACCATTTAAGTTGATATTCAATAATAGATGGACCGGCGGTCATCTTTGTGGTACTAATTAGAATGGTGTACCATTGAAATGACTTTAACTTCTATGATTGAAAAACAAAACAATTGTGTTTTATTGTCAAATACACTGGATAGGTGCAGTGAAATGTGTTGATTTACAGGGTCAGCCATAGTAGTATGGCGCCCCTTTGAGAAAATGTGGATGAAGTGCCTTGCTCAAGAACACATCAACAGAGTTTTCAACTTGTCGGCTCAGGTATTCAAACCAGCGACCTTTCTGTTACTGGCCCAACGCTTTATCCGCTAGGCTACCCAACACCCAAATGAAATAGCACCCACCCTGTATTTAAGACCATGTTCAAATCAAATCAAATTGTATTTGTCACATGTGCCGAATACAATGCTTCCTTACAAGCCGTTAACCAACAATGCAGTTTTAAGAAAAATAAGTGTTAAGTAAAAAATAGATACTCAAAAATAAAAAACAAATAATTAAAGAGCAGCAGTAAAATAACAGTATTGAGGCTATATACAGGGGGTACCGGTACAGAGTCAATGTGCGGGGGCACAGGTTAGTCGAGGTAATTTAGGTAATATGTAGGATGTAGGTAGAGTTAAAGTGACTATGCATGTTATGCATGTTGTGTCTCAACCGATGGCAGGCACAACACAAAAATGATGTGGAATAGGGTCTAAGGTACAACATCTGCAAATATGTATATATTTTTGAACGCGTTTTTAGATAATTGACGTTAAAGTTTAAAAGTGATATCATTTTTATTAAAAAACAATTTTTTCAAGCAATAATTAGTTTGACACACTGTTACTGTTTGTAAACTATTAAATTATGTGTAAGCTTTTCATCAAACCATAGCCCCAAATACTTAAATTCTGTTACCCTTTCCGTTAGTTCTCCATATAATCGAACACTGACATCTTCCTTTATCTTTTTGTTAGTAAACAACATGTGGCAAGATTTAGATAAAGATAACTTGAAACCCCATGATATGGACCATTCCTCTACTGCTACAACAGCATTTTCTCTATTACATGAGGAATATTCCTTCTCCTTTTCCATATGACAACATCATCTGCATAAAAGGCCGCCCCTATACCCTGTCTGATATCCCCAAACATATCATCAATCATCAACGTGAATAAGATAGGACAAATAGCACTACCCTGTGGAGTTCCGTTTTCCACCTCATATTCTCTTGATAACTTCCATTCCACCCTGACCTGGAAGATTTGGTCAAACAAGAAATCCATAATCCAGTTGGACATTCTCCCACTGCCCACTAATAGCCATTCCATTCAATTTAATCAGTACACCTTCCTGTCACATTGTACAATGCTTTTTAAATGTCAAAATATAATATTGACATCACTTCCTTGCCATCGCTTTGGTCACCTCACTACTAACTGTAACCAATTCATCAAGGGTATCCTTCCTTTTCTGAATCCACTCTGGTATGGACTTAATAGACCCCTATGTTCCAGATAATACTTAAATCTACCTACAGTCAACTTTTCCATTAATTTACAGAGATTTGATGTAAGTGCAATAGGTCTATACCTAGCAGGACTTGATGGATCTTTACCAAGCTTCATAAAAGGCAACACCACAGCACGTTTCCATCCTTATTTTTAGCACTCCTGTCCTTCATATTTTGTTTAAAAAACTCAAAATAATCCCCAAAGCTTCTCTAGGTAGATGTTTAAACATAATGAAGCATAATCGATCCACATCTGGAGCAGTGCAACCACACCCCATCCAAAGCCCTCGCTATTTCAAACATTGTGAATTCAGCATCCAGTGATTCTCCAGAATCACACATAGCGTATTACGGTATACATCTTCATGCATTCTTAGCTTTTCTTCCTTACGTCTTTTACGTTCATTACCTAGGGTTTTGTCTAGAAGGGTGTTAGTTAAGGCAGGTTCCAGGACCTGGTGCTATGGGGTCTACATATCAGGGAAATGGCTTCATCTACAGCAGGGGTGTCAAAGTCAAATGGACGGAGGGCCAAATAAAAAATTTAGCTACAAGCCGAGGGCCGGACTGTTCGAATGTTCATTGAACATTTTTTAAATGACGCATATAGTCTAGTGAACCTAATTGAACCTACTGAAAACCTAACAAATATATTCCAATATGATCAGATAAATAAAGCAATATTTTCTTATGGCTCTGTCAGTAATCTTTAATTTTCAACAGACACAAAAGACAAATTTCCTTTATATAAAAATCCCCATAACATGAACATTAAATGAAAGAAACCGGTATTCAAGGCACCATCAGTAGCCTATATTTTCTATTTTAGCAAAAGTGGGCTAAATTTACTTCAAAGAAAAAAACAATAATAGCAATTTTCTATCATCCACTCAACTGAAATATTTTAAAAATATAATTGGATTGAAATACAATAAAATAAAGTGCAAAAATCTATTAATCAAAAACAACACTTTGTTTAAGGAGAAGTAACATGCAGTGAAAACAAATATTAAACTTTAACTTTTAAACTTGAACTGAGTAAAAACTCTAAATATGTGATTGCACAGTAATGTTCACTTGTTTGAGGTTGAGGGTGATACTTGGTGGTGTCCCATCTTTTCCACAAGTTCATCAATGTTCGGGGTAAGGCTCTGAGCTGAGGAAATCCTCAGAATTGAGTGGAGGTGTTCAGCAGTAAGTCGACTTCTGTGTGATGTTTTGTTCAGGTTCATCAAAGAAAACAGTTGTTCACACAGGTATGTGCTGCCAAACATAGACAACGTTTGAGCAGCCTGGATGCGCAGCTGGGGCATTTGTTCCATGTCCATATTCTTGTTTTTGTCCGCGTGTTTCGTTTCATAATGTCGTCTCAGATTATACTCTTTCAGTACCGCCACACTTTCTCCACACAGAAGACACACAGGTTTTCCAGCTACCTCCGTGAACATATACTCCGACTCCCACCTTGTTTGAAACCCCCGGTTCTCAGTGTCCACCTTCCGTTTTGCCATTTTTGATGGGTATCTGAAAGTTAATTTTACTGTGATGCTGACGACTGCTGTGCCAATAAATATTGAAATGAAGCAGCCTACTGCTCGGTGCGTCACCGTTGCATTGTGGGAAATGTAGTATTGGTGCGTGTAAAAGATCTGCGGGCTGCCGGCTTGCTGCGGTCTGCGGGCCGGTTCTAATAATAAATCAAGATCATCCCAGGGGCCGTAAAAAACCTTCTCGCGGGCCGGATGTGGCCCGCGGGCCTTGACTCTGACATATGTGATCTACAGGGACTCTACTGGGCTTCCAAATACCCCATGTGACATCATCCTCTGGGGCTGGTTTGGAGTGCTGCAAACAAACAAACTGTAGTCAGGGATTTGAGGTGAGGCAGTGTACACAAATGTCTCAGCAACGTCTCTATAACATCTCAAGTACCACATCAATATCATCTAACGTTAATATAATCTGTGTAATATAACCTGCACTTTTTAGTCCTTATGTGTCATCATGATTTTCAGTGATACACACAGTACTACACATTTTGACCGGGTACATTTTAACTGGTTGAACATTACCATCTACTGAAAATAGTAAGCACTGCAGGTGTTCCCACACTGTATCCTGGCAACCCAATAAAATAACCAACAGAAACCAGGCATGAGGCAAAAGCCATAGCGCAGAAAAGAGGTGGAGAGAGTCATGGTGGACACCTTATGCTACCAAGGGAGTCAAGAGGTAAATCAAGTAAGTCATCTAGGAGAGATAATTGACCAGTGGTGGAAAAAGTACCCAATTGTCATACTTGAGAAAAAGTATAGATACCTTAATGGAAAGTTACTGAAGTAAAAGTGAAAGTCAGCCAGTAAAACACTACTTGAGTAAAAGTCTAAAGGTATTCGGTTTTAAATATACTTAAGTATCAAAAGTAACTGTAATTGTAAAATCTACTTAAGTATCAAAAGTGTAAATCATTTAAAATGCCTTATATTGAGCAAAGCAGACAGCACCATTTTCATATTTTTAAAATGTATGGATAGCCAGCGGCACATTACAACACTCAGACATTATTTACAAAAGATGCATTTGTGTTTAGTGAGTCCACCAGGCCAGAGGCAGTAGGGATGACCACGTGTTCTCTTGATAAGTGTTTGAATTTGAGCATTTTCCTGTCCTGCTAAGCATAAAAAATTGAATGAGTACTTTTGGTAGGCAGGTAAAATGTATGGAGTAAAAAGTACAATATTTTCTTTAGGAATGTAGTGAAGTAAAAGTTCTCAAAAATATGAATAGTAAAGTACATACACCCCAAAACACTACTTAATTGGTACTTTAAAGTATTTTTACTTAGGTACTTTCCACAACTGTAATTTACATTCTTAATCACGCAGCACATTGTCTTTGAGCACTGTACAAATAAAATCAGGTCCAGTGCGTCGCCTCGCGTCACTTGTTGATCCTGTTCATGCATGCTGAACACACCGCTCGCATTACGTGTGCAAGTGTTACAAAATAAATGTACACATACATGTTATTCAATAATTGCATCCAAACTGCTCGCATGCATCAACAGGCGTCTTCGTAGCCAGGCACTAAAATAGAACTTGGTTCTATTTGTGACGCTTGAAGCGCTGCAAGTCCCGCCTCTCCCATCTCCTCATTGGTTTTTAGGAGCATATACCCACGTGGGTGATTGAAAGATGAACTGAGGTCCACTCTCCAGTCCAGTTGGTGGTGGTAATGCACCTTAAAGTTGGTTGCCAACCACCATTTAAAGTCCAAAGAAGAAGAAGAAGCATGAAGGAGGAGAGATTAATAGAAACTAACTGGGTTTACACTTCTATCTGTGGATTAATTGTCGAGTAGAGGAGCTTGTGCATTTTAGGCAAAATAATAACCCAATGTTTATATCCCAGGACAAACTAGCTAGCAACAGCAAGCTAGCTAGCTAAATTGCCATGAATGTTTAATGCTTTTCGACCTGTCCCCAAATTAATATAGTTGGTTCGGAGTTCGTTTGATATTTCAACCTGCGTGTCCTGATCGCGTCTGGTGTGGATGGACAAAATCAACATGCGTGCGATGGTGCACCCGGACGCACGCGCACGCCCGGTCAAGTCAGCATGTAAAAAAGGCGCATGAACGCTATGTACCAGAGACAGATAATCTCTATACATTCCTCACTTTCCATACATAGTACATTGACCTTCAGCTTTTAAAGTGTTTTGAGAGTGATAGGTTTAAGTTATAGAAGAGTCTGGGGCTGCGTCTCAAATGGTACCCTATTCCCCTTAGTGCCCTACTTTTGACCAGAGTCCTATGGTCAAAAGAAGTGCATTGATTATATAGGCAATAGTGTGCCATTTGGGACGCACTTTTGGAGAATGTGTGACCGACAATGTCCAACTCAAAACGTTTCAGTATTTTAGTTATACTGTATACTTGCCAGCTATGCCTGTAATCTTTTAACCTTTAATGTAGATGAACTCTGATTTATTTCATGTTCGCAATCGCATTTGTTGTAGCTTAGACCCCATTTTACATCATCTAAGGTTTTGGTGTTGTGCCCGCCATCGATTGAGACACAACATGCTCTTGAATACAGGGTGGTGTCATTTTTGGCTGATAAATCTACTAAAATATAAATAAAATGGAACCACAAAGATGGTTGGAGGTCCAAACATCAAAGAACGTTGACTTGAATGAGAATATATGTTGTTTTAAATTATACTGTCAGTCCTCCATAGGAAACCTATTGAAATCATAGAAATATAGATTATAGAATGTGCATTATCATTTAAGTTGATATTCAAAAGTGGATGGACCGGCGTTCATCTTTGTGGTAGTAATTAGAAGTTTCAATTCAATTTACATTTCAATGGTGTACCATTGAAATTACTTTAATTTCTATGATTGAAAAACAAAACAGTTATGTTTTATTATCAAATACACTGGATAGGTGCAGTGAAATGTCTTGATTTACAGGGTCAGCCATAGTAGTACGGCGCTCCTTTGAAAAAATTTGGATAAAGTTTTCAACTTGTCGGCTTGTTTTCAACTTGTCGGCTCAGGTATTCAAACCAGCGACCTTTCTTCAAATGAAATAGCACACAGCCTGTATTCAAGAGCATGTTGTTTCTCAACCGATGGCAGGCACAACACAAAAACCTCAGATGATGTGGAATAGGGTCTAAGGTACAACATCTGCAAATATGTATATATTATTGAACATGTTTTTAGATAATTTACGCTAAAGTTGAAAGGTTATATCATTTTTATTAAAACACTTTTTTTCCCCAGAAATAATTAGTTTGACACACCGTTACTGTTTGTAAGCTTAAATGATTTGTAAGCTTTTACATGATAACAAACTCAATTGTTTATATTTTCCAGTGATGAAGACATGCATGTCTCATGGTATGCAAAATGGGTAATACATGTAATATGACGTCTCCAAGTAAGCTTTTCAAACCATAGCCCCAAATACTTAAATTATTTTAGCCTTTCCATTCATTCTCCATATAATCGAACACTGACATCTTCCTTTATCTTTTTGTTAGCAAACAACATGTGGCAGGATTTAGATAAAGATAACTTGAAACCCCATGATATGGACCATTCCTCTACTGCTACAACAGTATTTTCTTTATTAAATGAGGAATATTCCTTGCCCTTTTCCAAATGGCACCATCATCTGCATAAAAGGCCTCCCCTATACCCTGTCCGATATTGCCAAACATATCATCAATCATCAACGTCAATAAGATAGGACTAATAGCACTACCCTGTGGAGTTCCGTTTTCCACCTCATATTCTCTCGATAACTTAGATTCCACCCTGACCTGGAAGATTTGGTCAAACAAGAAATCCATAATCCAGTTGGACATTCTCCCACTGCCCACTTATACCCATTCCATTCAATTTAATCAGTACACCTTCCCGTCACATTGTACAGTGGGGAAAAAAAGTATTCAGTCAGCCACCAATTGTGCAAGTTCTCCCACTTATAAAGATGAGAGAGGCCTGTAATTTTCATCATAGGTACACGTCAACTATGACAGACAAATTGAGGAAAAGAAATCCAGAAAATCACATTGTAGGATTTTTAATGAATTTATTTGCAAATTATGGTGGAAAATAAGTATTTGGTCACCTACAAACAAGCAAGATTTCTGGCTCTCACAGACCTGTAACTTCTTCTTTAAGAGGCTCCTCTGTCCTCCACTCGTTACCTGTATTAATGGCACCTGTTTGAACTTGTTATCAGTATAAAAGACACCTGTCCACAACCTCAAACAGTCACAATCCAAACTCCACTATGGCCAAGACCAAAGAGCTGTCAAAGGACACCAGAAACAAAATTGTAGACCTGCACCAGGCTGGGAAGACTGAATCTGCAATAGGTAAGCAGCTTGGTTTGAAGAAATCAACTGTGGGAGCAATTATTAGGAAATGGAAGACATACAAGACCACTGATAATCTCCCTCGATCTGGGGCTCCACGCAAGATCTCACCCCGTGGGGTCAAAATGATCACAAGAACGGTGAGCAAAAATCCCAGAACCACACGGGGGGACCTAGTGAATGACCTGCAGAGAGCTGGGACCAAAGTAACAAAGCCTACCATCAGTAACACACTACGCCGCCAGGGACTCAAATCCTGCAGTGCCAGACGTGTCCCCCTGCTTAAGGCAGTACATGTCCAGGCCCGTCTGAAGTTTGCTAGTGCATTTGGATGATCCAGAAGAGGATTGGGAGAATGTCATATGGTTAGATGAAACCAAAATAGAACTTTTTGGTAAAAACTCAACTCGTCGTGTTTGGAGGACAAAGAATGCTGAGTTGCATCCAAAGAACACCATACCTACTGTGAAGCATGGGAGTGGAAACATCATGCTTTGGGGCTGTTTTTCTGCAAAGGGACCAGGACGACTGATCCGTGTAAAGGAAAGAATGAATGGGGCCATGTATCGTGAGATTTTGAGTGAAAACCTCCTTCCATCAGCAAGGGCATTGAAGATGAAACATGGCTGGGTCTTTCAGCATGACAATGATCCCAAACACACCGCCCGGGCAACGAAGGAGTGGCTTCGTAAGAAGCATTTCAAGGTCCTGGAGTGGCCTAGCCAGTCTCCAGATCTCAACCCCATAGAAAATCTTTGGAGGGAGTTGAAAGTCTGTGTTGCCCAGCGACAGCCCCAAAACATCTCTGCTCTAGAGGAGATCTGCATGGAGGAATGCGCCAAAATACCAGCAACAGTGTGTGAAAACCTTGTGAAGACTTACAGAAAACGTTTGACCTGTGTCATTGCCAACAAAGGGTATATAACAAAGTATTGAGAAACTTTTGTTATTGACCAAATACTTATTTTCCACCATAATTTGCTAATAAATTCATTAAAAATCCTACAATGTGATTTTCTGGAATTTTTTTCCTCATTTTGTCTGTCATAGTTGACGTGTACCTATGATGAAAATTACAGGCCTCTCTCATCTTTTTAAGTGGGAGAACTTGCACAATTGGTGGTTGACTAAATACTTTTTTCCCCCACTGTATATATGCTTTTTTAATGTCAAAATATACTATTGACATCACTTGCTTGCCAATGCTTTGGTCACCTCACTACTTACTGTAACCAATTCATCAAGGGTATCCTTCCTTTTCTGATTCCACTCTGGTATGGACTTAATAGACCCCTATGTTCCAGATTATACATCAGTCTACCTACAGTCAACTTTTCCATTAATTTACAGAGATTTGATGTAAGTGCAATAGGTCTATACCTAGCAGGACTTGATGGATCTTTACCAAGCTTCATAAAAGGCAACACCACAGCATGTTTCCATCCTGATGGTAACACTCCTGTCCTCCATATTTTGTTAAATAAACTCAAAATCTTTCCCAAAACTTCTGTAGGCAGATGTTTAAACATAATGTAGCATAATCGATCCTCACCTGGAGCAGTGCAACCACACCCCATCCAAAGCCCTGTCTCCTGAGTGGCGCAGTGGTCTAAGGCACTGCATCACAGTGCTAGCTATGCCACTAGAGATCCTGGTTAGAATCCAGACTCTGTCGCAGCCGGCCGTGACCGGGAGACTCATGGGCGGCGCACAATTGGCCTAGTGTCGTCCAGGGTAGGGGAGGGAATGGCCGGCAGGGATGTAGCTCAGTTGATAGAGCATGGCGTTTGCAACGCCAGGGTTGTGGGTTCGATTCCCACGGGGGACCAGTATGAAACAAATTAAAAATAGAATATGTATTCACTAACTGTAAGTCGCTCTGGATAAGAGCGTCTGCTAAATGACTAAAATGTAAATGTATAAAATGTTCTTTCAAACATGATGAATTCAGCAGCCAGTGATTCTCCAGAATCACACATAGCGTATTACGGTATACATCTTCATGCATTCTTAGCTTTTCTTCCTTACGTCTTTTACATTCATTACCTAAGGTTTCGTCTAGAAGGGATACAGCTTTTGTCAAAAGTGACTCGTCACAGCAAGTTTAGGAGAACTTGCTTTAACGTAGCAGGTTAGGAGAATTAGGTTAAGGTTAGGAAAGGGATTAGGGTTAGCTAAAATGCAAAATGTTTTACTTTTCACGTCAATTTGACTGAAGCTGTATCTAGACATGACCCCTCATGACAAGAGTGAGGATGAATTAAATGTTGTGGCAGGTGCAGTGATGACTGCTGAGAAGAAAATAGAGATACGTGCTCCAGTAGTTCAGAGATGGAACTTGTTGAGAGTGAGGGTGTAGTACCTGCGGTGAGGACCGCCGAGTTCGGGCCTCGTCCCAAGGAAGATAAGGATGATTTTGGCCCAGTGGGAGTGAGATTTGTAGAGAGAATGGATCCTTGCTTTTTGGTTGATCCATATGTGGTGTCAGGTTGGGTGGATGAGAGGTTGGGTACTGTTGAGTTGGTGAAGGTAACTCAGAATGGACTCGTGATGATTTATTGTGTTTCCTCCGCCCAGAGGGAGAGGGCGCTCCGGATTACGAGATTAGGGACAAGAATTGTGACATGCTTTGCTCTCCGCAGCAGGGAGCTATTGAAAGGAGTGATAACAGGGGTGGCATTAAGTGTTGAGGAGGAGCAGTTGAAATGGAAGATTCCCGGTGTCTGTGACGCCCACCGTTTGGTGAGCCGTAGATCCGGTGGGGAAACGGAGAAGACATTATCTGTCATGCTGAGTTTTGATGCAGAGTAGTTACCAGATAAGGTCAAGGTAGGACGTGTCAGTTATCCCGTGAGAGTTTATGTTCCGAAAATATTACAGTGTTTTAGGTGTTAAGGTTATGGGCATTTTGCAGCAGTTTGTAGGAGGGAGATGCATAGATGTGTGCAGGAGGGCATGATATGAAGGAATGTGTGGTATCAGTGGAGAAAGTTGTGTGTGTTAGTTGTGGGGGTGATCATGGGGCTGGAGATCGGAGGTGTCTGGTGAGAGAAAGGCAGATTGAGGTTGCCAGGGTTAGAGTAGTACAGAAAGTGTCCTATGCCGAAGCAGTGAAGAGAGTGGTAGAGGAAGATGGGTACCGGGTGAGGGATCCTGAGAGGATTCATGTGAGTAGGCAGAGACCGAGAGTGATGGGAAGAATATGTGCTTCAGTAAAGTGGGATTTTTAGCATTTATAGCCATGGTTGTTAATTGTTCTGCAGAAATTGATAGAAAGTCACAGAAAATAGAGGTTGTGGTGGCAGCTGCAGGGGGTGTTGAGTGGTAGTGATATGTCCTCTCAGACCGTTGGTCTGGACTAGGACTAGATAGGGTTAAATAGTGGAATGGGTGGTGGATTTTGAGAGAGGGCTAATAGGTGATAGGGCAATTTTCCTTGTCCCCAAGTTTGTATTATTGTATCAAATAATATAATGTAGGTAGGCCGTGAATGGCCTCACACATCAGTACAGTAGATGGCGGTGTGTGTGCACCTAAAAGTTAGATGTGATCCACCAACCAAATACCAAAGAAGAAGAAGACAAGGAAATTGGTGAAAGTGTGTTCACGCTCAACCTGTCTGCGCTCTTGGTGCGCTAAACACGTCTGGTAGATTTATTAATAGGCCTACAAGTGGCGTGGCGTGTAGTGTAGGCAAATCCAATTAAGCCACAAAAAACATGTATTTATGGATCAGCTCTGGTGATACATAAGTGGATAATGCATTGCAAACGTGTAACGTTAATTGAGGCTATAGATACGGAAGCCTTGCAATGCGTATCCACGTCATACATTGGACAATCTTTTTTGTTGTTGTATTTTACCCCCTTTTCGTGATATCCAATACGTTCAATGGAATGACGTAAGTTATGAGGTTGCGCAGTGCAATACTTCCGTATCTATAGCCTAAATTAAAGTTACAACATATAGCTATCACAATTAGTAATTGCTAGCTAGCTAGTTTAGCACCTATAACGTGTCGTATACGTAAGGTCAAGAAGAAATGGATAAAAGGTAGATTTATTTGTACGATTGGTGTTGTGAACTAACCACGTAGGTAGCTAGCTAACCAGTTAAACATATGCTGTTGATAAATAACCTTATAACGTTGGCTACAAAGACGAAGCAAGACCCAAGTTACTGTAGTTAACTTAACAGAAGTGTTAGTTAGATCTAGGCTAGCTAACACATTGTTAAAATCATTAGGCCTGCTTTTATCTTTATCTGACACGTAAGTTAGCTACTTGAGCAACTAACGGTAGCTAGCTAGCATTGGCTAACTTCCTTAACTGGCCAGCTGAACTTATCTATAAAACATAACTAGCGTATGTCGAATTCTAAATTGTCAGGAGCTAACTAGCTGAAGTAGCCTAAACGTGGCCAATTATCTAGCTAGCTACTAGTTCATATGGCTGTGAGGAGCCTGACCTTGGTCTGTTAGACAGAGATGGATCATAGCTAACCAAACATTAATCATTAGCTAGCTTGCCAACCCACCCAAGGCACATGCGTTGAGTGTTGTCCCTCCCACGACGTTAGTCCACTCAACAAATGTAGCCTAACTTTCAGTATGTAGCAAGTAGGCCTGTCTAGGTAGTGAGGAAGGTCCCTGCTATCTCAAATAAAGTGGATAGGCCTGTACTTCAGAGACCTCTTACCGTTCGTCACCTGCTCTCACAAGTTAGCCTATAACACACACTTCACTGCATCTTTTGTTTTGGCTAGTTTATACGTAGACTACATTGTTGCTTTACACATACTTTTATATATGGATGCAGTCTAGTCGAAGGCATTTCAAGTACAGTAAAGTAACAGTTCCTTAGGCAGAGAAAAAACTAGGCCTATGGAAAATGTGCAATGGGGAGGAACTTATCATCTGGTTGGTTGCTCAGCCTTTCTTTCATATACAGCCAGACTACTGTGTTTATAACCCTGCTAGTCTTGTTCCCAGCCATAACATGCTCTATCAAACTCCACAGGTGCTGGTTGCCAGTTTGTGTCATCTTGTTGATGGAACTCCAAGGTATTAATATCAGTCATACGTTATGTTGTTGTTTGTTCTGATTCTGCATGTGCAAAACGGCATATTGATGTCTGTGTCAGATGGATTCATTGGAGGCTAATTTTGATGTCTGTGTTTTGTAGTCTCTTCACAGGAGAGAGTTGAAGGTTTTACAAGAGGGAAGGTTATTTTACCATGTAGGTACAATGTGATGCCTATTGAAGAGGTCACCATATTTTGGCGATACAAGGATGACCGTAATGTCTACAATATTGTCAGTGGAAAAGCAGACTTGACAGACCAAGACCGTCAGTTCAGAGACAGAACCAGGATGTTCCCTGAGGAATGGGCAAAGGGCAACTTCTCTCTCCTACTGACTGATCTCAAGGACAGCGATAGTGGGAGTTATTCATGTTTCATACAAACAATGAACATTCTTCGTCAAGTGGAACTTTCGGTTCAAGGTTTGCATTACAACCAAGTTTAACATACAATTAATTGAGAATGGTCATGATTCAGCCTTTGCTTATCTATATCTATACAGTATTGAATTTCCATTAACAGTTTTAAGAAGTTGATGATACTGTATGATAACTCTTAAGTAAAATGCATTGTTATTTATTTTACTGCATTGTTGGTTAAGGGCTTGTAAGTAAGCATTTCACGGTAAGATCTACACCTGTTGTATTCGGCGCATGTGACAAAGAGAATTTGGTTTGATTTGATTTGAAATGTCCCTCTTTATTTTACAGAGAAACCAACTCCTGAGCCTAAAGTTGATCCTAGGAGCAGCAGCATGAGTATCAGAGAGCTGAACCAGAGCCTCTTCCTGTTTCTCCTCCTCAGTCCAACTCTCCACTTCCTTTGACTTACAGCACAGAAATTGGTCTTTGTGCCACTTATGAGACTGTTGACAAGTTCTGAGTGTTTAAACTGCTGAAATACGTATTTATTCTGACATGTATGTAATAGGAGACTGCAAATATACCTCTTGCTAGAACCACCTTTCAAGAGGTGAGGGAAAAAGTTTTTCCAAATTGCCTGTAGTCACAGTGTGTTTACTGATAGAACCACAGTAACTGCACTTATGTAAGTTTAGCTTTTTGTCAACTATATTTAATGCACTTTTAATACAATATTTATTGCTGAGTAAATGCATAATATTTTTTTAAAACCAGGGTCATATGTTAAATCGAAATTGGAAATGGCATAGAAATAGGATTTTGTCAGTGTCCCTCTTCAAATCAAATCAAATCAAATTTTATTGGTCACATGCGCCGAATACAACAGGTGCAGACATTACAGTGAAATGCTTACTTACAGCCCTTAACCAACAGTGCATTTATTTTAAACAAAAAAAGTAAGAATAAAACAACAACAAAAAAAGTGTTGAGAAAAAAAGAGCAGAAGTAAAATAAAGTGACAGTAGGGAGGCTATATATACAGTAAAATAAAGTGACAGTAGGGAGGCTATATATACAGGGGGGTACCGTTGCAGAGTCAATGTGCGGGGGCACCGGCTAGTTGAGGTAGTTGAGGTAATATGTACATGTGGGTAGAGTTAAAGTGACTATGCATAAATACTTAACAGAGTAGCAGCAGCGTAAAAAGGATGGGGTGGGGGGGCAGTGCAAATAGTCCGGGTAGCCATGATTAGCTGTTCAGGAATCTTATGGCTTGGGGGTAGAAGCTGTTGAGAAGTCTTTTGGACCTAGACTTGGCACTCCGGTACCGCTTGCCGTGCGGTAGCAGAGAGAACAGTCTATGACTAGGGTGGCTGGAGTCTTTGACAATTTTGAGGGCCTTCCTCTGATACCGCCTGGTATAGAGGTCCTGGATGGCAGGGAGCTTTGCCCCAGTGATGTACTGGGCCGTACGCACTACCCTCTGTAGTGCCTTGCGGTCGGAGGCCAAGCAGTTCCCATACCAGGCGGTGACGCAACCAGTCAGGATGCTCTCGATGGTGCAGCTGTAGAATTTTTTGAGGATCTGAGGACCCATGCCAAATCTTTTTAGTCTCCTGAGGGGGAATAGGCTTTGTTGTGCCCTCTTCACGACTGTCTTGGTGTGTTTGGACCATGATAGTTCGTTGGTGATGTGGACACCAAGGAACTTGAAGCTCTCAACAAGATGCAGGTTTACTTACCAAGTTATTGAAATATTTCCAGATCAGTTATTAATATTGTACTACCAAATGACAGATGTTTTGTTGAGAACTTGAGATTGAACGTGCTGCACAGTAAAAACGTTATTTCAGTCAACCTTTCAATTAGGAAGTGTATTACTTGGACACCACAGTGTTATTAAAGGAAAAGTATTCACTTCCTCAATGCTCTTCATTAAAGAGTGTTTCTTTTAGCTTTTTGCAAACGATGGTTTGATCATGTGGTTGCACAGTGTGTTCAGACAGATGTCTGTTAGGAGGAAGTCATTTCAGTCTCAGATTTATCACAGCTCTGAAGATGTCGATGATTGTTGCCTGTCTGTTCTGTAAGACCATTTATTTTTCTTATCTTATTTATTTGACATTCAATTTACAATAAACGAAGTGTCTCATGGATTATTTTCTTCTTAGGTGTTTTAAAACTGTGTGTTGGAGCTGAGGCTTTGACAGAGACACTGGTAGAACTTGGACACAATGCAACGCTGAACTGTTCTCTTACTGCAAATAATGTACACTGGTACATACAGCACCAACTACAGCCTCCACTGGCCTTACTCCGCTCTTTCACTAGTAGTAGTCCTGCTGCTTTTTATTACAATCATCATTTTAGACAGAAATATTCATTAGAAACAGGAAATCGATTGTTAATACAGAATGTAACAGTAGATGAGAATGGAGTGTACTACTGTGCAAAGAAAGAAAGCGATATTCTCCTATTCAGCAATGGAACCAGACTCATGACCACTGGTAAGTGCACATTTTATTCAATGATCAACATACTATATTTTGTGTAAAATATAATTTTGAGAAGTGTTTTTGTTCATGTTTAACGCAGCAAGGTGCAAGACCACTACAGACATTTTACATCCACTTTGAGTAACATAACTCAAAGTGGATGTAGGCTATACATATTTTCCGTAACCCTGCAGGTCTCAAATCAATCAATGAAACAAGAAACACAAGTTTGAAGCTCCGTAAGTGGTTATGTGTTTATAATTTTTCTACTGATTTAATTGTGACTTTAATAGTATGGAAGGTGTTTTAATGATTGTAAATCTCTTGTGCTTATTTAGGCTATCAAATTTTGTTGAAATAAAATGCAGTACATTTAAAAAAGTACATTTGGCAATTTCAGTTGATCCTGAAGCCTCAGAGAAACCCAGAGACTTCAACACAATGTGGCTAAAAGGTCTTCTCATTGGATCCGGGGTCTTGAATGCAGTTCTCATTTTATTGGCGTCAGGTGTGTCTCTACACTCTTAAAATAGGGTTTGTTAGTTACCTAGTAACATCTTGGTGGTACTGTGTGGCTCAGTTGGTAGAGCATGGCACTTGCATCGCCAGGGTTGTGGGTTTGATTCCCGGTTTCACCCATACGTAAAATGTATGCACTCATGACTGTAAGTTGCTTTGGTTAAAAGTGTCTGCTAAATGGCATATTATTTTAGTTATTATCTAAAACTTTTCTTTAGACTGGATACCTTTCCTGCCTTTACATATAATGTTAGGACTATCTGTTCCTGTACTTTTGTCTGCATGCAGACCCAAAACCCACTGCAATATGTAAGATGTTACTCAGTGATGTGTGATCACAATAGTCTATACTAATTCCATATGGATAATCTTAGCCATTTCAGTGCTGTGGAAGAGAGCTGCTTGCCAGAAGAACCATGACTCTCATCCAACCACTGAACCTCCTGAAAGGGCAGACGGGCCAGAGGTCAGTATCTGTAGTGGGAAGATGGATATCATAACATGTCTACATTTATGAAGGACAGGTGGTTTACACTCATATCCACATTGTTTTTCAGTATTGCATGATACAGTTGGTACCCCCACTGAGAGGACCAAGGCCAGACCGCATAGCCTCAACTATTTACTCCAGAGTCCAGTTTCCAAATCCTGAACTCACAACTCCTGCTTAATAAGGTGCCAAATCTGTATCTACCCTTCCTCTTCAGTCTGGGTTTAACATATCTGGGCTATTATGATAATAGTTATGACTTTGGTGGATAATGTGAACTACGATATGACTTTGATAGATAATGTTAATCAACTGTGAATATTCATATCTTTGTATACAGTATCTAATGCTGCTCTTTGTCACTATGGTCTTTATACCAGTCAGCAATATCTTTCAAGGAAATTGTTACTTTTGTGTCTTGATTCATGTTTTTCATTATTCATTGTTGGAAATAAGTTTTCATTTGTGCCTGTCTTGAAAGTCATTTGTCTCTCTTTTTGTGAAGCAGCGAGGAAGAGGTTTGTGTATTTCTGTAGAAAAAGCCCCCAAGCTTAGCCGCTTACTGAGCAGCACGCGTGTCCCAATTATTGTACAATTTACCATTTTTAATACTGACTTTTTCAAGCATTCAATTAGATTTTGACATTTTAAGTTAATTAAAAAGCCAACTGTGTGTGCCCTATAACACCTTTGTGAGTAGAAAGTAGTGGTTTGTATATTTTAGTTGTTTAAGTTAAGACCACTGTAAGAAAGGTCATGTCAGTGTGTTTCACTTTTTTCAAACATCAGTGTGTTGCAAACTCTTCATGAAAAATAAAACATAAAATCTCTGTTTTGGAATAAACCACCTCTTATTTGAAGTACTCTACCTACATTGCCTTCAAATGAAGATTGTCCACAAAACAAAGCATTTATAAACTGCATGTTTTAATGGCAGTGGTACCAGTAACCTATCACTAAATGGTCATCAAGGTCACAAGGTGTGTCTTAAAGCTAGAATCCTTAATTGAAACAATAACAAAGTGGACACCCCGCCTCATTTTTGGTAAAAAGCTGAAGGATGGACCTGGAGAAATGTAACCACTCAAATTTGTAGACAGAGCTATGGACAGCATCCATGATTTTTTAAAATTATAGTTTTAACCATGCTTTGAGGCTACACAGTGTACAAACAAGCTTATATTTTGGGTTCTGATGGGGTACGACTGTTGAACTAAGCTCATGAGGCATTTATAACTTATATTCCTCAAGAATCAATGGGTGTATCATTAATCTATAATAAAAGTCCAAAAATGGATGTAGAAACTAAGGATTCTAGCTTTAATACCAGGTAGAGGGGCCTTTTTCTATAGAATTTCCTGCTCTGTATATTTTTACTTTTGACCTTCTGCATAATGAGAATGTGGTCATTAAGGAAGAGACGAATTGATGCTCACCACTTCCTCTTCACACTTTGCACAGTCTTGTGCTTTATGTGGAAACTTTAAGCAAGTTAACAATGACCTTACACATCATTATGTTTGTGTTTTATCATCACTTTTTGAAGTTTTAACATAGTTAACTTGACTACTTAAGTTATGTGATCCACTAGAAATGTAAGCTGAAATCTATCTGACCATAAAGACATGCCTATATGAAATGGGGGAAGGGGGTCAATAAAATAAATTGCTATTGAATTGAAATTCAGTTATTGGATTTAGTAACTGTCAAAGAAAATAATGTAGCCCTATAATGAGTAAGACTATAGGCAAAGTGGACATGAATGTGATTGGTCTGATCTCTAGCACCCTTGGTTTTTCTGTAGGCTTACAGCAGCATAGAGCACTCAAACAGACAGCTGCTACACAAGCAGGAAACCAACCCAATCGACAACACACATTTGAGACGATGTTGAGAGTTGTGGGACATCTGTAAGACGATTGTTTAGATACTACATGTGATATTGAATGTGATTGAGAAGCAAATCAAATATGTCATGTGTTTTGTTTATAGGTCTCTGCTGTCGGGGAGCTGATGGTTTGACAGAATGCAACCCTAAACTGTTATTTTAGTGTAGGTGAAGCATACTGGCACAGACATCGCCAACCACAGCCCCCACTGGCTATACTCCACTCTTTCAATAATAATAGTCCTGCTGCTTTTTATTAATATTCATTAGAAACAGGAAATAGATTAATACAGAATGTAACAGTAGATGATTGTGGACTGTTCTACTGTGCAAAGAAAGAAGACCAGTGTCTACTATTCAGCAACGGTACCAGACTCATGACCACCAGTGCACATTCAATTCAATTACAAATATATTTCATCAAAATATACATCTTTATTTAAATATATCACATTTTGAGTATTTATCCTCTCACAACATATGTTGAATGTGGGATTCAGACCAATTTTAACTTCCTCTGTTTATTACTGTTGTCCTTATTCTGTGACAAATGTATGATGTCTTGTAAATGTAAAAGTGGTTAAGAATAAATCAGGACATATAACATTGGCTGTGCAGTAAATCTGTTTTGTTTTCCCCAGAGGTTTATGCTGACTATCTAAACCAGACCTCCAACTGCAGGTAATTATTATTATTATTATTTAATTTTTTTGTCATTTAGCAGACGCTCTTATCCAGAGCGACTTACAGGAGCAATTAGGTTTAAGTGCCTTGCTCATGGGCACATCAACATATTTTTCACCTAGTTGGCTCTGGGATTAGAACCAGCGACCTTTCGGTTACTGGCACAACGCTCTTAACCACTAAGCTACCTGCCGTCATCATGGGAGAAATTTATTCTGTCCATTTACTGTTGTCTGAATGTTATTCTGATCATTATAATCCTGGTTGAGAATGTATATGTTGCTTGTGTTATATTGATATAGACTTTTCCTATGTGGTTGGTTTATATTTCAGTACATAGCGTGACCTTGTCATGTCAGAACAGAAACTGTCTTTCAAAACTAAGACCACCTCAAGATGCAGACCAGTGGTAAGATACTTTTTGTAGAGCACCTGAACAGTTGCAGCATTCTCCCGGACCAATTGATTAAACTTAACAGTATCAAATACTGAAAAGCATACAACATATCATGACATAACTTTGACTGTAGCTATGGTCTTTGTAAAATATGAATTGCACTGTTTGTTTTTTTATGAAATCAGTGACACAGCTCACAGCACCATCAAGAGGATTACATCCTGAACTTGTATCAATAATTACTATTGCAGTATAATGCATGCTGCCACAAGTGCAAGCTAACAACTCCAGCTAGGCCTAGTGTGTTATTATATACATGAATGGTCAATCCCAGGGGCGCAACTTTGGTTTTAGAAGTGGGGGACATAAACTCTCCAAACAGCCTACCCGACCTTTCGGAGGCGTCTGCATGGTCCTAAAGCACCCCCTAGCCTCGTTTTGTATCACATTCTAATGATAAAACTGGGGGGAGGGGGAGGGGGGGGGACACAATTTCAGAATGGTGGTGGGACATGTCCCTCCCCGTCCCCAGTGAAAGTTGCTCCCCTGGTCAATCCATTAGTGTAACTATCACCTAGTAAAATGTCATGATTACAGTATTCAGCTGCTGAACTTCCTTTTTGTTCTAAAGCTGTGGCTTCTGTGGAAATGTTCAATGAAATGGCAGTGAAGATCACAGGAACAAAATAAACGTATGACTTATAGCCCACTCAATGTATGGTAAAGTAGAGCATCAGTTGTGAGAAAGATCAGAGTGGAAATTAGCACACCACACCACCACAAAAATAGCACATGTAAATGGTCACAGGCTGTGGATTTATAACGTTATTTGTGCCTGTGATTCTTGTGCAAGAATTTGTCTGGCAAGAGGTTGTCTGTTGCAATACACTTTTATAATGAATGCCTTCACAGGAATTGTTACCCTGCCTAAACAAAGTTGTCTTAAACAAACAAACAAAAAACTTTGAGATAAGGTATCGCCTACACATGTCCAGTAACCAATGATGCAGCAATCACAAAACTCTTCAGATGGTTTGTCCTTGATGACACTTCATTTTCCCGGTTGTGGCATGGCAAGGTGTGTGTGTGTGTGTGTGTGTGTGTGTGTGTGTGTGTGTGTTATGACTGGGTACAGGAGTTAGTTAAGGCAGGTTCCAGGGCCTGGTGCTATGGGGTCTACATATCAGGGAAATGGCTCCATCTACAGGGACTCTACTGGGCTTCCAAATACCCCATGTGACATAATCTCGGGCCGGTTAGGAGTGCTGCAAACAAACAAACTGTAGTCAGGGATTTGAGGTGAGGCAGTGTACACAAACATCTCAGCAACGTCTCTATAACATCTCAAGTACCACATCAATATCATCTAACGTTAATATAATCTGTGTAATATAACCTGCACTTTTTAGTCCTTATGTATCATCCCCGGGACCACCCATACACACAAATGTATGCACGCATGACTGTAAGTCGCTTTGGATAAAAGCGTCTGCTAAATGGCATATTATTATTATATGATTTTCAGTGATACACACAGTACTACACATTTTGACCGGGTACATTTTAACTGGTTGAACATTACCATCTACTGAAAATAGTAAGCACTGCAGGTGTTCCCACACTGTATCCTGGCAACCCAATAAAATAACCAACAGAAACCAGGCAAGAGGCAAAAGCCATAGCGCAGAAAAGAGGTGTAGAGAGTCATGGTGGACACCTTATACTACCAAGGGAGTCAAGAGGTAAATCAAGTAAGTCATCTAGGAGAGATAATTGACCAGTGGTGGAAAAAGTACCCAATTGTCATACTTGAGAAAAAGTATAGATACCTTAATGGAAAGTTAATGAAGTAAAAGTGAAAGTCAGCCAGTAAAACACTACTTGAGTAAAAGTCTAAAAGTATTCGGTTTTAAATATACTTAAGTATCAAAAGTAACTGTAATTGTAAAATCTACTTAAGTATCAAAAGTATAAATCATTTAAAATGCCTTATATTGAGCAAAGCAGACAGCACCATTTTCATATTTTTAAAATGTATGGATAGCCAGCGGCACATTCCAACACTCAGACATTATTTACAAAAGATGCATTTGTGTTTAGTGAGTCCACCAGGCCAGAGGGAGTAGGGATGACCACGTGTTCTCTTGATAAGTGTTTGAATTTGAGCATTTCCTGTCCTGCTAAGCATAAAAAATTGAATGAGTACTTTTGGTAGTCAGGTAAAATGTATGGAGTAAAAAGTACAATATTTTCTTTAGGAATGTAGTGAAGTAAAAGTTCTCAAAAATATGAATAGTAAAGTACATACACCCCAAAACACTACTTAATTGGTACTTTAAAGTATTTTTACTTAGGTACTTTACACAACTGTAATTTACATTCTTAATCACGCAGCACATTGTCTTTGAGCACTGTACAAATAAAATCAGGTCCAGTGCGTCGCCTCACGTCACTTGTTGATCCTGTTCATGCATGCTGAACACACCGCTCGCATTACGTGTGCAAGTGTTACAAAATATTCAATAATTGCATCCAAACTGCTCGCATGCATCAACAGGCGTCTTCGTAGCTAGGCACTAAAATAGAACTTGGTTCTATTTGTGACGCTTGAAGCGCTGCAAGTCCCGCCTCTCCCATCTCCTCATTGGTTTTTAGGAGCATATACCCACGTGGGTGATTGAAAGATTAACTGAGGTCCACTCTCCAGTCCAGTTGGTGGTGGTAATGCACCTTAAAGTTGGTTGCCAACCACCATTTAAAGTCCAAAGAAGAAGAAGAAGCATGAAGGAGGAGAGATTAATAGAAACTAACTGGGTTTACACTTCTATCTGTGGATTAATTGTCGAGTAGAGGACCTTGTCCATTTTAGGCAAAATAATAACCCAATGTTTATATCCCAGGACAAACTAGCTAGCAACAGCAAGCTAGCTAGCTAAATTGCCAAGAATGTTTAATGCTTTTCGACCTGTCCCCAAATTAATATAGTTGGTTCGGAGTTCGTTTGATATTTCAACCTGCGTGTCCTGATCACGTCTGGTGTGGATGGACAAAATCATGTGATGGGCGTGTGATGGTGCACCCGGACGCACGCGCACGCCCGGTCTAGTCAGCATGTAAAAAAGGCGCATGAACGCTATGTACGAGAGACAGATAATCTCTATACATTCCTCAATTTCCATTCATAGTACATTGACCTTCAGCTTTTAAAGTGTCTTGAGAGTGATAGGTTTAAGTTATAGAAGAGTCTGGGGCTGCGTCTCAAATGGTACCCTATTCCCCTTAGTGCCCTACTTTTGACCAGAGTCCTATGGTCAAAAGAAGTGCATTGATTATATAGGCAATAGTGTGCCATTTGGGACGCAGTTTTGGAGAATGTGTGACTGACAATGTCCAACTCAAAACGTTTCAGTATTTTAGTTATACTGTATACTTGCCAGATATGCCTTTGGGTAAATCTATTTGAATTCAATCTTTTTTTGGCAGCACCACTTTTGATTTGAACGAAACCTTGTCTTCATCACTGGAAAAGATAAACGGTTGAGATTGATATCATTTAAAAGCTTAGAAACAGGGTTGTCAAACTATTCTATAATTTCGGTGGGGGGTTTTAATACAAATGTAATCTTTTAACCTTTAATGTAGATGAACTCTGATTTATTTCATGTTCGCAATCGCATTTGTTGTAGCCTAGACCCCATTTTACATGATCTAAGGTTTTGGTGTTGTGCCCGCCATCGATTGAGACACAACATGCTCTTGAATACAGGGTGGTGTCATTTTTGGCTGATAAATCTACTAAAATATAAATAAAATGGAACCACAAAGATGGTTGGAGGTCCAAACATCAAAGAACGTTGACTTGAATGAGAATATCTGTTGTTTTATTTCATAGGAAACCTATTGAAATAATTGAAATATAGATTATAGAATGTACATTATCATTTAAGTTGATATTCAAAAGTGGATGGACCGGCGTTCATCTTTGGTAGTAATTAGAAGTTTCAATTCAATTTACATTTCAATGGTGTACCATTGAAATTACTTTAATTTCTATGATTGAAAAACAAAACAGTTATGTTTTATTATCAAATACACTGGATAGGTGCAGTGAAATGTCTTGATTTACAGGGTCAGCCATTTTAGTACGGCGCTCCTTTGAAAAAATATGGATTAAGTGCCTTGCTCAAGAACACATCGACAGAGTTTTCAACTTATCGGCTTGTTTTCAACTTGTCGGCTCAGGTATTCAAACCAGCGACCTTTCTTCAAATGAAATAGCACACACCCTGTATTCAAGAGTATGTTGTGTCTCAACCGATGGCAGGCACAACACAAAAAATTCAGATGATGTGGACTAGGGTCTGAGGTACAACATCTGCATATATATTATTGAATGTGTTTTTAGATAATTTACGCTAAAGTTTAAAGGTTATATCATTTTTATTAAAACAAGTTTTTTCCACAGAAATAATTAGTTTGACACACCGTTACTGTTTGTAAGCTTAAATGATTTGTAAGCTTTTACATGATAACAAACTCAATTGTTTATATTTTCCAGTGATGAAGACATGCATGTCTCATGGTATGCAAAAGTAAGATTTTCAAACCATAGCCCCAAATACTTAAATTATTTTAGCCTTTCCATTCATTCTCCATATAATCGAACACTGACATCTTCCTTTATCTTTTTTTTAGCAAACAACATGTGGCAGGATTTAGATAAAGATAACTTGAAACCCCATGATATGGACCATTCCTCTACTGCTACAACAGTATTTTCTCTATTACATGAGGAATATTCCTTGCCCTTTTCCAAATGGCACCATCATCTGCATAAAAGGCCGCCCCTATACCCTGTCCGATATTGCCAAACATATCATCAATCATCAACGTGAATAAGATAGGACTAATAGCACTCCCCTGTGGAGTTCCGTTTTCCACCTCATATTCTCTTGATAACTTCGATTCCACCCTGACCGGCTCTGACGCTCGTCGGATGTGGCAGGGCTTGAAAACTATTACAGACTACAAAGGGAAGCACAGCCGCGAGCTGCCCAGTGACACTTCCAGACGAGCTAAACCACTTATATGCTCGCTTCGAGGCAAGCAACACTGAAGCATGCATGAGAGCACCAGCTGTTCCGGATGACTATGTGATCACACTCTCCGTAGCCGATGTGAGTAAGACTTTTAAGCAGGTCAACATTCACAAGGCCACAGGGCCAGACGGATTACCAGGACGTGTACTCCGAGCATGTGCTGACCAACTGGCAAGTGTCTTCACTGACATTTTCAACATGTCCCTGACTGAGTCTGTAATACCAACATGTTTCAAACAGACCACCATAGTCTCCGTGCCCAAGGACTCTAAGATAACCTGCCTAAATGACTACCGACCCATAGCACTGACGTCTGTAGCCATGAAGTGCTTTGAAAGGCTGGTCATGGCTCACATCAACACCATTATCCCAGAAACCCTAGACCCATTCCAATTTGCATACCGCCCCAACAGATCCACAGATGATGCAATCTCTGTTGCACTCCACACTGCCCTTTCCCACCTGGACAAGAGGAACACCTACGTGAGAATGCTATTCATTGACTACAGCTCAGCATTCAACACCATAGTGCCCTCAAAGCTCATCACTAAGCTAAGGATCCTGGGACTAAACACCTCCCTCTGCAACTGGATCCTGGACTTCCTGACGGGCCGCCCCCAGGTGGTAAGGGTAGGTAACAACACATTTGCCACACTGATCCTCAACACGGGGGCCCCTCAGGGGTGCGTGCTCAGTCCCCTCCTGTACTCCCTGTTCACCCACGACTGCATGGCCAGGCACGACTCCAACACCATCATTAAGTTTGCCGACGACACAACAGTGGTAGGCCTGATCACCGACAACGATGAGACAGCCTATAGGGAGGAGGTCAGAGACCTGGCCATGTGGTGCCAGGATAACAACCTCTCCCTCAACGTGACCAAGACAAAGGAGATGATTGTGGACTACAGGAAAAAAAAGAGGACTGAGCACGCCCCCATTCTCATCGACGGGGCTGTAGTGGAACAGGTTGAGAGCTTCAAGTTCCTTGGTGTCCACATCACCAACGAACTATCATGGTCCAAACACACCAAGACAGTCGTGAAGAGGGCACAACAAAGCCTATTCCCCCTCAGGAGACTGAAAAGATTTGGCATGGGTCCTCAGATCCTCAAAAAATTCTACAGCTGCACCATCGAGAGCATCCTGACTGGTTGCATCACCGCCTGGTATGGCAACTGCTTGGCCTCCGACCGTAAGGCACTACAGAGGGTAGTGCGTACGGCCCAGTACATCACTGGGGCCAAGCTTCCTGCCATCCAGGACCTCTATACCAGGCGGTGTCAGAGGAAGGCCCTCAAAATTGTCAAAGACTCCAGCCACCCTAGTCATAGACTGTTCTCTCTGCTACCGCACGGCAAGCGGTACCGGAGTGCCAAGTCTAGGTCCAAAAGACTTCTCAACAGCTTCTACCCCCAAGCCATAAGACTCCTAAACAGCTAATCATGGCTACCCGGGCTATTTGCACTGCCCCCCTCCCCCCCAACCCCCCCCCCCAACCCATCACTTCACGCTGCTGCTACTCTGTTAATTATTTATGCATAGTCACTTTAACTCTACCCACATGTACATATTACTTCAACTACCTCAACTAGCCGGTGCCCCCGCACATTGACTCTGCACCGGTACCCCCCTGTATATATAGCCTCCCTACTGTTATTTTATTTTACTTCTGCTCTTTTTTTCTCAACACTTTTTTGTTTTATTCTACTTTTTTTATGAAAAATAAATGCACTGTTGTTTAAGGGCTGTAAGTAAGCATTTCACTGTAATGTCTGCACCTGTTGTATTCGGCGCATGTGGCCAATACAATTTGATTTGATTTGATTTGACCTGGAAGATTTGGTCAAACAAGAAATCCATAATCCAGTTGGACATTCTCCCACTGCCCACTAATACCCATTCCATTCAATTTAATCAGTACACCTTCCCGTCACATTGTATATATGCTTTTTAAATGTCAAAATATAGTATTGACATCACTTCCTTGCCAACGCTTTGGTCACCTCACTACTTACTGTAACCAATGCATCAAGGGTATCCTTCCTTTTCTGAATCCACTCTGGTATGGACTTAATAGTCCCCTATGTTCCAGATAATACATAAATCTACCTACAGTCAACTTTTCCATTAATTTACTGAGATTTGATATAAGTGCAATAGGTCTATACTTAGCAGGATTTACATTTTACATTTTCGTCATTTAGCAGACGCTCTTATCCAGAGCCACTTACAAATTGGTGCATTCACCTTAGACTTTTTTTTTTTGGGGGGGTGGGTTAAGGGGGGGTAGAAGGATTACTTTATCCTATCCCAGGTATTCCTTAAAGAGGTAGGGTTTCAAGTGTCTCCGGAAGGTGGTGAGTGACTCCGCTGTCCTGGCGTCGTGAGGGAGCTTGTTCCACCATTGGGGTGCCAGAGCAGCGAACAGTTTTGACTGGGCTGAGCGGGAACTATGCTTCCGCAGAGGTAGGGGGGCCAGCAGGCCAGAGGTGGATGAACGCAATGCCCTCGTTTGGGTGTAGGGACTGATCAGAGCTTGAAGGTATGGAGGTGCCGTTCCCCTCACAGCTCCGTAGGCAAGCACCATGGTCTTGTAGCAGATGCGAGCTTCAACTGGAAGCCAGTGGAGTGTGCGGAGGAGCGGGGTGACGTGAGAGAACTTGGGAAGGTTGAACACCAGACGGGCTGCGGCGTTCTGGATGAGTTGTAGGGGTTTAATGGCACAGGCAGGGAGCCCAGCCAACAGCGAGTTGCAGTAATCCAGACGGGAGATGACAAGTGCCTGCATTAGGACCTGTGCCGCTTCCTGTGTAAGGCAGGGTCGTACTCTGCGAATGTTGTAGAGCATGAACCTACAGGATCGGGTCACCGCCTTGATGTTAGCGGAGAACGACAGGGTGTTGTCCAGGGTCACGCCAAGGCTCTTTGAACTCTGGGAGGAGGACACAACGGAGTTGTCAACCGTGATGACTTGATGGATCTTTACCAAGCTTCATAAAAGGCAACACCAAAGCACGTTTCCATCCTGATGGTAGCACTCCTGTCCTCCATATTTTGTTAAACAAACTCATAATCTTTCCCAAAACTTCTGTAGGCAGATGTTTAAACATAATGTAGCATAATAGATCCTCACCTGGAGCAGTGCAACCACACCCCATCCAAAGCCCTCGTTATTTCAAACATGGTGAATTCAGCATCCAGTGATTCTCCAGAATCACACATAGCGTATTATGGTATACATCTTCTTGCATTCTTAGCTTTTCTTCCTTACGTCTTTTACATTCATTACCTAAGGTTTTGTCTAGAAGGGATACAGCTTTTGTCAAAAGTGACTTGTCACAGCAAGTTTAGGAGAACTTACGCAGCAGGTTAGGATAATTAACGTAGCAGGTTAGGATAATTAGCGTAGCAGGTTAGGATAATTAACGTAGCAGGTTAGGATAATTAGGTTAAGGTTAGGAAAGGGATTAGGGTTAGATAAAATGCAAAATGTTTTACTTTTCACGTCAATTTGACTGAAGCTGTATCCCGTCTAGACATGACCCCTCATGACGAGAGTGAGGATGAATTAAATGTGGTGGCAGGTGCAGTGATGACTGCTGAGAAGAAGTTGAGTGTAGAGGGAAGTAGTGAGGTGAGGAAGGTGGGCGTCAAGTGTAAAAATAGAGATACGTGCTCCAGTAGTTCAGAGATGAAACTTGTTGAGAGTGAGGGTGTAGTACCTGCGGTGAGGACCGCCGAGTTCGGGCCTCGTCCCAAGGATGATAAGGATGATTTTGGCCCAGTGGGAGTGAGATTTGTAGAGAGAATGGATCCTTGCTTTTTGGTTGATCCATATGTGGTGTCAGGTTGGGTGGATGAGAGGTTGGGTACTGTTGAGTTGGTGAATGTAACTCGGAGTGGACTCGTGATGATTTTTTGTGTTTCCTCCGACCAGAGGGTGCGGTGCTCCGTATTACGAGATTAGGAACAAGAATTGTGATGTGCTTTGCTCTCCGGAGCAGGGCGCTGTCGAAAGGCGTGATAACAGGGGTGGCATTAAGTGTTGAGGAGGAGCAGTTGAAATGGAAGATTCCCGGTATCTCTGACGCCCACCGTTTGGTGAGCCGTAGATCCGGTGGGGAAACGGAGAAGACATTATCTGTCATGCTGAGTTTTGATGCAGAGTAGTTACTAGATAAGGTCAAGGTAGGACGTGTCAGTTATCCCGTGAGAGCTTATGTTCCGAAAATATTACGGTGTTTTAGGTGTTAAGGTTATGGGCATATTGCAGCAGTTTGTAGGAGGGAGATGCATAGATGTGTGCAGGAGGGCATGAGACGAAGGAATGTGTGGTATCAGTGGAGAAAGTTGTGTGTGTTAGTTGTGGGGGTGATCATGGGGCTGGAGATCGGAGGTGTCTGGTGAGAGAAAGGCAGATTGAGGTTGCCAGGGTTAGAGTAGTACAGAAAGTGTCCTATGCCGAAGCAGTGAAGAGAGTGGTAGAGGAAGATGGGTACCGGGTGAGGGATCCTGAGAGGATTCATGTGAGTAGGCAGAGACCGAGAGTGATGGGAAGAATATGTGCTTCAGTAAAGTGGGATTTTTAGCATTTATAGCCATGGTTGTTAATTGTTCTGCAGAAATTGATCGAAAGTCACAGAAAATAGATATTGTGGTGGCAGCTGCAGGGGGTGTTGAGTGGTAGTGATATGTCCTCTCAGACCGTTGGTCTGGACTAGGACTAGATAGGGTTAAATAGTGGAATGGGTGGTGGATTTTGAGAGAGGGCTAATAGGTGATAGGGCAATTTTCCTTGTCCCCAAGTTTGGATTATTGTATCAAAGAATATAATGTAGGTAGGCGGTGAATGGCCTCACACATCAGTACAGTAGGTGGCGGTGTGTGTGCACCTAAAAGATAGATGTGATCCGCCAACCAAATCCCAAAGAAGAAGAAGACCAGGAAATTGGTGAAAGTGTGTTCACGCTCAACCTGTCTGCGCTCTTGTGCGCCAAACACGTCTGGTAGATGTATTAATAGGCCTACAAGTGGCGTGGTGTGTAGTGTTGGCAAATCCAATGAAACCACAAAAAAACATGTATTTATGGATCAGCTCTGGTGATACATAAGTGGATAATATATTACAAACGTGTAACGTTAATTGAGGCTATAGATACGGAAGCCTTGCAATGTGCATCCACCTAAACCACGTCATACATTGAACATATTCTCTTTGTGTACACTGGACAATCTTTTTTGTTGTTGTATTTTACCCCCTTTTCGTGATATCCAATACGTTCAATGGAATGACGTAAATTATGAGGTTGCGCAGTGCAAGACTTCCGTATCTATAGCGTAAATTAAAGTTACAACATATAGCTATCACAATTAGTAATTGCTAGCTAGCTATTTTAGCACCTATAACGTGTCGTATACGTAAGATCAAGAAGAAATTGATAAAAGGTCGATTTATTTGTACGATTGGTGTTGTGAACTAACCACGTAGGTAGCTAGCTAACCAGTTAAACAGATGCTGTTGATAAATAACCTTATAACGTTGGCTACAAAGACAAAGCAAGACCCAAGTTACTGTAGTTAACTTAACAGAAGTGTTAGTTAGATCTTGGCTAGCTAACAAATTGTTAAAATCATTAGGCCTGCTTTTATCTTTATATGATACGTAAGTTAGCTACTTGAGCAACTAACGGTAGCTAGCTAGCATTGGCTAATTTCCTTAACTGGCCAGCTGACTTACCTATAAGAACATAACTATGTCGAATTCTAAATTGTCAGGAGCTAACTAGCTGAAGTAGCCTAAACGTGGCCAATTATCTAGCTAGCTACTAGTTCATATGGCTGTGAGGAGCCTGACCTTGGTCTGTTAGACAGAGATGGATCATAGCAGGGGTGTCAAACGTACGGCCCGCGGGCCGGATCAGGCCCGCAAACGGGTTTAATCCGGCCCGCGAGATGATTTTAAAAAAATAATAAAAAAAAAAATAAAAAAAATAATGTATAAAAATGCACTGCAATTTTTCAATAAAATAAACTGCTGTTCCAATTGCGTCCACTGAATGGCGCAATAGCAATTGTGTTAAGCAAGCAAACTGTTTATACCGGGGCAGAGCAAGTAGGTCAAGCACGTGCAGCCAATGAGCTACTTTGTTTTGCCCGTGATATTTATTACGGCTTCTACTTTTAACATTATGTGCTTTGGCACCCTCATTGCCCCAATATGTCTCTGTCAAAAAAGAGAAAAGTGGACGCAGAGTGCAGAGTGTTCCAAGAAAAATGGTCATCCTATTTAATCACGGAATTGAATGGGAAAGCTGTATGTTTGGTGTGTTCAGAGCATGTTGCAGTGCTGAAAGAATATAACCTTCGTCGCCACTATGTGAGTCTTCATGCCGACAAATATGACAACTTTCAAGGACAGCGGAGATGAGAGAAGGTGAATGAACTGTTGGCGGGTCTGAAGAAACAGCAGTCTGTGTTTACTCACAGCCGAGACATCAGTGACGCTGCAGTGAAAGCTAGCTACCTCATTGCTAATGAAATCGCAGTGGCTTCAAAACCATTTAGTGAGGGTGAATTTGTAAAAACATGCATGATGAAGGCAGCGGAGATTGTGTGCCCTGAAAAGCGGCAGGCTTTTGCAAATATCAGCCTGACAAGAAACACAGTTGCAGACAGGATTTCCGATCTTTCAGTGGATTTGGACAGCCAGTTGAAGCAAAAAGTAAAGTAATTTATTGCGTTTTCGGTTGCAATTGATGAAAGCACGGACATTACAGATGTTGCACAACTGGCCATTTTTTCATCCGCGGAGTTGATGACACATTGACCGTCACCGAGGAGTTTGTGGAGTTGGTGCCGATGACAGATACAACGACAGCAGCTGATATTTTTACCGCACTCGTCGGCGCGCTGGACAGGGTCGGAGTGGACTGGTCCCGCGCTGTCAGCCTGGCTACAGATGGTGCGCCCTCAATGATCGGCAAAAAAGCAGGCGTTGTGACAAAGTTCAGAGAGAAAGTGCAATCTGCAAATGGAGGACGTGATTTTTTGACTTTTCACTGTATTTTGCACCAGGAGGCTTTGTGTTGCAAGTCATTAAAGATGGATAACGTCATGAAGGTGGTCATCCAAACTGTTAATTTCATCCGATCCAGAAGCCTGAATCACCGTCAGTTTGACAGCCTTCTCAGAGAGAAAGACCACATCTATGGCCTGCCATACCACACTGAGGTAAGATGGTTAAGCCGAGGTGCTGTGCTGAGGCGTTTCTTTGATTTACAAGAAGAAATTGAACAGTTCATGGAAGAAAAGGGCAAACCAGTGTTAGAATTTCATTCCGCAGAATGGATGCAGGACCTTGCATTTATGGTGGATGTTACAGAGCACCTGAATAACTTGAACAAACAGCTGCAAGGGCGCAACAAAGTTGTCACGCAGTATTATGACAGCATACGTTCTTTCAAGTTGAAGCTGTCATTGTGGGAGACGCAACTTGCCGGTGGTGATGCAGCTCACTTCCCCTGTCTGAAAAATGTGTGCGCGACCCAACATGTGGCAGACATGAAGCGGTTCAAAGATAAAATAACGGGACTGTTACGGGAGTTTGAGCAACGCTTTCAGATTTATGTTTATATGTTTTTATGTTGATGTGCTATTGTTTTTAATTCATTTTATTTTATTTGTATATTTAACCTATTCTTGACTCTGTGGTTCTTGCACTTGTTTGGGGAACAGGATTTCATTATTTTTATCTACATTTCTGCCTGAGAAATGACACCCTGATATAGTTCTGTGATCTGTGATATACTTCTGTGAATCACTGAGGCATTGTGTGTTTGTGTGTTCTTTGTCCTCAGAACTTTCAAATAACTTGAGGTGTTTTATGATTAATAGTGATGTTGTGCTTTTGGACACTGTCCTCAGGCTCCAGCTTTATGTTTATATGTTTTTATGTTGATGTGCTATTGTTTTTAATTTATTTTATTTTATTTGTATATTTAACCTATTCTTGACTCTGTGGTTCTTGCACTTGTTTGGGGAACAGGATTTCATTATTTGTATCTACATTTCTGCCTGAGAAATGACACCCTGATATAGTTATGTGATCTGTGATATACTGTTTTATGATTAATAGTGATGTTGTGCTTGTACTATTTTGGACACACTGTCCTCAGGCTTCAGCTTTATGTTGTATGTTGATCGTATTAAAACAAAGAAAACTATCTGAAGTTGTTGTTTTTAAGTTATATATACCATGATTTTTCCGGTCCGGCCCACTTGGGAATAGATTTTCCTCCATGTGGCCCCTGAGCTAAATTGAGTTTGACACCCCTGGATCATAGCTAACCAAACATTAATCATTAGCTAGCTTGCCAACCCACCCAAGGCACATGCGTTGAGTGTTGTCCCTCCCACGACTTTAGTCCACTCAACAAATGTAGCTAGGTAGCCTAACTTTCAGTATGTAGCAAGTAGGCCTGTCTAGGTACTGAGGACGGTCCCTGCTATCTCAAATAAAGTGGATAGGTCTGTACTTCAGAGACCTCTTACCGTTCGTTACCTGCTCTCACAAGTTAGCCCATAACACACACTTCACTGCATCTTTTGTTTTGGCTAGTTTATACGTAGACTACATTGTTGCTTTACACATACTTTTATATATGGATGCAGTCTAGTCGAAGGCATTTAAAGTACAGTTAATTAACAGTTCCTTAGGCAGAGATAAAACTAGGCCTATGGAAAATGTGCAATGGGGAGGAATGTAGTGTATTAAGATTATGTCTTTGTTAAATGTTTTTCATGAAGAAATGGAATGTTGGTTATGTTAGTATCAAAAGGCAATGTTTAGTGTAATGTCACATACAATAGACAGGAAGTGTGTTGGAGACTGGTGATTGGCCAGAAGAGGGAGCCCATCTGGTTGATAAATAGGGGTACACGAAGAAGAGAGGGCAGAGCAGCCATTAGAATTGGAGGACACTGCTCTCCAGACCTCGCGAGTCTGTTACTCATGCTGAAGCTTGTGGTCTGAATAAACCTTATGATCAACGTTCAGTATGAGCAGACTCCTTTTGTTCATCAGCAATAATTGCCACCACTCACTCGATACGACAGGAACTTATCATCTGTTGCAACATGTCCTTTAGGTTGACTACTCCTTTGGAATGCACCCACCTGTCAGTGTCAATATGGGCCATTCACATCTGTATTATGATTGGTTGCTCAGCCTTTCTTTCATATTCAGCCAGGCCACTGTGTTAATAACCCTGCTAGTCTCGTTCCCAGCCATAACATGCTCTATCAAACTCCACAGGTGCTGGTTGCCAGTTTGTGTCATCTTGTTGATGGAACTCCAAGGTATTAATATCAGTCATACGTTATGTTGTTGTTTGTTCTGATTCTGCATGTGCAAAACGGCATATTGATGTCTGTGTCAGATGGATTCATTGGAGGCTAATTTTGATGTCTGTGTTTTGTAGTCTCTTTACAGCAGAGTTGAAGGTTTTACAAGAGGAAAGGTTGTCTTACCATGTCGGTACAATGCGATGCCTATTGAAGAGGTCAGCATATTTTGGCGAGACAAGGATGACCGTAATGTCTACAATATTGTCAGTGGAAAAGCAGACTTGACAGACCAAGACCGTCAGTTCAGAGACAGAACCAGGATTTTCCCTGAGGAATGGGCAAACGGCAACTTCTCTCTCCTGCTGACTGATCGGTAGGACATCGATAGTGGGAGTTATTCATGTTTCATACCAACAATGAACATTCTTCGTCAAGTGGAACTTTCTGTTCAAGGTTTGCGTTACAACCAAGTTTAAAATATAATTAATTGAGAATGGTCATGATTCAGCCTTAGCTTATCTATACAGTATTGGAATTTCCATCAACAGTTTTAAGAAGTTGATGATACCGTATGATAACTCAAGGAAAATGCATTGTTATTTCTTGAACTGCATTGTTGGTTAAGGGCTTGTAAGTAAGCATTTCACGGTAATGTCTACACCTGTTGTATTCGGCGCATGTGACAAAGAGAATTTGGTTTGATTTGATTTGAAATGTCCCTCTTTATTTTACAGAGAAACCAACTCCTGAGCCTAAAGTTGATCCTAGGAGCAGCAGCATGAGTATCAGAGAGCTGAACCAGAGCCTCTTCCTGTTTCTCCTCCTCAGTCCAACTCTCCACTTCCTTTGACTTACAGCACAGAAATTGGTCTTTGTGCCACTTATGAGACTGTTGACAAGTTCTGAGTGTTTAAACTGCTGAAATACGTATTTATTCTGAAACGTATGTAATAGGAGACTGCAAATATACCTCTTGCTAGAACCACCTTTCAAGAGGTGAGGAAAAAAGTGTTTCCAAATTGCCTGTAGTCACAGTGTGTTTACTGATAGAACCACAGCAACTTCTGCACTTATGTAAGTTTGCTTTTGTCAACTATATTTCATGCACTTTTAATACAATATTTGTTGATGACAAATGTATAACGTTTTTTTCAACCCAGGGTCATATGTAAAATCAAAATTGGAAATTGGAAATAGGATATAAATATGATTGTGTCAGTGTGTCCCTCTTGTCAACAAGATGCAGCTTTACTTACCAAGTTATTGAAATATCTCCAGATCAGTCATTAATATTGTACTACCAAATGACAGATGTTTTGTTGAGAACTTGAGATTGAACATGTGCTGCACAGTAAAAATGTTATTTCAGTCAACCTTTCAATTAGGAAGTTGATTACTTGGACACCACAGTGTTATTAAAGGAAACATATTCACTTCCTCAATGCTCTTCATTGAAGAGTGTTTCTTTTAGCTTTTTGCAAACTATGGTTTGATCATGTGTTTGCACAGTGTGTTCAGATAGATGTCTGTTAGGAGGAAGTCAGTTCAGTCTCAAAGATATATCACAGCTCTGAAGATGTCGAGGATTGTTGCCTGTCTGTTCTGTAAGACCATTTCTTATTTTTAGCTTATTTCATTTACATTTCTTTGACTATAAATGAAGTGTCTCATGGATTATTTTCTTTTTAGGTGTTTTAAAACTCTGTGTTGGAACTGAGGCTTTGACAGAGACACTGGTAGAACTTGGACACAATGCAACTCTGAACTGTTCTCTTAATGGAACTGATGTACACTGGTACATACAGCACCAACTACAGCCTCCACTGGCCATACTCCGCTCTTTCACTAGAAGTAGTCCTGCTGCTTTTTATTACAATCATCATTTTAGACAGAAATATTCATTAGAAACAGGAAATCGATTGTTAATACAGAATGTAACAGTAGATGAGAATGGAGTGTACTACTGTGCAAAGAAAGAAAGCGATAGTCTCCTATTCAGCAATGGAACCAGACTCATGACCACTGGTAAGTGCACATTTTATTCAATGATCAACATACTATAGTTGGTGTAAAATATAATTTTGAGAAGTGTTTTTGTTCATGTTTAACGCAGCAAGGTGCAAGACCACTACAGACATTTTACATCCACTTTGAGTAACATAACTCAAAGTGGATGTAGGCTATACATATTTTCCATAACCCTGCAGGTCTCAAATCAATCAATGAAACAAGAAACACAAGTTTGAAGCTCCGTAAGTGGTTATGTGTTTATAATTTTTCTACTGATTTAATTGTGACTTTAATAGTATGGACGGTGTTTTAATGATTGTAAATCTCTTGTGCTTATTTAGTCTATCAAATTTTGTTGAAATAAAATGCAGTACATTTAAAAAAGTACATTTGTCAATTTCAGTTGATCCTGAAGCCTCAGAGAAACCCAGAGACTTAAACACAATGTGGCTAAAAGGTCTTCTCATTGGATCCGGGGTCTTGAATGCAGTTCTTATTTTATTGGCGTCAGGTGTGTCTCTACACTCTTAAAATAGGGTATGTTAGTTACCTAGTAACATCTTGGTGGTACTGTGTGGCTCAGTTGGTAGAGCATGGCACTTGCATCGCCAGGGTTGTGGGTTTGATTCCTGGTGCCACCCATACGTAAAATGTATGCACTCATGACTGTAAGTCACTTTGGTTAAAAGTGTCTGCTAAATGGCATATTATTTTATTTTTTATCTTACTAAAACTTTTCTTTACACTGGGTACCAGGCTAACCTTTCCTGCCTTTACATGCAATGTTAGGACTATCTGTTCCTGTACTTTTGTCTGCATGCAGACCCAAAACCCACTGCAATGTGTAAGATGTTACTCAGTGATGTGTGATCACAATAGTCTATACTAATTCCATCTATATGGGTAATCTTAGCCATTTTAGTGCTGTGGAAGAGAGCTGCTTGCCAGAAGAACCATGACTCTCCTCCAACCTCTAAACCACCTGAAAGGGCAGACGGGCCAGAGGTCAGTATCGGTAGTGGGAAGATGGATATCATAACATGTCTACATTTATGAAGGACAGGTGGTTTACACTCATATCCACATTGTTTTTCAGTATGAAGTGATACAGTTGGTACCCCCACCGAGAGGATCAAGGCCAGACTGCATAGCCTCAACTATTTACTCCAGCGTTCAGTTTCCAAATCCTGAACTCACAACTCCTGCTTAATAAGGTGCCAAATCTGTATCTACCCTTCCTCTTTAGTCTGGGTTTAACATATCTGGGCTATTATGATAATAGTTATGACTTTGGTGGATAATGTGAACTACAATATGACTTTGGTAGATAATGTTAATCAACTGTGAATATTAATATCTTTGTATACAGTATCTAATGCTGCTCTTTGTCACTATGGTCTTTATACCAGTCAGCAATATCTTTCAAGGAAATTGTTACTTTTGTGTCTTGATTCATGTTTTTCATTATTCATTGCTGGAAATAAGTTTTCATTTGTGCCTGTCTTGAAAGTAAATTGTCTCTTTTTTTGTGAAGCAGTGAGGAAGAGGTTTGTGTATTTCTGTAGAAAAAGCCCCCAAGGCTTTTGTAGTGTATTGATGCTGCATCAACCACACATATCCTGTTTGAGAGCTTAGCCGCTTACTGAGCAGCACACGTGTCCCAATTACTGTACAATTTACCATTTTTAATACTGACTTTTTCAAGCATTCAATTAAAGTTGGAAATGTTAAGTTCATTAAAAAGCCAACTGCATGTGCCCTATAACACCTTTGTGAGTAGAAAGTAGTGGTTTGTATATTTTAGTTGTTTAAGTTAAGACCACTGTAAGAAAGGTCATGTCAGTGTGCTGCACTTTTTTCAAACATCAGTGTGTTGCACTTTTTTCAAACTCTTCATGAAAAATAAAACATAAAATCTCTGTTTTGGAATAAACCACCTCTTATTTGAAGTACTCTACCTACATTGCCTTCAATTTAAGATCGTCCACAAAACAAAGCATTTATAAACAGCATGTTTTAATGGCAGTGGTACCAGTAACCTATCACTAAATGGTCATCAAGGTCACAAGGTGTGTCTTAAAGCTAGAATCCTTAATTGAAACAATAACAAAGAGAACACCCCGCCTCAATTTTGGTAAAAACCTGAAGGATGGGCCTGGAGAAATGTAATCACTCAAATTCGTAGACAGAGCTATGGACAGCATCCATGATTTAAAAAATTATAGTTTTAACCATGCTTTGAGGCTACACAGTGTGTGTTTACAAACAAGCTTACAGTGGGGGAAAAAAGTATTTAGTCAGCCACCAATTGTGCAAGTTCTCCCACTTAAAAAGATGAGAGAGGCCTGTAATTTTCATCATAGGTACACGTCAACTATGACAGAAAAATTGAGGAAAAAAAATCCAGAAAATCACATTGTAGGATTTTTAATGAATTTATTTGCAAATTATGGTGGAAAATAAGTATTTGGTCACCTACAAACAAGCAAGATTTCTGGCTCTCACAGACCTGTAACTTCTTCTTTAAGAGGCTCCTCTGTCCTCCACTCGTTACCGGTATTAATGGCACCTGTTTGAACTTGTTATCAGTATAAAAGACACCTGTCCACAACCTCAAACAGTCACACTCCAAACTCCACTATGGCCAAGACCAAAGAGCTGTCAAAGGACACCAGAAAAAAAATTTGTAGACCTGCACCAGGCTGGGAAGACTGAATCTGCAATAGGTAAGCAGCTTGGTTTGAAGAAATCAACTGTGGGAGCAATTATTAGGAAATGGAAGACATACAAGACCACTGATAATCTCCCTCGATCTGGGGCTCCACGCAAGATCTCACCCCGTGGGGTCAAAATGATCACAAGAACGGTGAGCAAAAATCCCAGAACCACACGGGGGGACCTAGTGAATGACCTGCAGAGAGCTGGGACCAAAGTAACAAAGCCTACCATCAGTAACACACTACGCCGCCAGGGACTCAAATCCCCCTGCTTAAGGCAGTACATGTCCAGGCCCGTCTGAAGTTTGCTAGAGTGCATTTGGATGATCCAGAAGAGGATTGGGAGAATGTCATATGGTCAGATGAAACCAAAATATAACCTTTTGGTAAAAACTCAACTCGTCGTGTTTGGAGGACAAAGAATGCTGAGTTGCGTCCAAAGAACACCATACCTACTGTGAAGCATGGGGGTGGAAACATCATGCTTTGGGGCTGTTTTTCTACAAAGGGACCAGGACGACTGATCCGTGTAAAGGAAAGAATGAATGGGGCCATGTATCGTGAGATTTTGAGTGAAAACCTCCTTCCATCAGCAAGGGCATTGAAGATGAAACATGGCTGGGTCTTTCAGCATGACAATGATCCCAAACACACCGCCTGGGTATGGGATACGACAGTTGAACTAAGCTCATGAGGCATTTATAACTTATATTCCTCAAGAATCAATGGGTGTATCATTAATCTATAACAAAAGTCCAAAAATGGATGTAGAAACTAAGGATTCTAGCTTTAATATCAGGTAGAGGGGCCTTTTTCAATAGACTTTTCTGCTCTGTATATTTTTACTTTTTACCTTCTGCATAATGAGAATGTGGTCATTAAGCGAGAGGCGAATTGATGCTCACCACTTCCGCTTCACACTTTGCACAGACTTGTGCTTCATGTGGAAACTTTAAGCAAGTTAACAATGACCTTACACATCATTATGTTTGTGTTTTTTCATCACTTTAAGAAGTTTTAACTTAGTTAACTTGACTACTTAAGTTAGGTGTTCCACTAGTAATGTAAGCTGAAAGCTAACTGACCATAAAGACATGCGTATATGAAAGGGGGGAGGGGGGTCAATAAAATAAATAAAGTAAATAAAGTAGTGCAGTAGGTATGACTCATGGCCCACTCAGTTGAAGGTAAAGTAGAACAGTAGGTATGACTCATGGCCCACTCAGTTGAAGGTAAAGTAGAGCAGTAGGTATGACTCAGGGCCCACTCAGTTGAAGGTAAAGTAGAGCAGTAGGTATGACTCAGGGCCCACTCAGTTGAAGGTAAAGTAGAGCAGTAGGTATGACTCAGGGCCCACTCAGTTGAAGGTAAAGTAGAACAGTAGGTATGACTCATGGCCCACTCAGTTGAAGGTAAAGTAGAGCAGTAGGTATGACTCATGGCCCACTCAGTTGAAGGTAAAGTAGAGAAGTAGGTATGACTCATGGACCACTCAGTTGAAAGTAAAGTAGAGCATCAGTTGTGAGAAAGATCACAGTGGAAAGTAGCACACCACACCACCACAAAAATAGCACATGTAAATGGTCACAGGCTGTGGTTTTATAACGTTATTTGTGCCTGTGATGCTTGTGCAAGAATTTGTCTGGCAAGAGGTTGTCTGTTGCAATACACTTTTATAATGAATGCCTTCACAGGAATTGTTACCCTGCCTAAACAAAGTTGTCTTAAACAAACAAACAAAAAACTTTGAGATAAGGTATAGCCTACACATGTCCAGTAAATAATGTATAATGATTTACCCATAGCTTCTGGACCAATGATGCAATAATCACTAAACTCTTCAGATGGTCTGTCCTTGATGACACTTCATTTTACTAGTTGTGGCATGGCAAGGTGTGTGTGTGTGTGTGTGTTATGACTGGGTACAGGAGTTAGTTAAGGCAGGTTCCAGGGCCTGGTGCTATGGGGTCTACATATCAGGGAAATGGCTCCATCTACAGGGACTCTACTGGGCTTCCAAATACCCCATGTGACATCATCTCGGGCCGGTTAGGAGTGCTGCAAACAAACAAACTGTAGTCAGGGATTTGAGGTGAGGCAGTGTACACAAACATCTCAGCAACGTCTCTATAACATCTCAAGTACCACATCAATATCATCTAACGTTAATATAATCTGTGTAATATAACCTGCACTTTTTAGTCCTTATGTGTGATTTTCAGTGATACACACAGTTCTACACATTTTGACCAGGTACATTTTAACTGGTTGAACATTACCATCTACTGAAAATAGTAAGCACTGCAGGTGATCCCACAATGCATCCTGGCTACCCAACAAAATAACCAACAGAAACCAGGCATGAGGCAAAAGCCCTAGCGCAGAAAATAGGTGGACACGTTATGCTCCCAAGGGAGTCAATACGTAAATCATCTAGGAGAGACAATTGACCAGTGGTGGAAAAAGTTCCCAATTGTCATACTTGAGTAAAAGTATAGATACCTTAATAGAAAGTTACTCAAGGAAAAGTGAAAGTCAGCCAGTAAAATACTACTTGAGTAAATGTATTTGGTTTTAAATATACTTAAGTATCAAAAGTAAACGTATAAATCATTTAAAATTCCTTATATTGAGCAAAGCAGACAGCACCATTTTCTTGTTTTTAAAATGTATGGCACATTCTAACACTCAGAAATTATTTACAAAAGATGCATTTATGTTTAGTGAGTCCACCAGGGCAGAGGCAGTAGGGATGACCACATGTTCTCTTGATAAGTGCTTGAATTTGACAATTTTCCTGTCCTGCTAAGCATGAATTTGACCATTTTCCTGTCCTGCTAAGCATTCAAAATTGAACGAGTACTTTTGGTTGTCAGGGAAAATGTATGGAGTAAAAATAACAATATTTTCTTTAGGAATGTAGTGAAGTAACATTAAAAGTTGTCAAAAATATGAATAGTAAAGTACCCATAGCTTCTGGACCAATGATGCAATAATCACTAAACTCTTCAGATGGTCTGTCCTTGATGACACTTCATTTTACTAGTTGTGGCATGGCAAGGTGTGTGTGTGTGTGTGTGTTATGACTGGGTACAGGAGTTAGTTAAGGCAGGTTCCAGGGCCTGGTGCTATGGGGTCTACATATCAGGGAAATGGCTCCATCTACAGGGACTCTACTGGGCTTCCAAATACCCCATGTGACATCATCTCGGGCCGGTTAGGAGTGCTGCAAACAAACAAACTGTAGTCAGGGATTTGAGGTGAGGCAGTGTACACAAACATCTCAGCAACGTCTCTATAACATCTCAAGTACCACATCAATATCATCTAACGTTAATATAATCTGTGTAATATAACCTGCACTTTTTAGTCCTTATGTGTGATTTTCAGTGATACACACAGTTCTACACATTTTGACCAGGTACATTTTAACTGGTTGAACATTACCATCTACTGAAAATAGTAAGCACTGCAGGTGATCCCACAATGCATCCTGGCTACCCAACAAAATAACCAACAGAAACCAGGCATGAGGCAAAAGCCCTAGCGCAGAAAATAGGTGGACACGTTATGCTCCCAAGGGAGTCAATACGTAAATCATCTAGGAGAGACAATTGACCAGTGGTGGAAAAAGTTCCCAATTGTCATACTTGAGTAAAAGTATAGATACCTTAATAGAAAGTTACTCAAGGAAAAGTGAAAGTCAGCCAGTAAAATACTACTTGAGTAAATGTATTTGGTTTTAAATATACTTAAGTATCAAAAGTAAACGTATAAATCATTTAAAATTCCTTATATTGAGCAAAGCAGACAGCACCATTTTCTTGTTTTTAAAATGTATGGCACATTCTAACACTCAGAAATTATTTACAAAAGATGCATTTATGTTTAGTGAGTCCACCAGGGCAGAGGCAGTAGGGATGACCACATGTTCTCTTGATAAGTGCTTGAATTTGACAATTTTCCTGTCCTGCTAAGCATGAATTTGACCATTTTCCTGTCCTGCTAAGCATTCAAAATTGAACGAGTACTTTTGGTTGTCAGGGAAAATGTATGGAGTAAAAATAACAATATTTTCTTTAGGAATGTAGTGAAGTAACATTAAAAGTTGTCAAAAATATGAATAGTAAAGTAAAGTACAGATACCCAAAAAAACTACTTAAGTAGTACTTTAAAGTATTTTTAACTAAGTACTTTACACCACTGTAATTGACATTCTTAATCCAGCAGTACATTGTCTTTGAGTACTGTACAAATAGCTCTGGTCCAGTGCGTTGCCTCACGTCACTTGTTGATCCTGTTCATGTATGCTGAACACACCGCTCGCGTTACAAAATAAATGTACACATGCATGTTATTCAATCATTGCATCCAAACTACTCGCGCGCATCAACGGGCTTCTGCGTAGCCAGGCACTAAAATAGAACTTGGTTCTATTTGTGACGCATGATTCGCTGCAAGTCCCGCTTCTCCCATCTCCTCATTGGTTTTTAGGAGCATATACCCACATGGATGATTTAAAGATGAACTGAGGTCCACACTCCTGTCCAGTTGGTGGTGGTAATGCACCTTAAAGTTTGTTGCCAACCGCCATATAAAGTCAGAAGAAGAAGAAGCCTGAAGGAGGAGAGATGAATAGAAACTAACTGGGTTTACCCTTTTATCTGTGGATTAATTGTCGGAGTAGAGGACCTTGTGCTCTTCAGGTAAAATAACAACCCAATGTTTATATCCCAGGACAAACTACCTAGCAACAGCAAACTAGCTAGCTAAATTGCCATGAATGTTTAATGCTTTTCGACCTGTCCCCAAATTAATATAGTTGGTTCAGAGTGTTCATTTTGATATTTCAACCTGCGTGTCCTGATCGCGTCTGGTGTGGATGGACAAAATCAACATAGGTGTGATGGGACGCATTTTTGTAAAGTGTGTGACCGCCAATGTTCAACTCAAAAGGTTTCATTAGCATGATGATGGGACTGTTTTTTGACAGCACCACTTTTGATTTGAATGAAACCTTGTCATCACTGGAAAAGATAAACGTTTGAGATTGATATCATTTAAAAGCATAGAAACAGGGTTGTCAAACTATTCTATAATTTCTGGGGAAAAACTAGTTTTTTAATAAAAATGTAAAATGTTTTACCTTTTAATGTAAATGAACCCCATTTTACATCATCTAAGGTTTTGGTGTTGTGCCCGCCATCGATTGAGACACAACATGCTCTTGAATACAGGGTGGTGTCATGATTTGGCTGATGATAAATCTACTAAAATATAAATAAAATGGAACCACAAAGATGGTTTGAGATCCACACATCAAAGAACGTTGACTTGAATGGGAAAGTCTGTTTTAAATGATACTGTCAATCCCCCATAAGAAACCTATTCGAATCATAGAAATATAGATAATAGAATAGACATGACCATTTAAGTTGACATCCAATAATAGATGGACTGGCGGTCATCTTTGTGGTACTAATTAGAATGGTGTACCATTGAAATGACTTTAACAAAACAATTGTGTTTTATTGTCAAATACACTGGATAGGTGCAGTGAAATGTGTTGATTTACAGGGTCAGCCATAGTAGTACGGCGCCCCTTTGAGAAAATGTGGATGAAGTGCCTTGCTCAAGAACACATCGACAGAGTTTTCAACTTGTCGGCTCAGGTATTCAAACCAGCGACCTTTCTGTTACTGGCCCAACGCTTTATCCGCTAGGCTACCCAACACCCAAATGAAATATTACCCACCCTGTATTTAAGAGCATGTTCAAATCAAATTGTATTTGTCACATGTGCCGAATACAATGCTTCCTTAGAAGCCGTTAACCAACAATGCAGTTTTAAGAAAAATAAGTGTTAAGTAAAAAATAGATAACTTAAAAATAAAAAACAAATAATTAAAGAGCAGCAGTAAAATAACAGTATTGAGGCTATATACAGGGGGTACCGGTACAGAGTCAATGTGCGGGGGCACAGGTTAGTCGAGGTAATTTAGGTAATATGTACATGTAGGTAGAGTTAAAGTGACTATGCATGTTATGCATGTTGTGTCTCAACCGATGGCAGGCACAACACAAAAATGATGTGGAGTAGGGTCTAAGGTACAACATCTGCAAATATGTATATATTTTTTGAACGCGTTTTTAGATAATTGACGTTAAAGTTTAAAAGTGATATCATTTTTATTAAAAAACAATTTTTTCAAGCAATAATTAGTTTGACACACTGTTACTGTTTGTAAGCTATTAAATTATTTGTAAGCTTTTCATCAAACCATAGCCCCAAATACTTAAATTCTGTTACCCTTTCCATTAGTTCTCCATATAATCGAACACTGACATCTTCCTTTATCTTTTTGTTAGCAAACAACATGTGGCAGGATTTAGATAAAGATAACTTGAAACCCCATGATATGGACCATTCCTCTACTGCTACAACAGCATTTTCTCTATTACATGAGGAATATTCCTTGCCCTTTTCCATATGACAACATCATCTGCATAAAAGGCCGCCCCTATACCCTGTCCGATATTGCCAAACATATCATCAATCATCAACGTGAATAAGATAGGACAAATAGCACTACCCTGTGGAGTTCCGTTTTCCACCTCATATTCTCTTGATAACTTCCATTCCACCCTGACCTGGAAGATTTGGTCAAACAAGAAATCCTATTCCAGTTGGACATTATCCCACTGCCCACTAATAGCCATTCCATTCAATTTAATCAGTACACCTTCCTGTCACATTGTATATATGCTTTTTAAATGTCAAAATATAATATTGACATCACTTCCTTGCCATCGCTTGGTCACCTCACTACTAACTGTAACCAATTCATCAAGGGTATCCTTCCTTTTCTGAATCCACTCAGGTATGGACTTAATAGACCCCTATGTTCCAGATAATACATAAATCTACCTACAGTCAACTTTTCCATTAATTTACAGAGATTTGATATAAGTGCAATAGGTCTATACCTAGCAGGACTTGATGGATCTTTACCAAGCTTCATAAAAGGCAACACCACAGCACGTTTCCATCCTTATTTTTAGCACTCCTGTCCTTCATATTTTGTTTAAAAAACTAAAAATCTTTCCCAAAACTTCTGTAGGCAGATGTTTAAACATAATGAAGCATAATCGATCCTCACCTGGAGCAGTGCAACCACACCCCATCCAAAGCCCTCGCTATTTCAAACATTGTGAATTCAGCATCCAGTGATTCTCCAGAATCACACATAGTATATTACGGTATACATCTTCATGCATTCTTAGCTTTTCTTCCTTACGTCTTTTACGTTCATTACCTAGGGTTTTGTCTAGAAGGAATACAGCTTTTGTCAAAAGTGAGTTTTTGCAGCAAGCTTAGGAGAATTTATGCAGCAGTTTAGGATAATTAGCGTAGCAGGTTAGGATAATTAGGTTAAGGTTAGGAAAGGGATTAGGGTTAGCTAAAATGCAAAATGTTTTACTTTTCACGTCAATTTGACTGAAGCTGTATCCCGTCTAGACATGACCCCTCATGACGAGAGTGAGGATGAATTAAATGTGGTGGCAGGTGCAGTGATGACTGCTGAGAAGAAGTTGAGTGTAGAGGGAAGTAGTGAGGTGAGGAAGGTGGGCGTCAAGTGTAAAAATAGAGATACATGCTCCAGTAGTTCAGAGATGGAACTTGTTGAGAGTGAGGGTGTAGTACCTGCGGTGAGGTCCGCCGAATTCGGGCCTCGTCCCAAGGATGATAAGGATGATTTTGGCCCAGTGGGAGTGAGATTTGTAGAGAGAATGGATCCTTGCTTTTTGGTTGATCCATATGTGGTGTCAGGTTGGGTGGAGGAGAGGTTGGGTACTGTTGAGTTGGTGAAGGTAACTCGGAGTGGACTCATGATGATTTATTATGTTTCCTCCGCCCAGAGGGAGAGGGCGCTCCGGATTACGAGATTAGGGACAAGAATTGTGACGTGCTTTGCTCTCCGGAGCAGGGCGCTGTCGAAAGGAGTGATTACGGGGGTAGCATTAAGTGTTGAGGAGGAGCAGTTGAAATGGAAGATTCCCAGTGTCTGTGACGCCCACCGTTTGGTGAGCCGCAGATCTGGTGGGGAAACGGAGAAGACATTATCTGTCATGCTGAATTTTGATGCAGAGTCGTTACCAGATAAGGTCAAGGTAGGACTTGTCAGTTATCCCGTGAGAGCTTATGTTCCGAAAATATTACGGTGTTTTAGGTGTCAAGGTTATGGGCATATTAAAGCAGTGTGTAGGAGGGAGTTGCCTGGATCTGTGCAGGAGGGCATGAGAGGAAGGAATGTGTGGTATCAGTGCAGAAAGTTGTGTGTGTTAGTTGTGGGGGTGATCATGGGGCTGGAGATCGGAGGTGTCTGGTGAGAGAAAGGCAGATTGAGGTTGCCAGGGTTAGAGTAGTACAGAAAGTGTCCTATGCCAAAGTAGTGAAGAGAGTGGTAGAGGAATAATAATAATATGCCATTTAGCAGACGCTTTTATCCAAAGCGACTTACAGTCATTCGTGCATACATTTTTGTGTATGGGTGGTCCCGGGGATCGAACCCACTACCTTGGTGTTACAAGCGCCGTGCTCTACCAGCTGAGCTACAGAGGACCACAGGAAGATGGGTACAGGGTGAGGGATCCTGCGAGGATTCATGTGAGTAGGCAGAGACCAAGAGAGAGTGATGGGAAGAATATGTGCTTCAGTAAAGTGGAATTTTTAGCATTTATAGCCATGGTTGTTAATTGTTCTGCAGAAATTGATCGAAAGTCACAGAAAATAGAGGTTGTGGTGGCAGCTGCAGGGGGTGTTGAGTGGTAGGGATATGTCCTCTCAGACCGTTGGTCTGGACTAGGACTAGATAGGGTTAAATAGTGGAATGGATTTTTAGAGAGGGCTAATAGGTGATAGGGCAATTTTCCTTGTCCCCAAGTTTGTATTATTGTATCAAAGAATATAATGTAGGTAGGCCGTGAATGGCCTCACACATCAGTACAGTAGGTGGCGGTGTGTGTGCACCTAAAAGTTAGATGCGATCCGCCAACCAAATCCCAAAGAAGAAGAAGACAAGGAAATTGGTGAAAGTGTGTTCACGCTCAACCTGTTTGCACTATTTGGTGCGCCAAACAGGTCTGGTAGATGTATTAATAGGCCTACAAGTGGCGTGGCGTGTAGTGTAGGCAAAGCCAATTAAACCATAAAAAACATGTATTTATGGATCAGCTCTGGTGATACATAAGTGGATAATGCATTGCAAACGTTAAACGTTAATTTAGGCTATAGATACGGAAGCCTTGTACTGTGCAGCCACATAAACTACGTCATCCATTGAATGTATTATCTTTGTTAAATGCGATCTAACAAGAGGAAAGGTTATTTTACCATGTAGGTACAATGATATGCCTATTGAAGAGGTCACCATATTTAAAAATATATATATATTCTCCCCTTTTCTCCCCAATTTCGTGATATCCAATACGTTCAATGGGATGACGTAATTTAAGCGGTTGCGCAGTGCAAGACTTCCGTATCTATAGCCTTAATTAACATTACAACATATCGCTATCACAATTAGTAATTGTTAGCTAGCTAAGCACCTATAACGTGTCATATACATAAGGTCAAGAAGAAATTGATAAAATGTGGAGTAATTTGTGCTATTGGTATTGTGAACTAACCACGTAGGTAGGTAGCTAACGTTACCTACCAGTTAAACAGATGCTTTTGCTATATAAAGTTATAATTTTGGCTACAAAGACAAAGCAAGTCCCAAGTTATTGTAGTTAACTTAGCAGAAGTGTTAGTTAGATCTAGACTAGCTAACACATTTTTAAAATCATTAGGCCTGCTTTTATTTTTATCTGATATGTAAGTTAGCTACTTGAGCAACTAACGGTAGCTAGCTAGCATTGCCTAACTTCCTTAACTGGCCAGCTGAACTTATCTATAAAACATAACTATGTCGAATTCTAAATTGTCAGGAGCTAACTAGCTGAAGTAGCCTAAACGTGGCCAATTATCTAGCTAGCTACTAGTTCATATGGCTGTGAGGAGCCTGACCTTGGTCTGTTAGACAGAGATGGATCATAGCTAACCAAACATTAATCATTAGCTAGCTTGCCAACCCACCCAAGGCACATAGGTTGAGTGTTGTCCCTCCCACGATGTTAGTCCACTCAACAAATGTAGCTAGGTAGCCTAGCTTTCAGTATGTAGCAAGTAGGCCTATCTAAGTAGTGAGGAAGGTCCCTGCTATCTCAAATAAAGTGGATAGGCCTGTACTTCAGAGACCTCTTACCATTCGTTACCTGCACTCACAAGTTAGCCTATAACACACACTTCACTGCATCTTTTGTTTTGGCTACTTTATACGTAGACTACATTGTTGCTTTACACATACTTTTATATATGGATGCAGTCTAGTCGAAGGCATTTCAAGTACATTAAAGTAACAGTTCCTTAGGCAGAGAAAAAACTAGGCCTATGGAAAATGTGCAATGGGGAGGAACGTATCATCTGTTGCAACATGTCCTTTAGGTTGACTCTACTCCTTTGGAATGCACGCACCTGTCAGTGTCAATATGGGCCATTCACATCTGTATTATGATTGGTTGCTCAGCCTTTCTTTCATATTCATCGAGACCACTGTGTTTATAACCCTGCTAGTCTTGTTCCCAACCATAACATGCTCTATCACTACTCCACAGGTGCTGGTTGCCAGTTTGTGTCATCTTGTTGATGGAACTCCAAGGTATTAATATCAGTCATACGTTATGTTGTTGTTTGTTCTGATTCTGCATGTGCAAAACGGCATATTGATGTCTGTGTCAGATGGATTCATTGGAGGCTAATTTTGATATCTGTGTTTTGTAGTCTCTTCACAGGCGAGAGTTGAAGGTTTACAAGAGGGAAGGTTATTTTACCATATAGGTACAATGTGATGCCTATTGAAGAGGTCACCATATTTTGGTGATACAAGGATGACCGTAATGTCTACAATATTGTCAGTGGAAAAGCAGACTTGACAGACGAAGACTGTCAGTTCAGAGACAGAACCAGGATGTTCCCTGAGGAATGGGCAAACGGCAACTTCTCTCTCCTACTGACTGATCTCAAGGACATCGATAGTGGGAGTTATTCATGTTTCATACCAACAATGAACATTCTTCGTCAAGTGGAATTTTCTGTTCAAGGTTTGCGTTACAACCAAGTTTAACATACAATTAATTGAGAATGGTCATGATTCAGCCTTAGCTTATCTATACAGTATTGGAATTTCCATTAACAGTTTTAAGAAGTTGATGAAACAGTATGATAACTCTAAGAAAAATGCATTGTTATTTCTTGAACTGCGTTGTTGGTTAAGGGCTTGTAAGTAAACATTTCACGGTAACATCTACATCTGTTGTATTCGGCGCATGTGACAAAGAGAATTTGGTTTGATTTGATTTGAAATGTCCCTCTTTATTTTACAGAGAAACCAACTCCTGAGCCTAAAGTTGATCACAGGAGCAGCAGCATGAGTATCAGAGAGCTGAACCAGAGCCTCTTCCTGTTTCTCCTCCTCAGTCCAACTCTCCACTTCCTTTGACTTACAGCACAGAAATTGGTCTTTGTGCCACTTATGAGACTGTTGACAAGTTCTGAGTGTTCAAACTGCTGAAATACTAATTATTTTTGGAATGTATGTAATAAGATGAGTTATTAATATTGCACTACCAAATCACAGAAGTTTTGTTGAGAACTTGAGATTGAACATTTGCTGCACAGTAAAAATATTATTTCAGTCAGCCTTTCAATTAGAAAGTATTTGACTTTAACACCACAGTGTTATGAAAGGGAACATATTCACTTCCTCAATGCTCTTTATTGAAGAGTGTTTCTTTTAGCTTTTTGCAAACTATGGTTTGATCATGTGATTCCACAGTGTGTTCAGACAGATGTCTGTGTTAGGAGGAAGTCAGTTCAGACTCAGATTAATCACAGCTCTGAAGATGTCGAGGATTGTTGCCTGTCTGTTCTGTAAGACCATTTATTTTTCTTATCTTATTTATTTTACATTCATTTTACAATAAATGAAGTGTCTTATGGATTCTTCTGTTCATAGGTGTCTTAAAACTGTGTGTTGGAGCTGAGGCTTTGACAGAGACACTGGTAGAACTTGGACACAATGCAACTCTGAACTGTTCTCTTAATGGAACTAATGTACACTGGTACATACAGCACCAACTACAGCCTCCACTGGCCATACTCCGCTCTTTCACTAGTAGTAGTCCTGCTGCTTTTTATTACAATCATAATTTTAGACAGAAATATTCATTAGAAACAGGAAATAGATTGTTAATACAGAATGTAACAGTAGATGAGAATGGAGTGTACTACTGTGCAAAGAAAGAAAACGATAGTCTCCTATTCAGCAACGGCACCAGATTCATGACCACTGGTAAGTGTACATTTCATTCAATGATCAACATAATATATTTTGTCTAAAATATATTTTTGCAGCGAGGTGCAAGACCACTATTGAAATGTTACATCCACTTTGAGTAACATATACAGTGGCTTGCGAAAGTATTCACCCCCTTGGCATTTTTCCTATTTTGTTGCCTTACAACCTGGAATGAAAGTGGATTTGGGGGGGGTTGTATAATTTCATTTACACAACATTCCTACAACGTTGAAGATGCAAATATTTTTTTATTGTGAAACAAACAAGATGTAAGACATAAAAACAGAACTTGAGCGTGCTAAATGACAAAAATGTAAATGTGCATAACTATTCGTTGTAGAGCCACCTTTTGCATCAATTACAGCTGCAAGTCTTTTGGGGTATGTCTCTATAAGCTTGGCATATCTAGCCACTGGGATTTTTGCCCATTCGCCAAGGCAAAACTGCTCCAGCTCCTTCAAGTTGGATGGGTTCCGCTGGTGTACAGCAATCTTTAATTCATACCACAGATTCTCAATTGGATTGAGGTCTGGGCTTTGACTAGGCCATTCCAAGACATATAAATGTTTCCCCTTAAACCACTCGAGTGTTGCTTTAGCAGTATGCTTAGGGTCATTGTCCTGCTGGAAGGTGAACCTCCGTCCCAGTCTCAAATCTCTGGAAGACTGAAACAGGTTTCCCTAAAGAATTTCCCTATATTTTGCGCCATCCATCATTCCTTCGATTCTGACCAGTTTCCCAGTCCCTGCCGATGAAAAACATCCCCACAGCATGATGCTGCCACCACCATGCTTCACTGTGGGGATGGTGTTCTCGGGGTGATGAAAGGTGTTGGATTTGTGCCAGACATAGCGTTTTCCTTGATGGCCAAAAAGCTCCATTTTAGTCTCATCTGACCAGAGTACCTTCTTCCATATGTTTGGGGAGTCTCCCAAATGCCTTTTGGTGAACACCAAACGTGTTTGCTTATTTATTTTTTAAGCAATGTTTATTTTTTCGGGCAACTCTTCTGTAAAGCCCAGCTCTGTGGAGTGTACGGCTTAAAGTGGTCCTATGGACAGATACTCCATTCTCTGCTGTGGAGCTTTGCAGCTCCTTCAGGGTTATCTTTGGTCTCTTCGTTGCCTCTCTGATTAATGCCCTCCTTGCCAGGTCCATGAGTTTTGGTGGGCGGCCCTCTCTTGGCAGGTTTGTTGTGGTGCCATATTCTTTCAATTTGTTTTATTTAATGGTGCTCTGTGGGATGTTCAAAGTTTCAGATATTTTTTTCTTCATGGTGCCGCTTGCTTGATGGTGCCCCTTGCTTAGTGGTGTTGCATACTCTGGGGCCTTTCAGAACAGGTGTATATATTTACTGAGATCATGTGACAGATCATGTGACACTTAGATTGCACACAGGTGGACTTTATTTAACTAATTATGTCACTTCTGAAGGTAATTGGTTACACCAGATCTTATTTAGGGGCTTCATAGCAAAGGGAGTGAATACATATGCACGCACCACTTTTCCATTATTTATTTTTTAGAATTCTTTGGAATAAGTGATTTTTTTCATTTCACTTCACCAATTTGGACTATTTTGTGTATGTCCGTTACATGAAATCCAAATAAAAATCCATTTAAATTACAGGTTGTAATGCAACAAAATAGGAAAAACGCCAAGGGGGATAAATACTTTAGCAAGGCACTGTAACTCAAAGTGGATGTAGGCTATACATATTTACCATAACCCTGTTGGACTTGAATCAATCAATGAAACAACAAACACAAGTTTTAAGTTTCGTAAGTGATTGTGTTTGTAATTTTTCAACTGATTTAATAGTGACTTTAATAGCATATTGTGCAAATGTACGCTATCATATTTTGTGACCATTTTTGACAATTTCATTTGATCCTGAAGCCTCAGAGCAACCCAGAAACTTCAACGCAACGTGGCTAAAAGGTCTTCTCATTGGATCCGGGGTCTTGAATGCAGTTCTCATTTTATTGGCGTCAGGTGTGTTTTACACTCTTAAAATAGGGTTTGTTAGTAACTAGTAACAACTGGGTGGTACTGTGTGGTTCAGTTGGTAGAGCATGGCACTTGCATCCCCAGGGTTGTGGGTTTGATTCCCGGTGCCACCCATACGTAAAATGTATTCACTCATGACTGTAAGTCGCTTTGGTTAAAAGTGTCTGCTAAATGGCATATTATTATATTTTTTATCTTACTAAAACTTTTCTTTAGACTGGGTACCAGGCTAACCTTTCCTGCCTTTACATGCTATGTCAGGACTATCTTTTCCTGTACTTTTGTCTGCATGCAGACCCAAAACCCACTGCAATATGTAAGATGTTACTCAGTGATGTGTGATCACAATAGTCTATACTAATTCCATCTATATGGGTAATCTTAACCATTTTAGTGCTGTGGAAGAGAGCTGCTTGCCAGAAGAATCCTGACTCTCCTCCAACCACTGAACCTCCTGAAAGGGCAGACGGGCCAGAGGTCAGTATCTGTAGTGGGAAGATGGATGTACAGTACCAGTCAAAGGTTTGGACACACCTACTCGTTCAAGGGTTTTTCTTTATTTTTTTACTGTTTTCTACATTGTAGAATAATAGTGAAGACATCAAAACTATGAAATAACACATATGGAATCATTTGAGATTCTTCAAAGTAGCCACCCTTTGCCTTGATGACATTTTATCTATAATTTATCATCTTATCTTCACATGACAAGGATTAAAAAGGATTTGCCAGTAGATTGTCGACTTGATTCATGATGATGACTCATAGCTAAGATTTTGAAAGTATGATGTTGACATGATCAGTCCAATCAAAGCTACTGTTTTTTCATAGTTTTGATGTCTTCACTATTATTCTACAATGTATAAAATAGTACAAATAAAGGAAAACCCTTGAATGAGTAGGTGTGTCCAAACTTTTGACTGGTACTGTACATACAGTATATGAATATTATACCATGTCTATCTTTATGAGGGATGTTTTCACTCATATCCACATTGTTTTTCAGTATTGCGTGATACAGTTGGTACCCCCACTGGGAGGACCAAGGCCAGACCGCATAGCCTCAACTATTTACTCCAGAGTCCAGTTTCCAAATCCTGAACTCACAACTCCTGCTTAATAAGGTGCCAAATCTGTATCTACCCTTCCTCTTCAGTCTGGGTTTAACATATCTGGGCTATTATGATAATAGTTGTGACTTTGGTGGATAATCTGAACTACAATATGACTTTGGTAGATAATGTTAATCAACTGTGAATATTCATATCTTTGTATACAGTATCTAATGCTGCTCTTTGTCACTATGGTCTTTATACCAGTCAGCAATATCTTTCAAGGAAATTGTTACTTTTGTGTCTTGATTCATGTTTTTCATTGTTCATTGCTGGAAATAAGTTTTCATTTGTGCCTGTCTTGAAAGTAAATTGTAAGTGAGGAAGAGGTTTGTGTAAGTGAGGAAGAGGTTTGTGTATTTCAGCCTTTTGCATTGTTTTGATGCTGCATCAACCACACAGTGGTTTGTATATTTTAGTTGTTTAAGTTAAGACCACTGTAAGAAAGGCCTCACAACCGTAGATCACAAGTAACCACGCCAGCCCATGACCTTCATATCTGGCTTATTCAACTGCGGGATCGTCGTCTGAGGAGGGCGGGGGGTTATGAGGAGTATTTCTGTCTCTAATAAAGCCCCTTTGTGGGGAAAAACTAATTGATTGGCTGGGCCAGGCTCCCCAGTGGGTGGACCTGGCTCCCAAGTGGGTGGGCCTATGCCCTCCCATGCCCACCCATGGCTGTGCCCCTGCCCAGTCATGTGAAATCCATATGTAGATTAGTGCCTAATTAATTTATTTCAATTGACTGATTTCCTTCTATGAATTGTAACTCAGTACAATTTTAGAAATTGCTCCATGTTGCGTTTATATTTTTGTTCAGTATATAAAAGTCTAAAAATGGATGTAGAAACTAAGGATTCTAGCTTTAATACCAGATAGAGGGGCCTTTTTCAATAGAATTTCCTGCTCTGTATATTGTTACCTTTGACCTTCTGCATAATGAGAATTTGGTCGTTAAGCAAGAGACGAATTGATGCTCACCACTTCCTCTTCACACTTTGCACAGACTTGTGCTTCATGTGGAAACTTTAAGCAAGTTAACAATGACCTTACACGTCATTATGTTTGTGTTTTATCATCACTTTTAGAATAAGGCTGTAACGTAACAAAATGTGGAAAAAGTCAAGGGGTCTGAATACTTTCCGAATGCACTGTACCACATTGGCTGTGCAGTACATCTGTTTTGTTTTCCCCAGAGGTTTATGCTGAGAACTGTGTTCTCTCCATTTACAGTGTTCTGAATGCTATTCTGATCGTTATGATCCTGGGTGAGTAAATGGAAATACTAGATATTATCAAAATGTAAACGTTTTAAATAGTTTAACATTTTAATGTTGTATTCTGAGAATGTAGATGTCACTTGTGTAATGTTGATATAGAATTTTTCCTATGTTGTTGGTTTATATTTCAGTACGTATCGTGATCTTGGCATGTCAGAACAGAAACTGTCTTTCAAAACTAAGACCACCTCAAACAAAACAAACACCTTAAGTCATGTGACAATGGCAGAGTGAACATATGACTAAAATACTCTAGTGAATATGCCTGTATCCTATCACCCCTTTTTACCGCTAGTCAAAAATTAGGAAATACATGTGTTTCTTCATTTCCCCCTACTTTGACATTTATTTGTACTTTACTCAAATGCATGATGTAGGCCTAGTGTGTTACTGGATACATGAAGGGTCAATCCATTAGTGTAACTATCTTCTAGTAAAATGTCATGATTACAGTATTCAGCTGCTGAACTTCCTTTTTGTTCTAAAGCTGTGACTTCAGTGGAAATTGCCAATGAAATTGCGGTAAGGTTCACAGGAACAAAAGAAATGTATGACTCATGGCCCACTCAGTTGAAGTAGAGCTTTTTAGTTACGAGAAAGCTCTTGCACAGTGGAAAATACCACACACCACCACACGCAAAAATAGCACATGTAATTGGTGATTGGTTACGCCGTTATAACAGTAGTTGTTCCTGTGATGCTTGTGCAATAGTTTGTCTAGCACAGGGGTGTCAAACTCATTTTAGCTCAGGGGCCACATGGAGGAAAATCTATTCCCAAGTGGGCCGGACCGGAAAAATCATGGTACATATAACTTAAAAACAACAACTTCAGATTGTTTTCTTTGTTTTAATACGATCAACATACAACATAAAGCTGGAGCCTGAGGACAGTGTGTCCAAAATAGTACAAGCACAACATCACTATTAATCATAAAACACGTTAAGTTTATTTGAAAATTCTAAAGAAAAAGAACACACAAACACACAATGCCTCAGTGATTAACAGAACTGTTTCACAGATCACAGAACTATATCAGGGTGTCATTTCTCAGGCAGAAATGTAGATAAAAATAATGAAATCCTGTTCCCCAAACAAGTGCAAGAACCACAGAGTCAAGAATAGGTTAAATATACAAATAAAATAAAATCTATTAAAAACAATAGCACATCAACATAAAAACATATAAACATAAAGCTGGAGCCTGAGGACAGTGTCCAAAAGCACAACATAACTATTAATCATAAAACACCTCAAGTTATTTGAAAGTTCTGAGGACAAAGAACACACAAACACACAATGCCTCAGTGATTCACAGAAGTATATCACAGATCACAGAACTATATCAGGGTGTCATTTCTCAGGCAGAAATGTAGATAAAAATAATGAAATCCTGTTCCCCAAACAAGTGCAAGAACCACAGAGTCAAGAATAGGTTAAATATACAAATAAAATAAAATAAATTAAAAACAATAGCACATCAACATAAAAACATATAAACATAAATCTGAAAGCGTTGCTCAAACTCCCGTAACAGTCCCGTTATTTTATCTTTGAACCGCTTCATGTCTGCCACATGTTGGGTCGCGCACACATTTTTCAGACAGGGGAAGTGAGCTGCATCACCACCGGCAAGTTGCGTCTCCCACAATGACAGCTTCAACTTGAAAGAACGTATAATGTCATAATACTGCGTGACAACTTTGTTGCGCCCTTGCAGCTGTTTGTTCAAGTTATTCAGGTGCTCTGTAACATCCACCATAAATGCAAGGTCCTGCATCCATTCTGCGGAATGAAATTCTAACACTGGTTTGCCCTTTTCTTCCATGAACTGTTCAATTTCTTCTCGTAAATCAAAGAAACGCCTCAGCACAGCACCTCGGCTTAACCATCTTACCTCAGTGTGGTATGGCAGGCCATAGATGTGGTCTTTCTCTCTGAGAAGGCTGTCAAACTAACGGTGATTCAGGCTTCTGGATCGGATGAAATTAACAGTTTGGATGACCACCTTCATGACGTTATCCATCTTTAATGACTTGCAACACAAAGCCTCCTGGTGCAAAATACAGTGAAAAGTCAAAAAATCACATCCTCCATTTGCAGATTGCACTTTCTCTCTGAACTTTGTCACAATGCCTGCTTTTTTCCCGATCATTGAGGGCGCACCATCTGTAGCCAGGCTGACAGGGCGGGACCAGTCCACTCCGACCCTGTCCAGCGCGCCGACGAGTGCGGTAAAAATATCAACTGCTGTCGTTGTATCTGTCATCGGCACCAACTCCACGAACTCCTCGGTGACGGTCAATGTGTCATCAACTCCGCGGATGAAAAAATGGCCAGTTGTGCAACATCTGTAATGTCCGTGCTTTCATCAATTGCAACCGAAAACGCAATAAATGACTTTACTTTTTGCTTCAACTGGCTGTCCAAATCCACTGAAAGATCGGAAATCCTGTCTGCAACTGTGTTTCTTGTCAGGCTGATATTTGCAAAAGCCTGCCGCTTTTCAGGGCACACAATCTCCGCTGCCTTCATCATGCATGTTTTTACAAATTCACCCTCAGTAAATGGTTTTGAAGCCACTGCGATTTCATTAGCAATGAGGTAGCTAGCTTTCACTGCAGCGTCACTGATGTCTCGGCTGTGAGTAAACACAGACTGCTGTTTCTTCAGACCCACCAACAGTTCATTCACCTTCTCTCATCTCCGCTGTCCTTGAAAGTTGTCATATTTGTCTGCATGAAGACTCACATAGTGGCGACGAAGGTTATATTCTTTCAGCACTGCAACATGCTCTGAACACACCAAACATACAGCTTTCCCATTCAATTCCGTGATTAAATAGGATGACCATTTTTCTTGGAACACTCTGCACTCTGCGTTCACTTTTCTCTTTTTTGACAGAGACATATTGGGGCAATGAGGGTGCCAAAGCACATAATGTTAAAAGTAGAAGCCGTAATAAATATTGCGGGCAAAACAAAGTAGCTCATTGGCTGCACGTGCTTGACCTACTTGCTCTGCCCCGGTATAAACAGTTTGCTTGCTTAACACAATTGCTATTGCGCCATCCAGTGGACGCAATTGGAACAGCAGTTTATTTTATTGAAAAATTGCAGCGCATTTTTATACTTAAAAAAAATAATAATAATAATAATCATCTCGCGGGCCGGATTAAACCCGTTTGCGGGCCTGATGCGGCCCGCGGCCGTACGTTTGACACCCCTGGTCTAGCAAAAGGTTGTCTGTTGGAATGCACATCATAATGAATGGTTTCACGGGAACAATTACCCTGTCCTAACAAAGTTGTCTTAAACCAAAACAACATAGGCCTACATTTTAGATATGAACACTATAAGATGTGTTTCCTGTGTAGAGTAAGTAATGCACAATGATTTAGCATAGTTTGTGGACAATTAATGCAATGTTCACAAAACTCCTCAAATGGTCCGTCCTTGATGACACTTCAGTTACCCAGTGTTATGGCAGGGTAAAGTGACACAATGCCTGATGCTATGGGGTCTGCATAGTCTTGAAAACCGACCCTAGGCAACACAGTGACTATGGTCTGGTTTCAATGATGGACTCTTTTGACATAGAGGAACTATCTCACTGCGGGTTTAGAGACTAGTGTCTACATATCAGGGAAATGGCTCCATCTACAGGGACTCTACTGGGCTTCCAAATACCCCCTGTGACATCATCCTCTCAGGCTCTTATACACAGTCTTAGAGTAGGAGTGCTGATCTAGGATCAGGTCCCCCTGTCCATGTGAGCTTGTCCATTATGATCTAAAGCTTACAACTGATCCTTGATCAGCACCCCTACTGAGATGCTTTATGAATATGGGCCCAGCTAGGGCCCTTGTACCAGTCCAGAGACTGACTCTGTAACTCCATAACAGATACATTAATAGGCTTACATTACTATTTAACTAAATGTTATTTATATAACAAATTTTTTTAAACAAAAAATGCAGTTCAAAGTGCTTAAAAACAATATGTTTTCAAAATGGAGTGCTTTGCTGTTTAGGGAATATAATCATGTAATGTTTAGCATACATATACAGGTAATATGTCATTTGTAGTTTACGTTAAAACAATATTCCTTTAATATAAGTTATAAGGGTACAATATGACACAATATACGGTTCACAATAACATTTTGGTTATCCAGCAAGAGAGTTCTCTCTTGGTTTATTAACATTCTTGAAAGGCTGTCTCCCCTACGGAACCCAGACATCCATTTCTTCTACAACCACTTGGTTCTGTTCTAGGTCCTCAAACTGAGTCAGGAGTTCCTTCTGGACGATGGAGATGGTTTTGTAGCTGAACAACGACGGAGGATCGACATCCACTGGTTGTAGTTTGATCTTCAGGATGTCTTTAACGGGGGAGTTCTTCTTCTGATGCTCGGTAGTGTTATTGAATTTGGTCATCAGGTGCTGTAGTGACCGTTAGCTGTCATGGTCAATGAGGAAAGCAAAGGTCCTGTTGCATGATCCTTGGCAGGACCTCAGTTTGATGTCAATGTCCACCTAGGGTACAGAGAAACACAGCGTAAACAGAGGCACCCGCACCCTATTCCCTACATAGTACACTAGTTTTGGCCACCTATGCACGACATTTTGGACGTAGCCAGACATTAATGTCTGAAACACAGAGAAACAGACAATGCATCGAAAATGGCACCCTATTCACTAAATAGTGCACAGCTTTTGACCAGGGTCCAAAAAAACAGTAGGTTGCTAAACTGATTGAGAGCACTGGATAAAGAGTGACTAACCCAGGGTATGTGTCTGAAATGCTGATCTGGCCACAGCCTACTGTATTTGTAATAGTTTCTGTAATTGACAGTTGATAGACGGATCGCATGATAGCGCACTCGTAATTTGAATAATGTATGTTATAAAATGCTTAAATAGAGATTGACAATACCTAGGCTAATCATCTCCCTGCATGTTCATATAAACCAAGGAAGAAGCAGATCAGCAGCAGTGTGAGTGTGTGTTCTCAAAACATGCGGAGGGCAGATCATTTTTTCCTACCCTCTCTCCGATTGTTAAGTATTATGCACATTGATAGCTTGCTATCAAACAGACAGTACAGATGTGGGATCTTAATTTGATCACGTTTATGTTGCTAAAGTTTGTCATTTCCACTTTAAAATGTCAGACTTGATTTGCCCTGACGAAAAATGTATCAACCCCGACAAAAAATGTCCATGAATTTGAATCCACATGCTGCAGGATTATTTTCCTGCTGTAGCAAACTGGCTCACATTAAGATCCTACATCTGTATCTAAATCAGGGTTGTTCAATGTCGGTCCTGGAGGGCCGAAACACTTCTGTTTTTCATCCTCTCCTTTGAATCAGGGACTAATTCAGACCTGGTGAGTGCAATTAACAGCTCTGATCTAAATGGTTGGACTGTCGGAGCAAAACACGGGAGGAGAAGAGACCGGTGAAAATCAAGCAAACAGAGTGTACATAGCCATTGGTTCACCCAAGTGAGCGTCGTCCCAAACGAGGGTCATGTTTTCACTGTGCCGTAAGCAAGCGTGACTAGGTCTCCAGGCTAAATTAAACGTACCGAGTTTCTTTACTCCCTACCCATTTCAGATATAAAGAAAAGACGGAATAAAGAAGATGGTGGGGTGAAGAACACAGGGTTGTTGTTTCATATTAGAAGAATGACAGAAACACAGACACAGAGTAGACAGTGGGCTGTGTCTGAAATGGCTCTCTATTACCTGTATAGTGCACTTTTGTTGTAGTGCGCCCTTATGGGCTCTGGTCAAAAGTAATGCACCATCTAGGGAATATGGTGGAATTTTGGACACGGACAGACATCAATGTCCACCTGAATTACAGAGAAACAGTTAGGAGAGTAAACAGATAGTATTTGACCAAAGCTTACAGTTTAACTCTGAAGTAAACACTAAAGGGCCTTGACTGGTGGGATGTGGTTGGAGAAGATCATGTTTGTCACTTCAGTCAAAGTTTAGTGTTGCAAAGTTTTACTCCCCAGCGTGTTCTGAAACTCAGGACTATCTATTACAATAAATACAAGGGCTGTGTTCCAATAGGTTAGATATCCACTATCCTCCTCACCTCACTCCTTTCTTCGTCTCCTTTCCTCGTCTGCTTTCCTCATCACCTTTCCTACTATCAGCTCATTTCCTCATCTCATTTCATATCATTTCCTCATCTCATCTCCTTTCCTCATCTCATATCCTTTCCTCATTTCATATCCTTTCCTCATTTCATCTCCTTTCCTCATTTCATCTCCTTTCCTCATCTCCTTTCCGCGTCTCAGCTAATTTCCTTATCTCCTTTCCTTCATGACCACTGAAAGGAGTGACATGATGAAAACCTATGCCTTGATCTGAACTTTCCCAGACACAGATTGAGCCTTGTCCTGGACACAAAAGGATGCTCAATGGAGAATCTCTATTGAAAGTGCTTAGTCCAGGATTACGCTTAATCTGTGTCCAGGAAACAAACTGTCCCGCAACCAAATCTTGCTTAGGTCCCCAAAAAAGCTAGGACCGGCCCTGATGATTGGTCTGACTTAGACCTCTGGCAACCTTAAAAAACAAACAAACAAAAAAGTGTTTTGTCCGTACAGCAGCAAAGAGCGCTCAAACAGATAGCTGCTACACAAACAGGACACCAACCCAATCGACAACACACATTTGAGAAGATGTTGAGAGTTCTGGGACATCTGTTGTGTAAGATGATTGTTTTGTTACTACATGTACTTAATAACTTAAGAAACAAATCAAATGTGTAAAGACCTGTTTTGTTTCTAGGTCTCTTTATATGCTGTTGGGGAGCTGGTGGCTTGACAGAGACACTGGTGGAACTTGGACACAATGCAACCATAAACTGTTCTCTTAACATAGAAAGTGCATACTGGTACCTACAGCACCAACCACAGCCTCCACTGGCCATACTCCGTTCTTTCACTAGTAGTAGTCCTGCTGCTTTTTATTACAATCATCATTTTAAACAGAAATATTATTTACTAACAGAATATAGATTGTTCATACAGAATGTAACAGTAGATGATTGTGGAGTGTTCTACTGTGCAAAGAAAGAAGAGGGCAGATTGATATTCAGCAACGGCACCAGACTCATGATCACTGGTGAGTGCACATTTTATTCAATGATAAATACCTTTCAATGTAACATCAATCTTTATTGAAATACATCCAATTTTGAGTATGTACACTCTCAAATGTATCCAGTCCCAACATTGCATGTGTGATGCACTGTACACCGACTTCATGTACTTTAATTGTAAAGTGGCATTGTGTGGATATCACTACATGTACATTTAATATAGTGATATAGTGATTTTTCCATGTGCATTATTGCACAGAGGTTTATGCTGACTATCCCAATCAGACAAACCAGACATCCAGTTATCCAAACCAGACATCCAGTTATCCAAACCAGACATCCAGCTATCCAAACCAGGCATCCAGCTATCCAAACCAGACATCCAACTGCAGGTCATCATGGGAGAACTGTCTTCTATCCATTTACAGTGTTCTGAATGCTATTCTGATGGTTATGATCCTGGGTGAGTAAATGGAAATACCAGATTTGAAATAGTTTAACATTTTATTGTCGTTTACGGAGAATTGACATATTGCTTATGTTGATCAACATGATATTGACTTTTCCTATTTTGTTGGTTTATATTTCAGTACTAATCTTGACCTTGCCATGTCAGAACAGAAACTCTCCTTCAAAACTAACACCAAGACGCAGAGTAGACCAGAGGTAAGTTACTTTTTGTAAAGCTCCTGAACAGTTGCATCAGTCTCACCTAATTTGGACCACAAATTTAGCTTAAAGCTGCAATATGTAACTTTTTGGGCTATGCAACCAAAATCACATAGTAATGTTAGTTATAGATCTGTCATTATCTTTGAAAGCAAGTCTAAGAAGAGGTAGATCTGTTCTATGTTAACTATTTCTATGCTTCCCGTTCTGAAGTTTTGTTTTTGCATCTTTTACTTTGTTTTGTACACCAGCTTCAAACAGCTGAAAATACAATGTTTTTGGTTATGGAAAATATATTTCACAGTGGTTTAGATGGTACAAAGATTCTCAACACTATGCTTGCTTGTTTTGTCACAGAAATTGAAATTAGGCGAACTATTAGAATTTTAGCAACCATAGTGCAACTTTAACAGTATAACATGTGCTGAAAAGCATATCAATATATCATAACATAACTCTGATTGCATGCATGTTTAAAAAAAAAAAAGAGTCACTGTATTGTTTATTTGTTTTTTTTTAAATTACAGAAGTCAGTGACACAGCACCGTTTTGCAGTATAATGCATGATCCACAAGCGCAAGCTAACAACTATGCTTAGAATTACTTACTGTTAAATGATGGTAGACATGTGACATTGTTACAGTGATGACTAAAAGAGTCTCGTGAATATGCCTGTCACCCTTTTCACTGCTAGTCAGTAATTATATTGTTTCTTAATGTTCCCCTACTTTGCCATGAGTTGTACTTTACTTAAATGCAATGATGTAGTGTGTCCTTTTCTAAATGAAGGGTCAATCCAGTTCTATTGTAACTATCTTCTATTCAGACATCCCTCAAAACCAACCGGTTAGGAGTGCTGGAAACAAGCAAACTTTATTCAGGGATTTCAGGTGAGGCAGTGGTCAAAGTCTCTGCAAGGTCTCTTTAACATTTCAAGAACCACATTAATATTATATACAGGTCATATAATCTGTGCAAACCTGCACTTGTCTTTTTATTCTTATGTGGCGTCATCACTTACAATAATACACAGTACTACACAATTTGACTGGGTACGTTTTAACTGGTTGAACAGTACCATCTACTGAAAATAGTAAGCACTGCATGTGTTCCCACACTGCATCCCGGCTACCCAACAAAATAACAAATAGTCCAGGTGATATGTGCCAAATCTTAAGTGAATGGTTCACTTTTTCATGAAATAATAAAACTTGGTAAGTCTACACTTGTACAGTTTGGGGTCCTGAACATTTTCAGATGTGGAGCCATCACAAAAACTCCTCCTGGCAGTCATGGCGGACATTTTTCTATTCTGCCATACTGGAGTATCCTTTAGGGGTTCTTCAAATTGAAACTGTGGGGGAACCCCTTTAAGTTCTTCAAAGAACCCCTTTTAATGGATCCTCGATTAACCTTTTGAATAATATTTTGGGGTTCATTTTTGAACTACCCCCCCTATTATTATTATTAATAATAATAATATACATAACAAAAACAACAATAACACAATATTTTAGTTGTCAGTGTTTATTATTATTTTAGTGGCAAAGCAGAATAAAAAAATCTAAATATGAGGTAAACTCCCAGCAGAGCCCAAAGTATAATGGGTATATCCTCTGGCGTGTTGATGTTAGTGTTGATGTTCTCCATATCCATAGCCAGAATGATTTTTCAGTGCATGGTGATCGAACAGGTTTTCTGTTATATTCATCAGAGGTGTAGGGAGGGTGAAGTCTGTGAATCCAAAAAAATTTCATTATACAGACGATTAACAAAACATGCACACAACAGTATTTATACCTTGATTATTGAGGTAAATGTGAATGAAAGAAACTACACTGCTCAAAAAAATAAAGGGAACACTTAAACAACACATTGTAACTCCAAGTCAATCACACTTCTGTGAAATCAAACTGTCCACTTAGGAATCAACACTGATTGACAATAAATTTCACATGCTGTTGTGCAAATGGAATAGACAACAGGTGGAAATTATAGGCAATTAGCAAGACACCCCCAATAAAGGACTGGTTTTGCAGGTGGTGACCACAGACCACTTCTCAGTTCCTATGCTTCCTGGCTGATGTTTTGGTCACTTTTGAATGCTGGCGGTGCTTTCACTCTAGTGGTAGCATGAGACGGAGTCTACAACCCACACAAGTGGCTCAGGTAGTGCAGCTCATCCAGGATGGCACATCAATGCGAGCTGTGGCAAGAAGGTTTGCTGTGTCTGTCAGCGTAGTGTCCAGAGCATGGAGGCGCTACCAGGAGACAGGCCAGTACATCAGGAGACGTGGAGGAGGCCGTAGGAGGGCTACAACCCAGCAGCAGGACTTCTACCTCCGCCTTTGTGCAAGGAGGAGCAGGAGGAGCACTGCCAGAGCCCTGCAAAATGACCTCCAGCAGGCCACAAATGTGCATGTGTCTGCTCAAACGGTCAGAAACAGACTCCATGAGGGTGGTATGAGGGCCCGACGTCCACAGGTGGGGGTTGTGCTTACAGCCCAACACCGTGCAGGATGTTTGGCATTTGCCAGAGAACACCAAGATTGGCAAATTCGCCACTGGCGCCCTGTGCTCTTCACAGATGAAAGCAGGTTCACACTGAGCACATGTGACAGACGTGACAGAGTCTGGAGACGCCATGGAGAACGTTCTGCTGCCTGCAACATCCTCCAGCATGACCGGTTTGGCGGTGGGTCAGTCATGGTGTGGGGTGGCATTTCTTTGGGGGGCCGCACAGCCCTCCATGTGCTCGCCAGAGGTAGCCTGACTGCCATTAGGTACCGAGATGAGATCCTCAGACCCCTTGTGAGACCATATGCTGGTGCGGTTGGCCCTGGGTTCCTCCTAATGCAAAACAATGCTAGACCTCATGTGGCTGGAGTGTGTCAGCAGTTCCTGCAAGAGGAAGGCATTGATGCTATGGACTGGCCCGCCCGTTCCCCAGACCTGAATCCAATTGAGCACATCTGGGACATCATGTCTCGCTCCATCCACCAATGCCACGTTGCACCACAGACTGTCCAGGAGTTGGCGGATGCTTTAGTCCAGGTCTGGGAGGAGATCCCTCAGGAGACCATGCGCCACCTCATCAGGAGCATGCCCAGGCGTTATAGGGAGGTCATACAGGCACGTGGAGGCCACACACACTACTGAGCCTCATTTTGACTTGTTTTAAGGACATTACATCAAAGTTGGATCAGCCTGTAGTGTGGTTTTCCACTTTAATTTTGAGGGTGACTCCAAATCCAGACCTCCATGGGTTGATAAATTTGATTTCCATTGATAATTGTTGTGTGATTCTGTTGTCAGCACATTCAACTATGTAAAGAAAAAAGTATTTAATAAGATTATTTCATTCATTCAGATCTAGGATGTGTTATTTTAGTGTTCCCTTTATTTTTTTGAGCAGTGCATTTTGATAATGATTTTCATATACATACCATAATGTAGAGGCCTATGGGATATTCATTGAAGAGGTAAGGGAGGAGGATGGTACATGTGATCTGCATAACATAACATACCAATACCAATTGACATACCTTTGTATGCCTCCTCGTCTGTATACCTGCAGACACAAAAGTGAGCAGTTCAGTCATCTGCACCCAATACAGCTAGCCTTCAACATATTCTTATAGCCTACATATTCTTACCTCTTTCTTGATTAATATCCATTGAATTGTGTACATTTTCTGTTTCACAAAGATTTGCACAATATGAAAAGATAGATAGTATCATCATAAAACAATATCAATTTAGATCATACAAGGGACAAACCTTACCTTAAATTGAGGAGATCTTTAAATTGTTCAGTTAAGTGCCTGCACCTGCTGTCCTTTCAAATTAAAATCAAAATGTTTCAGTTGGGCAGTTAGGTTCCTGCAAGAACCCCCACCTACTAAGGAGGTTCCTCGATGAACCCCACCTCCTATGGGGTTCTTGGAAGAAGCTTTTGGGGGCAACTTTCAGTGCCAAGAACCCTAAGGTTCTTTGAAGAACTTTGAGGATCTTAGATAAACCCTTGTTGAACCCCTAATGTTTAGAGTGTAGGCCTGCATTGACAGGCACAAGCGGGCTTTCAATCATGCAGTCATGAGATCTGTTTTTTAGATTAAAGCGAGTCTAGCCGTGTGTACACATGTATTGATTTTAATTGTTAGTTAGTGACTTATTTGGCCAGTTATAGCCCATTTTGGGTCATCAATGAAAATCCTGGAAAAGTCATGGTGTGTGTCAGTGGGCCGTAGCCAGACGAGAGAGAGAGCGAGAGAGAGACATTTGCCCAGGAGGTAAAATAATGATATACAACAGACTAACTAGACATATTGTGTAGTTTGGCTGGTTATCTAGCTAGTTAACTATTAGTATGTATTAATGTCATTTTCATGTCCGATGTCCTAAAATAACTTTCCACCGGCTCTGGTGTATAACCGCAACTGGCATGCATGCAGTTGATACTGGTGCACAGTTGATGAAACCAATGCTGCATACTCCGGTTGAAAAACCATCTCTCAAGCGCAAAGAAATGGCTAGGATTCTTCTCTATTCAATACTGGCCATGTAATTATTACAAAGTTTTAAAAATATTCTTAGAAAAGCCTAATTGACAAGTAACTCCTATGCTGTCAAGCTCTCCCCTGAACGCGGAATATTTTAACCTTACAAATAGATAAACATCTTAGTTGGCTACATCGCCCACCTTGAATAGAGGTTTAAAAAGCTGTTGATTGTTTGAATGTATTTTCCTCTGTATCTGGTTTGACTTTAAATGTTTAAAAAAATAGGGAATTAAGATATGTAAAAACCAAACAGAAAGGGCTAATTAGAATTGTAATCCCATCATTGAGAATGTTAAGAAGAGGTTTGATGCTTGGTTGTTAAGGGATATATCTTTAAATGGTTGAGTATTGCTGTCAAAAAATTTGAAGGATTATCAAGACTAGTATATACTGCAATGGCATTGGAGATTCCCCAAGCAACAATTAAAGTAGACTTGAAACTGTTACATTTTGTTTGGAGGAATAAACCACATTAATTTAAAAAAAAGAAAGCATTATGTAATACTCTTGATCTGGGGGGTTTAAATGTGCTTGATTTTGGTACATCCAATAATATCTTTAAGACTAGACTGATCAAGAATTACATCCAATTTAAGGCTAGGATTTGAAATATTATTCAAAATCTTGTTTTTAAAAAGGTTGGTGCCACTGAATTTCTCCTCAAATGTAACTTTGAGCTAAATAAAATTCCCCTGAAATTAAACGGTGGAGTATGCCATCGTTTTTGATGCAATACCTACAGGCCTTATAATACTTTTACAGGGAAATTATGCTCTTGAGAGGAATGTGGAATTCAGTTTCAGCGTCCTATTAGATGGTTTATGCATCAAGGATAAAAAGTGCACTAATAATTATATTTAAGTGATAATGCCCGAGAAGCCGATGTTTGTTGGATATATTGGCACGGGTGTTGTTCGTCTCGGGCCGACAAACCGTGCCAATACATCCAACAAACACCGACTTTTATACAACGGGTTACCAACATATTCAAATAATGACTTACATATTTTTATTAAAAACGTTATTTAGATGAATGTATTTGTTCTAATTCTTCCTTCCACAAGATATAGTCCCGAAACACATCTAGGGTTGCTAGAGACGCGGCCCAGTCGTTCAGTCTTTTTGTTCTGTATCTAAAATATCCGCCAGAATAACAGCAAAGTAGCTGCATTTGCATTTGTTTAAGCTGTTTTCTAGTAACATTTATTTGGATACATCCATAACAATGAGCTAAAGAGGCGCGATTTCGCATGGCATAGAGAATGTGCTCACTCGTCAGGACACTGTTGTTCAGAGGAGCTAGCCAACAACACAGCTACAGTAACACAATCACTTCAAACTGAAGCTGGAAAGACTGCAAATTAGCTGCGTTTCGTTTGACCTTTTTTCAATGGATATTTTTTTTGTATATATCCATAGAAATGATGCCAGCTGATTCATGATTTCGACGGGCTGAGAAACGCTGCCTGCCTTTCTGTTTCGTCCCGACTCCCGACACTTTCAATACTATGGGACAGCTGGAGATCGAATTTGAATATTGAAACAATGTTGCAAATGTTGGAGAGACAGACAGCAAGGTTTATACAAATCTCCACTGTTGAAAACTAAATGTTAGTCTAAAATAAATGTGAGATAATGTCTAGATGCTTTTTATAGTGGAGATCAAGTTTATAAAGTGCCTGACTGGGTTGATGAGACAGTGTATTGCGCAGTCAGATGGAACAGTGTAAATAGGCATTTTAACGTCATATATTTAGCTGGTGGTAACTTGTGGAATAGACACCGGCTGGAATGCAGTTTTAACCAATCAGCATTCAGGATTAGACCGACGCGTTGTATAATTGGAAGATGAGTACCGAGCCTTCGTTTCCTCCTGCGAAAGTATACTGGAATTATAGAATTGGAATGCGGTATGGAACTTAAATAGAAAATATTGTGTCACTAAAAAAGTCAGTGAAGTGTATTTTTAAATTAGACATTTAATATATCCAGTAAACCAGGTACTGACAAGATTTCAAATTGATATCGATGAAAAGTGTCTGTTTTGTCAAATTGAAAATGAAACTACAAGTTATTTATTCTTTGAATTTATTTGCACCAAGATCTTTTGGATGGATGTACATTTAGATCAACTGGTGCTAGGGTTCGTCTTGATGGGAAATATGTTTTACTTTTGTTTCATGATTTATATCAGAACAAAGTATATATAATGAATCTGCATGGTAAATATTATTTACAGTACATACATGCAAGTGGGCAAAAGAAAACCCAAAAATCTTGTTTTTTTTTATTGAGTTTGAATTTAATTTAAAAATGGTGCATAATCTGAAAAACTGTAAAGCAAAACGAACTCTAATTCCCTGTGAAGCCTTGTGTATTTTTGTTTACATGTGTATAACCCTGTGTATAACGTTTCTGTGTTATTTGGTAGATTTTTTTGTAAATTGTGTTATAATTGTTGTTAATAATAAAAAATACATAATTTAAAAAATACCTCGCCCACCTTAGCCCTGGTTCATTGAGTGAGGGAATTATTTTGAGGGAATTATTTTAGAAAGACATAAAAAGTATTTGCTTGTAATTGTAATGTTGCAGGGATGCCAACCATCCTCCTGGAGATTTCAGGAGAGCTACTGGGTGCCAGGCTTTTGCTCCAGCCCTGCTCGAACACACCACATTCTAAAAAATCAGCTGCTCCACAGGACCTTGATAAGATGACTCTGGTGTGTTTGAGCAGGGTTGGATCAAAAGCCTGCACACCCAGTAGCTCTCCAGATGGAGGGTTGACGGACCACATGTGTTTTATACAGTAGTCTATCAGTGCAGTATTTTACTTTGTGGGGGGTTAAGTGCCTAAGGGAACAACAGCAGGAGATACTGTATAATACATGGGATCAGAGGCCAGCAGCCTTACATTGTCAATACCAGTGAAAATAATGAATTTTATTTTGTGAAGTGGTTCCTTGCATCATACAACACAATTTTCAGTCACCTTTTTGGCCCAATAGCGTTGCAGACCTTTTTTTGGGGGGACAAGTGACTTGAGCCTTTAGACAAGTAAAAAAGTTAATGTCAAGCCCTGATAACACATAAAGGGTGATGTCTACCTTGGGTCACTTGGGTGATTCTAAAATTACTAGATGAAGGCTTTGAAAAATGTGGAGGGAAAATAGATTTCTGTGTTATAATTAATCATAGGACAGTAACGAAAATGGGTGTTATTAATGATTAAATTCATGATTTCATAAAAATAAAAAATAAAAAACTTTTGACTGGTACTGTATATATACAGTGAGGCAAAAAAGTATTTGATCCCCTGCTGATTTTGTACGTTTGCCCACTGACAAAGAAATGATCAGTCTATAATTTTAATGGTAGGTTTATTTGAACAGTGAGAGACAGAATATTAACAACAAAATCCAGAAAAACGCATGTCAAAAATGTTATAAATTGATTTGCATTTTAATGAGGGAAATAAGTATTTAACCCCCTCTCAATCAGAAAGATTTCTGTCTCCCAGGTGTATTTTATACAGGTAACAAGCTGAGATTAGGAGCATACTCTTAAAGGGAGTGCTCCTAATCTCAGTTTGTTACCTGTATAAAAGACACCTGTCCACAGAAGCAATCAATCAATCAGATTCCAAACTCTCCACCATGGCCAAGACCAAAGAGCTCTCCAAGGATGTCAGAGACAAGATTGTAGACCTACACAAGGCTGGAATGGGCTACAAGACCATCGCCAAGCAGCTTGGTGAGAAGGTGACAACAGTTGGTGTGATTATTCGCAAATGGAAGAAACACAAAAGAACTGTCAATCTCCCTCGGCCTGGGGCTCTATGCAAGATCTCAACTCGTGGAGTTGCAATGATCATGAGAACGGTGAGGAATCAGCCCAGAACTACACGGGATGATCTTGTCAATGATCTCAAGGCAGCTGGGACCATAGTCACCAAGAAAACAATTGGTAACACACTACGCCGTGAAGGACTGAAATCCTGCAGCGCCCGCAAGGTCCCCCTGCTCAAGAAAGCACATATACAGGCCCGTCTGAAGTTTGCCAATGAACATCTGAATGATTCAGAGGAGAACTGGGTGAAAGTGTTGTGGTCAGATGAGACCAAAATGGAGCTCTTTGGCATCAACTCAACTCGCCGTGTTTGGAGGAGGAGGAATGCTGCCTATGACCCCAAGAACACCATCCCCACCGTCAAACATGGAGGTGGAAACATTATGCTTTGGGGGTGTTTTTCTGCTAAGGGGACAGGACAACTTCACCGCATCAAAGGGACGATGGACGGGGCCATGTACCATCAAATCTTGGGTGAAAACCTCCTTCCCTCAGCCAGGGCATTGAAAATGGGTCGTGGATGGGTATTCCAGCATGACAATGACCCAAAACACACGGCCAAGGCAACAAAGGAGTGGCTCAAGAAGAAGCACATTAAGGTCCTGGAGTGGCCTAGCCAGTCTCCAGACCTTAATCCCATAGAAAATCTGTGGAGAGAGCTGAAGGTTCGAGTTGCCAAACGTCAGCCTCGAAACCTTAATGACTTGGAGAAGATCTGCAAAGAGGAGTGGGACAAAATCCCTTCTGAGATGTGTGCAAACTTGGTGGCCAACTACAAGAAACGTCTGACCTCTGTGATTGCCATCAAGGGTTTTGCCACCAAGTACTAAGTCATGTTTTGCAGAGGGGTCAAATACTTATTTCCCTCATTAAAATGCAAATAAATTTATAACATTTTTGACATGCGTTTTGCTGGATTTTTGTTGTTGTTATTCTGTCTCTCACTGTTCAAATAAACCTACCATTAAAATTATAGACTGATCATGTCTTTGTCAGTGGGCAAACGTACAAAATCAGCAGGGGATCAAATACTTTTTTCCCTCACTGTACAGTTTGGACACACCTACTCATTCAAGGGTTTTTCTTTATTTTGACTATTTTCTACATTGTAGAATAATAGTGAAGACATCAAAACTATTAAATAACACATATGGAATCATGTAGTTACCAAAAAAGTGTTAAACAAATCAAAATACAGTATATTTTAGATTTTAGATTCTTCAAAGTAGCCACCCTTTGCCTTGATGACAGCTTTGCACACTCTTGGCATTCTCTCAACCAGCTTCACCCGGAATGCTTTTCCAACAGTCTTGAAGGAGTTCCCACATATGCTGATCACTTGTTGGCTGCTTTTCCTTCACTCTGCGGTCCAACTCATCCCAAACCATCTCAATTGGGTTGAGGTTAGGCGACTGGGGAGGCCAGGTCATCTGATGCAGCACTCCATCACTCTCCTTGGTCAAATAGCCCTTACACAGCCTGGAGGTGTGTTTTGGGTCATTGTCCTGTTGAAAAACAAATGATAGTCCCACTAAGCGCAAACCAGATGGGATGGCGTATCGCTGCAGAATACTGTGGTAGCCATGCTGGTTAAGTGTGCTTTGAATTCTAAATAAATCACTGACAGTGTCACCAGCAAAGCACCCCCACATCATCACACCTCCTCCTCCATGCTTCACGGTGGGAACCACACATGCAGAGATCATCCGTTCACCTTCTCTGCATCTCACAAAGACACGGCGGTTGGAACCAAAAATCTCACATTTGGACTCATCAGCCCAAAGGACAGATTTCCACCGGTCTAATGTCCATTGCTCGTGTTTCTTGGCCCAAGCAAGTCTCTTCTTCTTATTGGTGTCCTTTAGTAGTGGTTTCTTTGCAGCAATTCGACCATGAAGGCCTGATTCAAACAGTCTCCTCTGAACAGTTGATGTTGAGATGTGTCTGTTACTTTATTTGGGCTGCAATCTGAGGTGCAGAGGTAACTCAGTGTCTTCTTTTCCTGTGGCGGTCCTCATGAGAGCCAGTTTCATCATAGCGTTTTTGCGACTGCACTTGAAGAAACGTTCAAAGTTCTTGAAATGGTCCGGATTGACTGACCTTCATGTCTTAAAGTAATGATAGACTGTCGTTTCTCTTTGCTTATTTGAGCTGTTCTTGCCATAATGTGAACTTGGTCTTTTACCAAATAGGGCTATCTTCTGTATACCACCCCTAACTTGTCACATCACAACTGATTGGCTCAAACGCATTAAGAAGGAAAGAAATTCCACAAATTTACTTTTAAGAAGGCACACTAGTTAATTGAAATAAATTCCAGGTGACTACCTCATGAAGCTGGTTGAGAGAATGCCAAGAGTGTGCAAAGCTGTCACATCAATGCAAAGGGTGGCTATTTGAAGAATCTCAAATATAAAATATATTTTGATTTGTTTAACACTTTTTTGGTCACTACATGATTCCATATGTGTTATTTCATAGTTTGATGTCTTCACTATTATTCTACAATGTAGAAAATAGTAAAAATAAAGAAAATCCCTTGAATGAGTAGGTGTGTCCAAACTTTTGACTGGTACTGTTTATATATATAAATATATTTCCTGAGCTTTCGTATATCTCGTAGATATAGGACAGACACTTTTTTTTGTCATTTTTCAATGCGTTTCTATGGGCTATAGTAGTAAAGACCAGATTAAATCTTTTTTTTTTATACCTAAAGATATCCTACAATTCAAAATCAAATAGCTAAATGAACCAAGGTATGACCTTCTTAAAACAATTCCATATGTCAAACTTTTAAGAATTAAATAATGAAAGAAAAACCTAAATGTAGCCTATAGATATAAACGGCACAAGAATTGGTGAATTTTTAAAGGTATTTTCTCTCTTTACTCAACCGCCTACCACCCACCCGCCCTTCATCCAGACATTTTTTCATTACCTTAAGCCCACCCGCCCGAAGGATATAACCGCAGCGACTGTGGGTTATGAGTCAACCTGCGCATCACTAACCTGTACTGCCAGTGGACTGCTGTACGTCTCAGTTACCTGCATTACCTTTAGTTACCACAGTTACAAGTTATACCATGCAGACCACATCTTTTGCCTAGTTTATATCTTAGAAACAACGAGTAGGTCTATATTGTTTTTCGTTGCTTTACAAAGTAATTTAAAGCACAGTAAATGAACAGTTCCTTAGGTTATGATTGGTTGCTCAGCCTTCCTTTCATGTTCAGCCAGGCCACTGTGTTTATAACCCTGCTAGTCTCGTTCCCAACCATAACATGCTCTATCACTACTCCACAGGTGCTGGTTGCCGGTTTGTGTGATCCTGTTGATTGGTCCCCAAGGTATTCATTTCAAGTAGTCACTTAGTATTGTTGTTTGCCTTTGCAAACACAGCATATTGAATTGATATCATAGTGTCAGATGGATTCATTGGAGGCTAATTTGTATGTCTCTGTTCTGAAGTCTCTTCGCAGGTCAAAGTTGAAGGCTTCAAGGGACATAATGTTATCTTGCCTTGCACATACAAGGCACTTAAAAATGTCAACATTTTTTGGGAATACGCAGATGACGTGAATGTCTACTATATTATCAATGGAAAAGCAGAATTGTCCAAGCAACACCGTCAGTTCATAAACAGAACCAGTATGTTCTCTGATGAGTGGGCAAACGGCAACTTCTCTCTCTTACTGACTGATCTCAATGGCACAGATAGTGGGAGTTATTCATGTTCCATACAATCACAGAGCATTCATCGCCAAGTGGACCTTTCTGTCAAAGGTTTGCAGTTATGCTCTTTCTTGCCTCATGTGTTGCATTTCCTTCATGTGTTGCATTTCCTTACATTATTCACAAGTGTAACATAACTGTTTTGATACCTGCATAGCCTGCATTTATAGACAATTGACAATTGACTAGACAATTCATAGAGAATGCTCATGATTCAGCCTTTGCTTATCTATACAGTATTGGAATTTCCATTAACAGTTTTAAGAAGTTGATGATACAGTATGATAACTCTAAGGAAAATGTCCCTCTTTATTTTACAGAGAAACCAACTCCATATAGCAGCAGCGTTAGCATCAGAGTACAGAAACTCATCCCCTTCCTGTTTCTCCTCCTCAGTCAAACGCTCCACCTTCTTTGACCCACAGCATAGAAATTGGTAATTGTGCCATTTTATGTGGCTGTGTTTTGCAACTTCTGTGTGTTCAAACGGCTGAAAGGCTTCTCTCTATACAGTATGCATGAAATATGAAACTGCAAATATAGGCTACCGCTTGCTAGAACTCTTTGTAGAGGTGGTGAGTAAATGCATAATGTTTTTTAAAACCTGGGTCATCTGTTAAATCAAAATAGGAAATAGGATTGAAATACAATTGTGTAGTGTGCCGCTCCTGTCAATACATTTTCAATTACAAGGCTATTAAAATATTTCAATATCACGTGATAAGTATTGTACTGCCATTTAACAGTCATTTTGGTGAGAACTTGAGATTGAACATAATCATGTGTTGTTTTTTTGTTGTAGTTTTCAGTCAACCTTTCAATGAGCAATTTATTTTTACTAAGACACAACAGTTGGGCTACAGGTGATAATGCTTTTTGCTAGTATGATATTTGATTATATGGACCATGCATAGGCTATATGCATGGTCCAATATGCTAAAATAGTTGTGACAAATAATTTTACCAATATGTTATTGGGCTCATTTCTGTATGTGGAAATTGTGTAGTCCCAAACCATCACACCACCACCACCATGCTTGACCTTTGGTATGATGTTCTTACTGTGGAATGCAGTGTTTGTTTTTCGGCAGGCATAATGGGACCCATCTCGTCCAAAAAGTTGACTCAAGTTTGCCAAAAAGCACCTGGATGATCTTCAAGACTCTTAGAAGGACGTTCTATGGACAGATTATTCAAAAGTATAACTTTTTGGACGACATGGTTCCAGTAATGTCTGGCGAAAACCAAACTCTGCATTCCACAGTAAGAACATCATACCAAAGGTCAAGCATGGTGGTGGTGGTGTGATGGTTTGGGGGATGCTTTGCTGCCTCAGGACCTGGTCGACTTGCCTTAATAGAAGGAACCATGAATTCTGCTCTGTATCAGAGAATTCTACAGGAGAATGTCAGACCATCCATCTGTGAGCTGAAGCTGAAGCACAGCTGGGTCATGCAGCAAGACAATGATCCAAAACACACAATCAAGTCTACATGAAAATTGCTAAAAAGCAACAAATTGGAAGTTTTGGAATGGCCTAGTCAAAGTCCAGACCTAATCCCAATTGAGATGTTGTGGCAGGACTTGAAACGAGCAGTTAATGCTTGAAAACCCACACGTCACTGAGTTAAAGCAGTTCTGCATGGAAGAGTGGGCCAAAATTCCTCCACAGCGACGTGAGAGACTGATCAACAACTACAGGAAGCATTTGGTTGGAGTCATTGCAGCTAAAGATGGCACAACCAGTTATTGAGTGTTAGGGGGCAATTACTTTTTCACACAGGGGAATTGGGTGTTGCATAACTTTGTTTATGAAATAAATATGTAATTGTTGTGTTATTTGTCCACTTATGTTCCCTTTATCTAATATTAGGTTTTGGTTGAAGATCTGATAACATTCAGTATCACAAATATGCAAAAGCAGATAAAATTAGAAAGGGGGCAAATACTTTTTCATAGCACTGTATGTAAAAAAATAAAAATAAGACTTTGTTGACTTACTGTGTGAGGTGAAGAAAAAAATGAATGAGAAGCTCAGCTTATTAGTGGTGGACATGGTGAATGAAGACAATTTAAATTATACTCAAGACACATTATCTTCACACGTATTTTAGATGCTTTTCACTGACAGCCGCAACTCAATCAGGAAGGCCTATTGCCACGCCCGCTGCCCAAATTGCGGCCTTCCCAAATATGCACTTGTGACTTGAAATAATCCACGTTTTATTTTATTTAAAGAAGCTATTGATGCATTGTGGCATAGCTCTCTGGCATAGCGCAGGAAGTATTTTGTGGGTGGGGGTGTTTTTTGGCCCAGGCTGAAGATGTCTATTTTGGTCAGCTAATACAGGACTAGTAAAGGCCCAGCTCACTTCTTTAATGATTTTATTTTACTAACTGTATTTGAGTGTTTACCAGCATTTGTTAGTTGAGTCTGATAATTATCTGTACAAAACAGTACTGATAATACTTATGGAATATAAAAATAGTGTTTTCCAGTTTCTTGAAATAGTAAGCAAATGCAATTTATTTCTATGTGAAAACGGTCTACTCATTCCTTATTAGTAGACACTTTTATCCAGAGCAACTTACAGTAGTGAGTGCATACATTTTCATACTGGTCCCCTGTTGGATTTGAACCCACAACCCTAGCATTGCAAACACCATGCTCTACCAACTGAGCCACAACACCACATCATCACAAACCACTTGATGTCTCAAATGTACTCAATTACTGTATTGTGCATTGTTTTTCTTCATGGTGATGGAAAGTCTATGGGTACAAACCTAGCTGAGCAGCCTATGTACAATACAGTAATGTACAATTATATGAAGTGGTTTGTAAGGATGGTAAATTAATATTGCACAAAACGTGGTTGTTTTCCATGTTATTTGATCAAGAAAAATATTTAATTTGATGTGGATGTTTTGTGTCTTTGTCCATAACTTTGCACCTTTTAATGTAAATGTTTGAGGACAGGGTTTTGTTCTTTCTGTAACCATTAGCATGACAATCCTGCAAGATACTGTTCTTAATTATACAACGACCTTTTTTGCCAAAGTAGAGATGCTGAAAATATTCCCCCATGGGAATTGAACCCACAACCCTAGCATTGTAAGCATCATGCTCTACCAACTGAGCCACATCATCACAAACCACTTGATGTCTCAATGTACTGAATTACCAATGTGTAGATGCTGAAAAAAATATTTTGCTCCCGCTACAGATGTCTATATCTGTCTGCTAATACTAGTAAAGGCCCAGTGCACTACTTCTGCGAAAAAAAATTGTTTAAAAAAAGTATATATATACACAGTACCAGTCAAAAGTTTGGACACACCTACTCATTCAAGGGTTTTTCTTTATTTTTACTATTTTCTACTTTGTAGAATAATAGTGAAGACATCAAAACTATGAAATAACACATATGGAATCATGTAGTAACCAAAAAAGTGTTCAACAAATCAAATTTGATATTCTTCAAATAGCCACTCTTTGCCTTGATGACAGCTTTGCACACTCTTGGCATTCTCTCAACCAGTTTCACCTGGAATGCTTTTCCAACAGTCTTGAAGGAGTTCCCACATATGCTTAGCACTTGTTGGCTGCATTTCCTTCACTCTGCCGTCCGACTCATCCCAAACCATCTAAATTGGGTTGAGGTCCGGGGATTGTGGAGGCCAGGTCATCTGATTCAGCACTCCATCACTCTCCTTCTTAGTAAAATAGCCCTTATACAGTCTGGAGGTGTGTTGGGTCATTGTCCTGTTGAAAAACAAAGTATAGTCCCACTAGGCCCAAACCAGATGGGATGGCGTATCGCTGCAGAATGCTGTGGTAGCCATGCTGGTTAAGTGTGCCTTGAATTCTAAATAAATCACAGACAGTGTCACCAGCAATGCACCCCCACACCATAACACCTCCTCCTCCATGCTTTACGGTGGGAAATACATATGTGGAGATCATCCGTTCACTCACATCGCGCCTCACAGACACAGCGGTTGGGACCAAAAATCTCAAATTTGGACTCCAGACCAAAGGACACATGTCCACCGGTCTAATGTCCATTGCTCGTGTTTCTTGGCCCAAGCAGGTCTCTTCTTCTAATTGGTGTCCTTTAGTAGTGGTTTCTTTGGACTGATTCACACAGTCCCCTCTGAACAGTTGATGTTGAGATGTGTCTGTGACTTGAACTCTTTGAAGCACTTATTTGGGCTGCAATTTCTGAGGCTGGTAACTCTAATGAACTTATCCTCTGCAGCTTGTGACAACACAACTGATTGGCTCAAACATATTAAGAAGGAAATACATTCCAGAAATTAACTTTTAAGAAGGCACACCTGTTCATTGAAATGCATTCCAGGTGACTACCTCATGAAGCTGGTTGAGAGAATGCCAAGAGTGTGCAAAGCTGTCATCAAGGCAAAGGGTGGCTATTTGATGAACCTCAAATATAAAATGTATTTTGATTTGTTTAACACATTTTTGATTACTACATGATTCCATATGTGTTATTTCATAGTTTTGATGTCTTCACTATTATTCTACAATGTAAAAAATAGTACAAATAAAGAACAACCCTTGAATGAGTAGGTGTGTTTTGACTGGTAGTGTATATTTTTTTGTTCTTCTGATTGTTCAGCACCCCAACTTCCCGTGGCTATGCTCTCTGGTTAAGTATTTTGAATTATTTTATTAAGGCAGGAGTAATTTAATAACTTTGGCAAAACATCCATTTACTTCAGGGGAAGCCAGCAGCAGAACAGTGCACTGTGCAATCGCCAACTTTCCTTTCCAGTTCGCAAGAGGCTGAAACCAGAGATCTGTATATAACGACGAGACAATATGCTCATGTCTCCCCCAACAGTGTTGCAGTGTTTCTCTTGTCCTGATGTGTGTTTTGTCCTATTTGTAAGGCAGCAGCTACTCTTCCTGGGGTCCTGCAACATTAAGGCAGTTATATACAATTTAAAATATTACATGACATTATATTTCATAACACTTTACCCAATACATTTAGTGTGTTCCCTCAGGCCACTACTCCACTATCACATATTTACAATACAACATCCATGTGTACGTGAGTGTCTATATGTACAGTTGAAGTCGGAAGTTTACATACACCTTAGCCAAATACATTTAAACTCAGTTTTTCACAATTCCTGACATTTAATCCTAGTACAAATTCCCTGTCTTAGGTCAGTTAGGATCACCACTTTATTTTAAGAATGTGAAATGTCAGAATAATAAAAGTAGAGAGAATGATTTATTTCAGCTTTTATTTCTTTAATCACATTCCCAGTGGGTCAGAAGTTTACATACACTCAATTAGTATTTGGTAGCATTTCCTTTAAATTGTTTAACTTGGGTGAAACATTTGTAGCCTTCCACAAGCTTCCCACAATAAGTTGGGTGAATTTTGGCCCATTCCTCCTGACAGAGCTGGTGTAACTGAGTCAGGTTTGTAGGCCTCTTTGCTCGCACACGCTTTTTCAGTTCTGCCCACACATTTTCTATCGGATTGAGGTCAGGGCTTTGTGATGGCCACTCCAATACCTTGACTTTGTTGTCCTTAAGCCACAACTGTGGAAGTATGCTTGGGGTCATTGTCCATTTGGAAGACCCATTTGCGACCAAACTTTAACTTCCTGACTGATGTCTTGAGATGTTGCTTCAATATATCCACATAACTTTCCTTCCTCATGATGCCATCTATTTTGTGAAGTGCACCAGTTCCTCCTGCAGCAAAGCACCCCCACAGCATGCCACTCCCGAGTGGCGCAGTGGTCTAAGGCACTGCATAGCAGTGCTAGCTGTGCCACTAGAGATCCTGGTTCGAATCCAGGCTCTGTCGTAGCCGGCCGCGACTGGGAGACCCATGGGGCGGCGCACAATTGGCCTAGCGTCGTCCAGGGTAGGGGAGGGAATGGCAGGCAGGGATGTAGCTCAGTTGGTAGAGCATGGCATTTGCAATGCCAGGGTTGTGGGTTCGATTCCCATGGGGGGCCAGTATGAAAAAATATATATATATATAAAAAATAAATAATGTATGCACTCACTAACTGTAAATTGCTCTGGATAAGAGTGTCTGCTAAATGACTAAAATTTAAATGATGCTGCCACCTCCGTGCTTCACGGTTGGGATGGTGTTCTTTGGCTTGCAAGCTCCCTCACCTTTTCCTCCAAACATAACGATGGTCATTATGGCCAAACAGTTCTATTTTTGTTTCATCAGACCAGAGGACATTTCTCCAAAAGTATGATCTTTGTCCCCATGTGCAGTTGCAAACCGTAGTCTGGCTTTTCTATGGCGGTTTTGGAGCAGTGGCTTCTTCCTTGCTGAGCGGCCTTTCAGGTTATGTTGATATAGGACTCGTTTTACTGTGGATATAGATACTTTTGTACCTGTTTCCTCCAGCATCTTCACAAGGTCCTTTGCTGTTCTTCTGGGATTGATTTGCACTTTTCGCACCAAAGTACGTTAATCTCTAGGAGACAGAACGCATCTCCTTCCTGAGTGGTATGACGGCTGCGTGGTCCCATGGTGTTTATACTTGATGAATGTGGTACCTTCAGGCGTTTGGAAATTGCTCCCAAGGATGAACCAGACTTGTGGAGGTCTACAATTTTTTTTCTGAGGTCTTGGCTGATTTCTTTTGATTTTCCCATGATGTCAAGCAAAGAGGCACTGAGTTTGAAGGTAGGCCTTGAAATACATCCACAGGTACACCTCCAAATGACTCAAATGATGTCAATTAGCCTATCAGAAGCTTCTAAAGCCATGACATCATTTTCTGGAATTTTCCAAGCTGTTTAAAGGCACAGTCAACTTAGTGTATGTAAACTTCTGTCCACTGGAATTGTGATACAGTGAATTATAAGTGAAATATTCTGTCTGTAAACAATTGTTGAAAAAATAATTACTTGTGTCATGCACAAAGCAGATGTCCTAACCGACTTGCCAAAACTATAGTTTGTTAACAAGAAATTTGTGGAGTGGTTGAAAAACGAGTTTTAATGACTACAACCTAAGTGTATGTAAACTTCCGACTTCAACTGTATGTGTGTATGTCACGTTCGTTCATAGACAGGTCAGACCAAGGCGCAGCGTGATATGCATACATGTTTATTTAAACTTAATAAACACTCAACAAAACAAGAAACGAAACGAAACGTGAAGTCCAAGGTAGACACAAACAACATACCTCATACGGAACAAGATCCCACAACCCACTAGTGCCAATAGGCTGCTTAAGTATGGTCCCCAATCAGAGACAATGAGCGGCAGCTGCCTCTGATTGGGAACCACACAGGCCAACATGGATCTAGTATGTCTAGATCTAAACATAGAAAATACAACATAGAAAATCACACCCTGACTCAACAAATAAGAGTCCCCAGAGTCAGGGCGTGACAGTGTATGTGCCTGTGTGTGTCTCTTCACAGTACCCTCTGTTCTACAAGGTGTACAGTCATGGTCAAACGTTTTGAGAATGACACAAGTATTGGTCTTCACAAAGTTCGCTGCTTCAGTGTTATGATATATTTTTGTCAGATGTTACTATGGTATACTGAAGTATAATTACAAGCATTCCATAAGTGCCAAAGGCTTTTATTGACAATTACATTAAGTTTATGCAAAGAGTCAATATTTGCAATGTTGACCCTTCTTTTTCAAGACCTCTGCAATCTGACCTGGCATGCTGTCAATTAACTTCTGGGCCACATCCTGACTGATGGCAGCCCATTCTTGCATAATCAATGCTTGGAGTTTGTCAGAATTTGTGGGTTTTTGTTTGTCCACCCGCCTCTTGAGGATCGACCACAAGTTCTCAATGGGATTAAGGTCTGGGGAGTTTCCTGGCCATGGACCCAAAATGTTGATGTTTTGTTCCCTGAACCACTTAGTTATCACTTTTGCCTTATGGCAAGGTGCTCCATCATGCTGGAAAAGGCATTGATCGTCACCAAACTGTTCTTGGATGGTTGGGACAAGTAGCTCTCGGAGGACGTGTTGGTACCATTCTTTATTCATGGTTGTGTTCTTAGGCTATATTGTGAGTGAGCCCACTCCCTTGGCTGAGAAGCCCACTCCCTTGCTTTACTGTTGGCATGACAAAGGACTGATGGTAGCGCTCACCTTGTCTTCTCCGGACAAGGTGTTTTCCGGATGCCCCAAACAATCGGAAAGGGGATTCATCAGAGAAAATGACTTTACCCCAGTCCTCAGCAGTCCAATCCCTGTACCTTTTGCACAATATCAGTCTGTCCCTGATGTTTTTCCTGGAGAGAAGTGGCTTCCTTGCTGCCCTTCTTGACACCAGGCCATCCTCCAAAAGTCTTCGCCTCACTGTGCGTGCAGATGCACTCACACCTGCCTGCTGCCATTCCTGAGCAAGCTCTGCACTGGTGGTGCCCCGATCCCGCAGCTGAATCAACTTTAGGAGACGGTCCTGGCGCTTGCTGGACTGTCTTGGGCGCCCTGATGCCTTCTTCACAACAATTGAACCTGTCTCCTTTAAGTTCTTGATGATCCGATAAATGGTTGATTTAGGTGCAATCTTACTAGCAGCAATATCCTTGCCTGTGAAGCCCTTTTTGTGCAAAGCAATGATGACGGCACGTGTTTCCTTGCAGGTAACCATGGTTAACAGAGGAAGAACAATGATTTCAAGCACCACCCTCCTTTGAAAGCTTCCAGTCTGTTATTCTAACTCAATCAGCATGACAGAGTGATCTCCAGCCTTGTCCTCGTCAACACTCTCACCTATGTTAACGAGAGAATCACTGCCATGATGGCAGCTGGTCCTTTTGTGGCAGGGCTGAAATGCAGTGGATATGTTTTTTGGGGATTAAGTTCATTTTCATGGCAAAGAGGGACTTTGCAATTAATTGCAATTCATCTAATCACTCTTCATGACATTCTGGAGTATATGCAAATTGCCATCATCAAAACTGAGGCAGCAGACTTTGTGAAAAATTGTATTTGTGTCATTCTCAAAACTTTTGACCACGACTGTATTTTTACCTGTTTTTTAAATCTGATTCTACTGCTTGCATCAGTTACCTGATGTGGAATATAGTTCCATGTAGTCATGGCTCTATGTAGTACTGTGCGCCTCCCATAGTCTGTTCTGGACTTGGGGACTGTGAAGAGACCTCTGGTGGCATGTCTTGTGGGGTATGCATGGGTGTCTGAGCTGTGTGCCAGTATTGCTATATTTTAATTTTTAATCCCAGCCCCCGTCCCGCAGGAGGCCTTTTGCCTTTTGGTAGGCCGTTGTTGTAAATAAGAATTTGTTCTTAATTGACTTGCCTAGTTAAATAAAGGTTAAATAAAATAAATAAATAAATAACAATGGGAGTCCTTGTCCCAAAGGCAGGAAGGCAGGCTACAAGCTTAGGTCTGCTTAATATGAAAACGCATTGGGTGTATTCTGGACAGATTTTGGCGAGAGTGAGCCCTCTCACTTCGCCTCTTCCTCACTGCCGAAACTATCACTGGAGAAAGCATCCGAAGGAGCCAAACAGCGCCCGTCTGTCTTGCTAAATGTAGCACGTATCTAATCCTGTCTGTCCAGAAATAGTGTGACATGCCATGCTCTTTTTGTCCAGACAGCATCAGATACATGGTCTACACATACTGAGACAGAGGGGCGCTGTTTCACTCGATCGGATGCTTAATCTGAGATTGATGCGTCTTTCTGTCGGCGCGTGTCTCTGTCAAATAAATTATCTATATTTTATTTGGACAGGCAAGGAGTTACGGTAGGGCGATCCAGACCTCTTAAGGCCTGCCCATAACGCCGGTCCTGATAGGTTATCCACTAGTAATGTAAATTGAAAGTAAACTGACAATCTAGACATGGCTACTGTATGAAGGTGGTGGTGGTGGAGGTCAATTAAATAAATTGCTTTTTAATTCAGGTCTTTAATTGAAATTATGTTCTTGAATTTTTATCTTGTGATAGTAAATAATGTATCCCTACAATGAGTATGCCTATATAAGGCAAAGTGAAGTGGACATGATTATGATTGGTCTGATTTAGACCTCTAGTTCCCTTTTTTTTTTACGTTGTGGTTTGTCTGTTCAGCAGTAAAGAGCTCTCAAACAGATAGCTGCTACACAAGCAGGTCACCAACCCACTCAACAACACACATTTGAGAAGATGTTGAGAGTTCTGGGACATCTGTTGTGTAAGACGATTGTTTTTTACTACATGTACTTAATAACTTAAGAAAAAAATCAAATGTGTAAAGACCTGTTTTGTTTCTAGGTCTCTTTATATGCTGTTGGGGAGCTGGTGGCTTGACAGAGACACTGGTGGAACTTGGACAGAATGCAACCATAAACTGTTCTCTTAACATAGAAAGTGTACACTGGTACATACAGCACCAACCACAGCCTCCACTGGCCATACTCCGCTCTTTCACTAGTAGTATTCCTGCTGCTTTTTATTACAATAATCATTTTAAACAGACATATTCTTTACTAACAGGAAATAGATTGTTAATACAGAATGTAACGGTAGATGAGAATGGAGTGTACTACTGTGCAATGAAAGAAAACAATGGTCTCCTATTCAGCAACGGCACCAGACTCATGACCACTGGTAAGTGTAGATTAAATTCAAGGATGAATATCTTTAAGATATGTATGGTCTACAGATGAGCTACCTTTTGGTTATCTTCCCAATAATGTAAAACACTATTTTTCAGCTTTAGATGTGGTTAAGAATGTCTCAGGACATTTTACATCGGCTGTGTAGTAAATCTGTTTTGTTTTCCCCAGAGGTTTATGCTGACTATCTAAACCAGACCTCCAACTGCAGGTCATCATGGGAGAACTGTCTTCTGTCCATTTACAGTGTTCTGAATGTTATTCTGATCGTTCTGATCCTGGGTGAGTAAATGGAAATACTAGATAATATCAAAATGTAAACATTTTAAATAATTTAACACTTTAATGTTGTTTGCTGAGTAGCCAATGTTGCTTGTGTAATGTTGATATTGACATATCATATGTTGTTGGTTCATATTTCAGTACATATCGTGACCTTGGCATGTCAGAACATAAACTGTCTTTCAAAACTAAGACCACCTCAAGATGCAGACCAGAGGTAAGAGACTTTTTGTAAAGCACCTGAACAGTTGCAGAATTCTCCCGGACCAATTGATGAAACTTAACAGAATCAAATACTGAAAAGCGTACAACATATCATGACATAACTTTGACTGTAGGTATGTATGTTTTTTTTCTCCAGAAATCAGTGACACAGCTCACACACCACCAAGAACAGGATTAAATCCTGAACTTGTATCAATCATTACTATTGCAGTATACTGCATGCTTCCACAAGCGTAAGATAACAACTCCTGCAATAGGTCTATTCTTAGAATCACTTACTGTAGAATGATGCAAGTCATGTGACAATGGCAGAGTGAACATATGACTAAAATACTCTAGTGAATATGCCTGTATCCTATCACCCCTTTTAACTGCTAGTCAATAATTAATAAATACATGTGTTTCTTCATTTCCCCCTACTTTGACATTTATTTGTACTTTACTCAAATGCATGCATGATGTAGGCCTAGTGCAGGGTTTCTCAAACTCGGTCCTCGGGACCCCAAAGGGTGCACGTTTTGTTTTTTGCCCTAGCATTACACCGCTGATTCAAATAATCGACTAATCATCAAGCTTTGATCATTTGAATCAGCTATGTAGTATTAGGGCAAAAACCAAAACGTGCACCTCTTGGGGTCCTGAGGACTGAGTTTGGCAAACGCTGGCCTAGTGTGTTATTGTATACATGAATGGTCAATCCATTAGTGTAACTATCTTCTAGTAAAATGTCATGATTACAGTATTCAGCTGCTGAACTTCCTTTTTGTTCTAAAGCTGTGACTTCTGTGGAAATTGCCAATGAAATTGCGGTAAGGTTCACAGGAACAAAATAAATGTATGACTCATGGCCCACTCAGTTGAAGGTAAAGTAGAGCAGTAGGTATGACTCATGGCCCACTCCGTTAAAGTTAAAGTAGAGCAGTAGGTATGACACATGGCCCACTCAGTTGAAGGTAAAGTAGAGTAGTAGGTATGATTCATGGCCCACTCAGTTGAAGGTAAAGTAGAGTAGTAGGTATGACTCATGGCCCACTCAGTTGAAAGTAAAGTAGAGCAGTAGGTATGACTCATGGCCCACTCAGTTGAAGGTAAAGTAGAAGAGTAGGTATGACTCATGGCCCACTCAGTTGAAAGTAAAGTAGAGCAATAGGTATGACTCATGGCCCACTCAGTTGAAAGTAAAGTAGAGCAATAGGTATGACTCATGGCCCACTCAGTTGAAGATAAAGTAGAACGGTAGGTATGACTCATGGCCCACTCAGTTGAAGGTAAAGTAGAACAGTAGCTATGACTCATGGCCCACTCATTTGAAAGTAAAGTAGAGCAGTAGGTATGACTCATGGCCCACTCCGTTGAAGTTAAAGTAGAGCAGTAGGTATGACACATGGCCCACTCAGTTGAAGTTAAAGTAGAACAGTAGCTATGACTCATGGTCTACTCAGATGAAGGTAAAGTAGAACAGTAGGTATGACTCATGGCCCACTCAGTTGAAGGTAAAGTAGAACAATAGGTATGACTCATGGCCCACTCAGTTGAAGTTAAAGTAGAACAGTAGGTATGACTCATGGCCCACTCAGTTGAAAGTAAAGTAGAGCAGTAGGTATGACTCATGGCCCACTCAGTTGAAGGTAAAGTAGAGCAGTAGGTATGACTCATGGCCCACTCAGTTGAAAGTAAAGTAGAGCAGTAGGTATGACTCATGGCCCACTCAGTTGAAGGTAAAGTAGAACAGTAGGTATGACTCATGGCCCACTCAGTTGAAGGTAGAGTAGAGTAGTAGGTATGACTCATGGCCCACTCAGTTGAAGGTAAAGTAGAGTAGTAGGTATGACTCATGGCCCACTCAGTTGAAGGTAAAGTAGAGTAGTAGGTATGACTCATGGCCCACTCAGTTGAAAGTAAAGTAGAGCAGCAGTTGTGAGAAAGATCTTGCACAGTGGAAAGTTGCACATCACACCACCACCACATAAATAGCACATGTAAATGGTCACATGCTATGGTTTTACAACAGTATTTGTTCCGGTGATGCTTGTGAAAGAATTTATATGGCAAGCGTTTGTTTGTTGCAATACACTTTCATAATAAATGGTTTCCTAACAACATTATCTTAAACCCAAAGAAACACAGGCATACTGTGTACAGTTGAAGTCGGAAGTTTACATACACCTTAGCCAAATACATTTAAACTCCGTTTTTCACAATTCCTGACATTTAATCCTAGTACAAATTCCCTGTCTTAGGTCAGTTAGGATCACCACTTTATTTTAAGAATGTGAAATGTCAGAATAATAGTAGAGAGAATGATTTATTTCAGCTTTTATTTCTTTCATTACATTCCCAGTGGGTCAGAAGTTTACATACACTCAATTAGTATTTGGTAGCATTGCCTTTAAATTGTTTAACTTGGGTCAAATGTTTTGGGTAGCCTTCCACAAGCTTCCCACAATAAGTTGGGTGAATTTTGGTTCATTCCTCCTGACAGAGCTGGTGTAACCGAGTCAGGTTTGTAGGCCTCCTTGCTCGCACACGCTTTTTCAGTTCTACCCACACATTTTCTATAGGATTGAGGCCAGGGCTTTGTGATGGCCACTCCAATACCTTGACTTTGTTGTCCTTAAGCCATTTTGCCACAACTTTGGAAGTATGCTTGGGGTCATTGTCCATTTGGAAGACCCATTTGCGACCAAGCTTTAACTTCCTGACTGATGTCTTGAGATGTTGCTTCAATATATCCACATAATTTTCCTTCCTCATGATGCCAACTATTTTGTGAAGTGCACCAGTCCCTCCTGCAGCAAAGCACCCCAACAGCATGATGCTGCCACCTCAGTGCTTCACGGTTGGGATGGTGTTCTTCGGCTTGCAATCCCCCCATTTTTCTTCCAAACATAACAATGGTCATTATGGCCAAACAGTTCTATTTTTGTTTCATCAGACCAGAGGACATTTCTCCAAAAAGTACAATCTTTGTCCCCATGTGCAGTTGCAAACCGTAGTCTGGCTTTTTTATGGCGGTTTTGGAGCAGTGGCTTCTTCCTTGCTGAGCGGCCTTTCAGGTTATGTCGATATAGAACTAGTTTTACTGTGGATATAGATACTTTTGTACCTGTTTCCTCCAGCATCTTCACAAGGTCCTTTGCTGTTGTTCTGGGATTGATTTGCACTTTTTGCACCAAAGTACGTTCATCTCTAGGAGACAGAACGCGTCTCCTTCCTGAGCGGTATGATGGCTGTGTGGTCCCATGGTGTTTATACTTGCGTACTATTGTTTTTACAGATGAATGTGGTACCTTCAGGCGTTTGGAAATCGCTCCCAAGGATGAACCAGACTTATGGAGGTCTACAATTTTTTTTCTGAGGTCTTGTCTGATTTCTTTTGATTTTCCCATGATGTCAAGCAAATAGGCACTGAGTTTGAAGGTAGGCCTTGAAATACATCCACAGGTACACCTCCACTTGACTCAAATGATGTCAAATAGCCTATCAGAAGCTTCTAAATCCATGACATCATTTTCTGGAATTTTCCAAGCTGTTTAAAGGCACAGTCAACTTAGTGTATGTAAACTTCTGACCCACTGGAATTGTGATACAGTGAATCTTAAGTGAAATATTCTGTCTGTAAACAATTGTTGGAAAGATTACTTGTGTCATGCACAAAGTAAATGTCCTAACCGACTTGCCAAAACTATAGTTTGTTAACAAGAAATGTGTGGAGTGGTTGAAAAACTAGTTTTAATGACTCCAAACTAAGTGTATGTAAACTTCCGACTTCAACTGTAGATATGAACACTATTAGATGTGTAGAGTAAATCATGCATAACAATTTAGCCATAGCTTTTGGACCATTAATGCAATATTCACCAGGGTTGGGGTCAATTCCATTTCAATCCCAGTCAATTCAGGAAGTGCACTGAAATTCCAATTCTCTTCAATGCTTTTCAATGAGGAACATTTGGAATTGGAATTTGGTTTACTTTCTGAATTGCCTGGACTTAAAATGGAATTGACCCTCCCCTGATATTCACATTCACAAAACTCCTCAAATGGTCCATCCTTGATGATACTTCAGTTACCCAGTGTTATGGCAGGGTAAAGTGACACAATGCCTGATGCTATGGGGTCTACATAGTCTTGAAAACCGACCCTAGGCAACACAGTGACTATGGTCTGGTTTCAACGATGGACTCTTTTGGCATAGAGGAACTACGTAGTTCCTTCCTCTATGCCAAAAGAGTCCTTCATTGAAACCAGAACCTAGTCACTGTGTTGCCTAGGGACAGGTTTCGAGACTAGTGTCTACATATCAGGGAAATGGCTCTATCTACAGGGACTCTACTGGGCTTCTTCCAAATACCCCTGTGACATCATCCTCTCAGTCACTGTCTTGGGTCTTTGGGGGTTCTCCCCTTCCACTGCTCCCAAGGGGCCTTATTCATAAAGCATCTCAGAGCAGGAGTGCTGATCTAGGATCAGGTCCTTCCTGTCCATGTGATCTTGTTCATTATCATCCAAAAGTTCAAACTGATCATAGATCAGCACCCCTACTCTAAGACACTTTATGAATAAGGGGCCAGTTAGGCCACTTGTTTCAAGTTTTATTAGCCTTGTGTACGGGATACACATGGTATACACTGTCCAACGAAATGCTTACTTGCAGGTTCCTTCTTGACAACGCAACAACAAAATAAATAATAAAAGATAAGAATACGAACATAAAGTAAATGGCTCAGTAGAATAGAAAACACCATCGGTATAATACAGGAGGCACAATTTATAGTCCAATATTATCAGGTGTTTTGGGGAAGGGGGATTGGGGGCAAGTGTTTATACAATGTTGTTGTCACGGTGTAATAACAGTGCTGCTCCACGGGTAAAAGACTAAGGCGTCGCCTTCTTTTCTTTGTGTGTCAAATCTTCATTGACACAACTGTCCAGTCGGTGGCAGTAATGCACCATCACAGTCGGCTTTTACCATTATGGGCTCGCTTGAACCTGGTGGTGGGTTGCAACCGGTTTTCCATTGCAAGGCGTTCATCTGTCTCGAAGTGCCAAACCGTGTTACCACTACCTTGCACTTGATGTTGATCCAGTGTCATCTCAGTGTTTTAGGGAGCACCAGCTGATAAAAGGGGAATATTCCATTTTGATAGCCATCACACATGTAGGCCTACATGTAACCAGGGCTAAATAAACGGATAGCCTACAGGTCATTGTTCATTCATTAGGAGTTGATTGGAAAGAATCAACATGCGTCTGACACAAACCATTAGGATAATGACGCACGAAACTTAATGCGTAGGCCATTACAAATGCACTGACAAATACAATACACAGCCTCGCCTTATTATGTAAAAGTGACACTCCACTACCCCCCCCCCCCCCCCCCCCCCCCCTTTTCTGGCGTGATTTATAAAGGCCTAAACCTACTGTACCTGAAGGGAAACAGCTTTAATGGAACTTGAGCAAGCGACCACAGGCCTGCGTGTCGAGCGCACTGCCAGTGCCATATAGTTCCAGACCTGTAGCCTATGTGCAATAAAAAGTCCAGAGGGCATGTTCACAAACAGTCTACAAATGCAGTCACTGTCACTGACAAGTTTGGCTTTGATGCTGAGTATTGCTGACAAGGGCTTTGGCAACTTTTTTTCCTCTCATCATCTGTTTGTAAATTCTCAGAATAAATTACACATGTCCAATCTCCAGGTACTTCATTATAGTCAACAATGTAATCTAATAACATTTGACACGTTTGGATTTAACTTCATAGGCCAACCAATTGCAACTTTGCCTCATATTCGGTTGACAGTGATTCTCAGTTAGGCCTATGTGACCGTAGAAAAAACGTGTTTTAGACGTGAAAGGAACCGTTATCTATTCAACAACCATTTCCCCTCTGCGTATTGATCGCATTTAATGCCTTTACTGTGTGTGCATTCATCGTGCTCATGTGAAATCCACCGCGGTGCAGAGCGCAATGAAGCCGCATAACCCCACGGGTTAGTTCCCAGGGGACGGAGTTGTCTGTCATTAATAACGGCAATCCAATTACTCGGACCCGGTTTGAGCTATTATGATGCTTCCTTTTGCACAGTTATAAACGAAATAGGTCGTTTTTCTCATGATACAGCGCCAAGTATTTTATATCTCTCTAGTCTGTTTAAATTATATTCCATTATATTATATTCCTTAGGTTTAGGATGGATTTGGGGTCAGGTGATCCTAGATCTGTGGTTATAGGCCTGGGCAATAGATTTAGCTAAATGCCTAAATATATTTTTTGCTGTCAGTATTGGGTATGGCATATTGTCCAGTCTCTGTCCCAATGATTCCAGGGATAGATTATATTATAAAATGTTCTATCCCAATTATACTGTATCATTTGTGTGCTTCTACTTTGAAGAAAGCAACAAACAGACTTCATACTCGAATTTACCCTCTTAGAAAAAAAAGGTTTTGGATAAAACCTTAAAAAGGGTTATATTGTTTGTTTCATATATGGCACCCTTAAAGGTTCTATTTAAAATCATTTTGTTGGGTTCTCTAATCAGAACCCCATGGGTTCTTCTTCACTGAACCAACATTGGTTCATATAGAACCTTTGGGTTCCATTTAAGGTTCTATATGGAACCAATTTATGTTCTATATTGAACATTAAGAGGTTTCATATATGAAGCAAGCATAGAACCCTTTTTGGTTCTATCCAGAACCTGTTTTTCTAAGAGTGTAGGGTAAATTCTAGTATGAAGTCTTCTGTTTGTTGCTTTCCTCTAAGTAGAAGTACACAAATTATATAGTATAATTGGGATAGAACATTTTATAATATTATCTATCCCTGGAATCATAGACTGGACAAAATGCCATACCCAACACTGAAACTAAAACATATATTTAGGCATATAGCATAATCTATTGCCCAGGAAGAAAAAAACAAATATGCACAGTAACCTATTTACCTTCAATCTCTCCCTCGCTCGCTCGCTGGCGGTCTCTTTCGCTCTCTCTCTTTCTTGCTCTCTCTCCCTTTGTTTTCGTTGGTGGAGCTAAGCGTGCTGGAGGTTTATGGTAATTGCGGTTCCCCGATTGGCCTTCTGGGTAGAGTCTGCGACTGGAAGCAAGGCGCAGGCACTCATTCCCCGCTTCACGTCTAGAGGCGGCAGTTGTAAATGCTCGGAACGGCGCCATACGGAAGAAAACGGAACAGTGAAACTAGGACGAAATAAAAACTAATGCGGAACAGTGAAACTAGGACGAAATAAAAGCTAATGGGAACATTGACCGAAACATCCTAGCGTCAAACTGAAGATAATGGGCACTGTTAGCATTCTTTATTTGTTGAAAACGGAAATTCTCGCCATATATTTGAGGTGGCGTGTGTGCCGTATGACGAGCTCAACATGGCGCTGCAATGCATAACCAGACGGAATTAGTTCATTGTTTGTTGAGACCTACGACCGTTGTTGCCACCTGTGCACCTTGAAACATTCATGGCAACGATTCACTTGGTGTCTTTTTACTAATGGATATATTTACTGGGGGCAGAAACGTAGTCTATCACTGCGACTCCGTGGATGTGGTCGTTCATTGTCGCCTACTCGTCTCTCCCGGAATTTTACCAACTGGAAATGTATAAAGACTGTGGATGTTTTCGTAGCCTTCTCTTACCTACATGTCATTTAACATGGGAAGCATAGTCACCCCTGTTTGCTGTAAAATTAGATTACAAAAGTGATATTTCCCCCGACGCACGAACTCTCGTTGGGTCGTTTTGACTGACTCGTGGAGCCTAGAGAACACGGCCAAAAAGTTCCAACTGGACATTTTACGTTTTGGCCAAGGACAATCGAATTTAGTTAAATTATTCTGGAATTTCTATCAGGTAGGCTAAGTTAATTTTTGTGGACGTTTGTGGCTTTGTTTTCCTTTCCATGTTTCGTTTGGTTTGTTTTTCTGTCTTGCTCCAGTCTGAAGACTCGATCTTGTTCGGCGTCGCTCTGACGATGTGGAGACCTGGCCATCTGATAAGGGCTTCTACAAAGAACTGCGTATTTAAGTGGAATATTTAGTTGCTTGCCAATGTTTTAGTGGACTGAGAGATATGTGTTAACCTAGTTCATTTTTCACATAGGCTTTGTATAAACCTAGTCTAGCCTACAACCGTTTCTATAGAAAGATTGTAGCGTATTGGTGGTGTGATATTGGAGGGTTTGGTAACGGAAATTGATTCATTAGTGTTGATTAGGCCTAAATGTTTTATCGTTTATCCGAACTGTTTTAGTAGGTAATAATGTGAAAGATCCGACGTTGTCACGGGACTTTCCAGCGAACCTTTTTCTCAGCCAGTCAGCAACATTTAAAGGATAATGTAAAATAACAAAAATAGCGTGTAGCGCGTGTGATTTCGATGTAGGCTTATCTAATTGTCTAATTATGTTTCCAATGCATGGCCTGCCATAAACAAATTAGTTGCGTGTCCGTGGGAATCGGCCTATAGGCGTTTTTCTATATAATCTATTTATTTATTTTGTCTTAATTTAGTGCCTCGCCCATTTGACACCATCCCATATACCTTGTGGAACGACTTTGCAGATAAATGCTCGTGGAGGTCATCTGTGTAATTTCCCTGCGCATTTCAGCGAGTGGATGATGTGTGGTGGGGCTGTATGGTTTTCCATTTATGAACGACTTCATGGACAGAATGCGGCAATCATTCTTTTCATTAATTGTTATAACGGCACGGTGATCGAGCGCATTGAGACGCGTGTAGGTGTCCTGAAGGATAATTTAAGCCTACGTAAACGTGTCTGAGGCTTCTGTCCCACTTTGGATAATGCAAGGTCTGTTTTCTTGTACGCCAACTGCTCTTGTCATGATGGCAACTTGACGTGTCCTGGCGCCTTAACTTAAACGAGTCCAAACTAAAGTCCTCCCCTCGCCCCGGGGACGGGAAATGAATCCGGTCACAGGCTGCGCTACGGAATTCGTCTCGTTGCACATACGAGACACAGGCAAGCGCAGCCGCAACAACGGAGTGCGGTGTTTTTGGACTCATATAAACGCCCCAAATGGTGTTTTTGAACTTCTACTCCAAGAACAGAGCTAACACAGTGGAGAAGCAACTTACTGCGCTGTAGGCTCATAGGAAAATAATTACAGGCCTAGGCTGTTTATTTCACAAAAGTTATCTGGCATTTGTTGTCAGTGTCCTACTTTGCTAGATAAATTAATTCCGAATACTTGGTTGCCTAACTGAAGGCTGAATGTGGCACAAATACCGAATGGTTAGCGTAGTAGTAGGCCTGTTGTCACGGAGTTATTCAAAATACTTGTCCTTATAGGCTTACTGAAGAACCAACTTTTAACTGATCGCATTTCAAGACATTCCTAGTTTTTTGTTTATTTGAATCAAACCAATTTGATATGGGGGCTGTGAGCGCAATTTACCCGCGTTGTTGTTTGCATTGGGCCTAAATGAAGCCTATCATGCTGCTGACAACTATCTAGGCCTATTTCATATGGCAGTTGAATCTAATGAATGATGTCACAGACGAACAATTAGGCCTACAACTTGGATAAATCTTGAAAGACATCCATTACCGCAGTTACGCAAGTACCTGTAGACTAGTTTTTATGTTCGAATAACAGATTTCAGGAGAAAAGAACGGCTTAAACAGCTTGCCTAACCAATTGGTATTGTCAAAATCATACTATTTTAAATTATTTATCTGAGAAGAGACATCGCTGCTCGCATTCGCCATTTATTTGGTGAAGGCCTACGCCCCCAATTATGTCAACCCGGGTTGTTTATTTTTAGCGCGGCCATCTCTGTCTGCAGGAGCCTTTGTGCATTCAACGCAGCCAGACGAGTCGTGTCCAGAGAGACCGTGGTTTTGAGGATATTTTTTCCTTCATCCACCACCTTGAAATGTGATATGGAAAGGCGTCGGCCAACCGCTGAGAACATTCGGCGTCAGATAAACATGTATTTATGCATTTTATTTTGAACAGTAGAAAGGGTAATCAGGCATAAAAGATAAGCGTGATTGACTCACGGTTGTCAAGCTTTTTCTGCTGCCACAATATTAGCTGGTTGTCATGTAGGCCTAAATTAGGCATTTCTCTTTAAGTAGGCGTATAGGCTACTTCTAACATATGCCGAATTTATTAATAGGATATAGGCCCGCTATTTTCCGAGTTTGACACAATCAGTGGAAATGCTTGTGAAGGAAAATAAACCCACAGCACTGCAGTGAGCTGTAGAGATCGAATGTCTTAGTCGACTCCCGCTGGAGATGTCACAGTTTGATTGAATCTTCTCCTCGCCAAGGCGAGTCTCCCCTGGGACGGCGGTCCCGAAACAGGAGAGCTCTTCTCTCCGCTTCAGAGCGCTTTTGTGCCGCAGCAGGAGCTCTGTGTGCACGGTTCGCTGCGCTCTCTCGTAAAAGGACGCCTCCTGACGCCCACACATTGTTTTCTTTACGCGGTGTTCTCACCAGCAGCCAGAATGCACCTAAGTAGAAAGGATAACAGCCCGACGTACCTTTCACTAGGGGCACATATTTTATTTAAATAGGAATTGGGGCAGCCAAGTTTTAGGTCAAGTGAGGGACACCCACGAGGTGTTGGCTGGCTGTTTCTGCTCGCCACCCATTGGTTTTAGAATTTGTCACGCCGTACTTTGAATGACACGTCTATGATTCTGTAATATAGGCTGTGCAATTAGAAGGCATGTCGTACAGGTCTCATGCTCTCTGTTGGGTGCTCGTCCTATCCTAGCCCTATAGCCTACAAATATCCTAGGCCGTTGGATAAAGTTTAGCCTACATGTTGACGCTTACGTTATTGATTAATTCATGAGCCGAATCCACATTGTAAAACCACCACCATGCATGCAGCCAGGGGTGTTGCCGTGTTTCCTAATTCCTGACACTGTCATTGCCGAAACGTGTATGTGTAGGCTGATCCCCTGATGCAATAAAAACTGTAAAAAGTACAACCCTTTGAACTACTTTTTGGATAGGCTTAGGGCCCTATTATTTTGGATTGGTTTTATGCACCAACAAACAAAGCCGTCAACCTCCAGAAGGTGAGAGGGAGAGCCCAATGGTTTGGTTTCACATTGAATTGCCTACTGGAAACAAAATAACACAACCATTAAATGATTGCACATAAGTGGAATTGTTTTTGTGGCCTGCAAGGTTTTATCTGTTCGAATAATGGCGCACCAAACGCCTCCATGGTTGTAATCTGAAGTCTGGACACCCCTGTTTCCCTGAAAAGTATTAATCAATCGGAATACAACTAATCCATTTTATTTAGTAATTTTAATTAATTACATGATAATGACTATTGTATTTGGCCCTTTTCAAAGCCGACATTATGTTGCCGTAATGCAGTATGCCTAGACAATCATACAAATGTGTGCATTGGCCACTGTCACAAAAATTAATTTTATATTGAAATGTAAATTAATGTAGACAGAGGGACAAATGACACCAGGTGACAGATTAATGACGAATTGCTTGTCTCACATTGCGGTGAGTGGCACAATTCCCTTGGCTGCAAACCTCCTCGGAAAGGACATTGCGCGAGAGACCTCTGTTCTGCGTGACGAAGGGGGGAAGTTGTTTCGTAACAGGCTTATCAAATATCTCTGATTAAGGAGCACAGGCAGGCTGCTGCTGGGGCGAATCGCACAAAACAAAACCAGACTACAGGCTGCTTTGTCTGGGGCGCTGTTAGGGCATCCAAGCGTCATGAGAGTTGGAGCCAAAATAGAGGGTGGGGGGGACTCCAAATGTGAAAGATTCATGGAAGCAAGGCCAAAACAACAAATGGCTCAGCTGGCACTTTGCATTTTAACTGGATCAAATAAAAAAACGAGTTCATTTCTGGCCACTTGTGTCACACCAATAACAGGGCCGCATAATTTTATTTAAAAAAATAGACACCAGTCAGACAGCTCCAGAGGTATGGTTAGATATGCTATATATATATATATATATATATATATATATATATATATATATATATATATATATATATATATATATATATATATAAAATTCTCAATTTTCCAGACAAGGGGGCTAATCCCCTTCCGGACCAACCCCACAGCCATCCTCATGTACTTTGTGCCCCTCTGATTTTTGAGGTGCATGACACCCCTGGTCTGATTAATAGCCTATGGAAAGCAGTTCTGTGTATCCGAACAAGAAAAAATTAAACCCTATTTTCGCTCTAGAAATAAGCAATAAGTCGCCTTCTGCCTATTCAACGGCACATGCTTTAGGATTGATAGAGAGTGGGGTTCGTTTATCCTGGGGGAGGGTACGAAATGGGTTAATCTCTCCGCTCCCCTCCCTCCATCTCCTCCTCCTCCTCCCTGTCGGCTGACTGAAAGCTAGGGTCATGGAGGGTGTGGAGAATGAATGTGGAGAACGTGACTGAACTGTTGTTCCACCCTCTGTGCTATAGACTCATCCTTGAGCAGAGCTGGAGGGGTTTGAATGGCTGGAGAGAATGTGATGTCTATAGGGACTAGGTGATGGGTTTGGTTGTAGGAGTGACGCGAGCCCATTTGGAACTGTCCAGGCACGGTCCTATGTTGTGTGTGATCTGGGGTCCAGAGTGTAAAAATGTGATGACTGTGCTGCTGTTTATAGGACTGTTATTACACTTCATTAGAATAATGCATTTTGTTCAAAAGACAAAGGTGTTTGTCTTCTATGTACCTCTGTAGCTCAGTTGGTAGAGCATGGCGCTTGCAACGCCAGGATAGTGGGTTCGATTCCCGGGACCACCCATATGTAAAATGTATGCACGCATGACTAAGTTGCTTTGGATAAAAGCGTATACTAAATGGCGTTCATATATATATATATATATATATATATATATATATATATATATATATATATATATATGTATATGTATATGTATATGTATATGTATATGTATGTGAGGGAAAAAAGGATTTGATCCCCTGCTGATTTTTGTACATTTGCCCACTGACAAAGAAATTATCAGTCTATAATTTTAATGGTAGGTGTATTTGAACAGTGAGAGACAGAATAACAACAACAAAAATCCAGAAAAACGCATGTCAAAAATATAATAAATTGATTTGCATTTTAATGAGGGAAATAAGTATTTGACCCCCTCTCAATCAGAAAGATTTCTGGCTCCCAGGTGTCTTTTATAAAGGTAACGAGCTGAGATTAGGAGCACACTCTTAAAGGGAGTGCTCCTAATCTCAGTTTGTTACCTGTATAAAAGACACCTGTCCACAGAAGCAATCAATCAATCAGATTCCAAACTCTCCACCATGGCCAAGACCAAAGAGCTCTCCAAGGATGTCAGGGACAAGATTGTAGACCTACACAAGGCTGGAATGGGCTACAAGACCATCGCCAAGCAGCTTGGTGAGAAGGTGACAACAGTTGGTGCGATTATTCGCAAATGGAAGAAACACAAAATAACTGTCAATCTCCCTTGGCCTGGGGCTCCATGCGAGATCTCACCTCGTGGAGTTGCAATGATCATGAGAACGGTGAGGAAACAGCCCAGAACTACACGGGAGGATCTTGTCAATGATCTCAAGGCAGCTGGGACCATAGTCACCAAGAAAACAATTGGTAACACACTACGCCGTGAAGGACTGAAATCCTGCAGCGCCCGCAAGGTCCCCTTGCTCAATAAAGCACATACAGGCCCGTCTGAAGTTTGCCAATGAACATCTGAATGATTCAGAGGAGAACTGGGTGAAAGTGTTGTGGTCAGATGAGACCAAAATTTAGCTCTTTGGCATCAACTCAACTCGCCGTGTTTGGAGGAGGAGGAATGCTGCCTATGACCCCAAGAACACCATCCCCACCGTCAAACATGGAGTTGGAAACATTATGCTTTGGGGGTGTTTTCCTGCTAAGGGGACAGGACAACTTCACCGCATCAAAGGGACGATGGACAGGGCCATGTACCGTCAAATCTTGGGTGAGAACCTCCTTCCCTCAGCCAGGGCATTGAAAATGGGTCGTGGATGGGTATTCCAGCATGACAATGACCTAAAACACACGGCAAAGGCAACAAAGGAGTGGCTCAAGAAGAAGCACATTAAGGTCCTGGAGTGGCCTAGCCAGTCTCCAGACCTTAATCCCATAGAAAATCTGTGGAGGGAGCTGAAGGTTCGAGTTGCCAAACGTCAGCCTCAAAACCTTAATGACTTGGAGAAGATCTGCAAAGAGGAGTGGGACAAAATCCCTCCTGAGATGTGTGCAAACCTGGTGGCCAACTACAAGAAACGTCTGACCTCTGTGATTGCCAACAAGGGTTTTGCCACCAAGTACTAAGTCATGTTTTGCAGAGGAGTCAAATACTTATTTCCCTCATTAAAATTTGTGACATGTGTTTTTCTGGATTTTGTTGTTGTTATTCTGTCTCTCACTGTTCAAATAAACCTACCATTAAAATTATAGACTGATCATTTCTTTGTCAGTGGGCAAACGTACAAAATCAGCAGGGGATCAAATACTTTTCCCCTCACTGTATATATAGATATTGCTACTGCAATATCTAGATTGTGCACATACTTCCATCCTTTCCATTGTTTTTTGTCACCTGAAGTGATGAAATGTAGCTTTTTAACGAGACTTTCATTCCACCAGAATATGCCCCCAATCCACAGGTGGGAATTTGCATACATCTAAAATGTTGAAGTCCCCTCGACACATTGTTTTTGCCCCATTTCTTTGTTCAGGTTGCTTGGCAATGATAATGTTGCTTCATAGCTACAATGTTGCTATGCAAATTACGAAAGCAGCCAGCAGGCGGTAGGAAGGGAGCGTGGAGGGATTGTGAGGTGGGGACAGTTTGATGGATGAAAACTCTCCCCCTCCCCCCTCCTTCAATGGCAGTGACTGGAGCCATGTCTGAAGATAAGGGCAGGCCTGCATTATTGAAATCCCACGTCCGTAAACCCATCAATAGCGGGTGACTGTGTGTGTGTGTGTGGCATGCGTCTGGTGCGTGTTTGTTTATGTAGTTGCCTGCCAAAGGCCCCCTCTCCTTTTATGTCGCAGCCAAACTGTGTGGCTGGAAAGCCCTGGTGAGGAGAGGCAGCAAGCTGTGTGGCTGGAAAGCCCTGGTGAGGAGAGGCAGCAAGCTGTGTGGCTGGAAAGCCCTGGTGAGGAGAGGCAGCAAGCTGTGTGGCTGGAAAGCCCAGGTGAGGCAGCGAGGTGATTTGCATCTTTGTCAGAGCGCAGCGAGTGCTGAAACGTTTCCCTGTGACAGATGACAGCCATTGGGGCCGTTGGATTATGAGTTATGTTCTGCCTAGGAGAGGAGCTGAGAGGAGGAATTTGTTATCGTCGCTCTGGCTCCGTGATAACCACACGTAGTAGGTCCCACACCGAATTGTCAAATTGCTATACCATAGATGCATTACATTTGCCAAGATTTGATTAGTCCAAGAAATTCTCCCTGTGACTATGAAACCCTGATCTGTTCAACGGACGTGCTACCTTGTCCCGGACATTCAATATTTAAATAATAAATCATTCGATTTTTCCATTGTGTTAATGATGGCGGATTGATTGATTTTCAAGTTTTTAGTAAACGTTTTTCCAAGATGAGTGATAAGAGAATCCTCCAAGCCATCGGGTATCTCACTACACCCCCATATTCCATGTCTTGAAATATGCAGACAGACAGATTAAAAGTACGTTCACATTGTAATACTCCTGACAGCCAACTTTCTAGCTCCGCCCACAACTTCCAGACTTTATAGCATTCCCAGAAAGCATGGATTATTGAGTCATTATTAGTTTTACACTTAAGACGACTCTGCCATTGTGCTGTAGAATTTGTGAATTTTTTCGCTTGTATAATAAATTCTATACATTAGTTTATACTGGATTAAGCGTACATTTTCGTTTACCAAATTCCATAGTTATGCTCCAACTTTCCCTCCATCTTGTGCCAACATAAATTATTTGTAAGTCATGGTTCCAATAGTTGTATATTTTTTTCTAAGAGGAACCCTGACCTGTTCACCGGACGTGCTACCTTGTCACCTGCTGTTTTGACTCACTCTCGCGCTTTTTGTCGCGCTCTCTCTCTCTCTCGCGCGCGCTCTCTAGGTTCCTGCCTTTCTAGGCAGTTTTTCCTAGCCACTGCTCTTCTGCATTGCTTGCTCTTTGGGGTTTTAGGCTGGGTTTCTGTATAAGCACTTTGTGACATCTGCTGATGTAAAAAGGGCTTTATAAATGTGATTGATTGATGGTAACACATATTTGTTCTGTCTCTGTCTTGACAGGATTGTACCAGTGAGGGATGGTGGGAGGCAGACTACCCATGTGGAACTAACCATCCAGGAACCACCACATCACACAAAGCATGGTAAGCTACTGTATATAAAGCCCTCTCTCTAATGTACTGAATGGCAGACCTGGAAGAGCCCTCCACAAGGGCTTTGGTTTTCATTTGGATGTAGGATTACTGTGTTGTTGCTACTCCTCCACAGGGCTAGCTGGTATCATTTCTAAATGGGTCCTGCAGTTGATCCAATATGAGATGAATCAAACAGCCGCCCCCGTATCGTACCGTAGGCAGGCAGGAAACTCAATTAATCCACTTCCTGGCATCCGTACTCTGCTCTGTCATGGACTCGCTCTGTGGCAGGCAGACCTGGGTCCAAATAGTGTTTGGCTATCTCTCAAATACTTTGAATATTTGATTGAGCCTGCCTTGGAGTGCGAGTGAAATGGGCACTTTTGGGACAATTGCATTGGTGCCATTGCGCCAGGAAGGCTCAATCAAGTGCAGCTGAAGTATTTGAATAAAAACAAATACTGTTTGAACCCAGGTATGGTTTGGTCCGTGGGAGTAGAACAGAGGGTTGGTCTACTTTAGCGGTACATCAGCCATCCAGGTAGACACATTATTCCCCCTGCTAGTGATGATGGCTCAGACTGATACATGCCGTTTGCCTGACTGCCTCAAAGGCTTCTCTTCCCCTGTTAGAAATCAGCAGCAGCTAACGCTTCCCTCTTACAAGAGCCAGATAGAGCAAGGCTACGTCCCAAATGGCACCCTATTCCCTATATAGTGCACTACGTTTGACCAGAGTAGTGCACTATATAGGGAATAAAGGTGCAATTTGCAAAGCAAGGCTCCATATTCTGCTGCTTGTGTGGCGCTCTCCAATGACCTTGACTTTCCCTGTTTGTAGATTGGGTCCTGAGACATGTTCTCAAGTGTTGTGGTTACAGTATGGGACTCTCTGTTAAATGACTCCTCCCGCGCTTGATTAATGGAGATGTATTACTAATGTGCTCCTAATGGAAATTCTACAACATATACCCACGTCTCTGGCTAGTGGTCTCTTGCTTTGTGTTAAAACTGTTTATGAGGGTCTTACTACAGCTTTAAAAGTTGATCGTGGATCTGTTTTTATTGAGGGGAAATTCTACTTATTTTATTTCCAAAAGTGAGTTAATTCACTTTAATATTCTCTAATGTAAAATCACAAGAGCTTCTCTAATAGGATTCCACAGTATACTGAGAAACTATAAATGTGTGTGGGTGAATGAGAATGTCATCCCTTCAGTGCTATAACGCTCTGAGTCTCACCCCTCTCTTTGGCCTTATGTGTTGTCTTGTTGCAGGTGGATGCGAGTGCTGCCTGCAGAATGAACCCGCTAGCTGCCCTGGGCATGGACCGTAGCAGCCTGATGAGGGAGAGCCTCCGCGTCCACGGAGGGATGGTCTACCCGGGCATCCGCACCCTGTCCGCCTCCGAAAAAGCCAGGGAGGGGGTTTCCTCCTTGCCCCTGGGCTACGACCTTGTCTACAAACCCGAAGGGTTGACCTTGGACGGTAGGAAGCCTGGTAACGGTTATGTGGGTCTGTATAAGAGCCCTCCCCCCGGGTTGCAGAGGCCTGGCGGAGGAGGGGAGGGCCTGGGGATGGAGCGCCGTGTGGGGCCTGGAGATAAGCCCTCTGAGCTGGGCCTCAACGGCAGCAACGGCTTTCTGCGGCTGCCCTGGGCGGTAAACCCGTACGCTGACCCTGGCCTGTACCCCTTCCTGGACTCCTCCAAATACGCAGCCCTCAACATGTACAAGGCCTCGTTCCTGTCCCAGCCCTCACCCTACTTGCCCCAGCACCTGGCCTACCAGTCCCTGTGTGGCGGGGCGGGGGGTAGCGCCGCTGGGGCTGAGCGCCTCTTCTACATGCCCCCGTACCCCCCGGCCCCCATCTCCTCCCCCCTGGCCCCTCCTATGAGGATCCCCATGGCCACAGTGGCCCCCACCACCCTCTCCCCGATGCAGGGCCTGGGGCCCCGGATCCACCACGAGGCCTCCCCCTACGGGTCCCAGCTTCACCAGCAGCACCAGGCACACCAGCAGTCCCAACCCCATCACCAGTCACGTAGTGACAGGCAGCCCCAGTCCCAACCCCATCACCAGTCCCATAGTGACAGGCAGCCCCAGTCCCAACCCCATCACCAGTCACATAGTGACAGGCAGCCCCAGTCCCAACCCCATCACCAGTCACATAGTGACAGGCAGCCCCAGTCCCAACCCCATCACCAGTCACACAGTGACAGGCAGCCCCAGTCCCAACCCCATCACCAGTCCCATAGTGACAGGCAGCCCCAGTCCCAACCCCATCACCAGTCCCATAGTGACAGGCAGCCCCAACCCCAACCCCATCACCAGTCACACAGTAGTGACAGGCAGTGCCAGTCCCAACCCCAGTCCCATAATGACAGGCAGCACAGCAACAGCAGCAGTAGTAAGCCCAGCCGGACTTCCTCTAGTAAGAGCTCTGGCAGCAGCAGCATTCACAACAGTAGCAGTATTACCAGTAGTATTAGTGCTGGGATTGGTATTAGCAGCAGCCTACCAGTGGACTCCAAACCAGCACTTATAATGCAGTCCCCCCGCACAGCCCCCCGCCCTCCCCAGACCTCGGTCCCTCCCCCTTCTCCTCTCATAGACAACAGCACTTTGGACTTCCAGAAGTCACTGTTCAGAAGCCCCCCCTGCTCCACCACCACCTCTTCTTCCTCCCCGTCGGTGTCCCATCCTTTCTACATGAGCAGCATGGCCTCTGAGCACCGCTCCCCTGTGCGGTCCGGCAGCCACAGCCACAAAGCCAAACTCAAAGAGCAGGGTAGCAGCTCAGAGCACAGGAACGTGGAGAGGAACGGGGAAAGGAAGCAGAGCCAGTCCCCTTTGAAGACTTTGTCTTCTGATAGACCAGCGGTATTACAGGCTCCTGCCAAAGACCCTGCGGACAAGCCTCTGGATCTGTCGGCCAAAATCCTGGAGTTGGAAGGCTCCCCCAACGGATTCCCCCCAAAACTAGAGGCCTTGGCTAAGCTGGGATACTCACCCGCGGCTCGATACGGCTTACCCCCCAGCCGGGAGCTCCTCAAAGAGACCCTCTCCCCGTCAGAGGCTTCCTCCAAAACCCCAGAGAGGCCTGAGATCATTAGCACTTTACACTCCTCCTGGGTGGTGCCCAGCCCGACCCTGGTCCACGACAGCTCCAGCTCAGACGCCAACCACAACAAAGACCCCTCTGTCATCAAAAACAAAAACCTGGATAACTTTTCTTCACCACAGCAGCGAAGCTCCTCCTGTCCCAGGATAGGTGAGGTCGATGGGGCTGTCGTCCCGAGCCCTGCCCCATCTGTGGTGGCTCCTTCTGGGAGCCGACCGTCCTCTGCCTCCCCCTCTCCCAAGGTCAACGGTGATTGGCCAAGATCCTCCCCCAACTACTCTGAGAAAGCCCCTTCTTCCAACAGAGTGGGCAGCCATCCCTCTTCTGGGAAGCCATTGAAACCCCTCAAGAAACCAGAGGCTCAGGAGATGCCCTTCAAACCCCAGCAGCCGCCCCACTTAGAGAACGGCCATCCGTCCGGCCACCCCCCCAGCCACCTCTACCTCCCCCAGAGCGACGGCTATCTGCCCCCTAGCCTAGCCTACGCTAACAGATACCTGCCCTACTCAGTCCAGGAGAGCATGTCCCTGCCCCACATGCCCATGCCAGGCAAAGGCCCAGTGTACCCCCACCCTGTCCTGCTGGGCAGCAGCAGCCTGTACCCACCCCGCCTGCCCCCCAAGCACGGCCTCCCGTATGGCATCCCCCCCAGCCACGGGGACTACATGACCTACCATGACTCTCAGGAGATGGTCCACCCCCTCATGTCCTCCCCCCACACAGGCCTGGACCTCAAGAACAGCGAGCGGCTGCAGGAGCTCCGGTCCAGGCCCCATGAGAAGGTTTGGCAGCACCACGAGGACTCCGCCTCGGCCTACAAGAGCCAGACCCAGGCCCCAGACACTAAACACACCCGCAGGGGGGACAGAGAGACAGACCGGTCCACAGGCCTGGGCTCAAAGAGCCTCAACCACAAGCCCCTGACGGGAACTAGAGAGGAGATAGTCTGTATCGACTTAATCCAAGACGATGGGGACAGCGACTCTCCCCTGACCAAAGCTGTCTCTCCATGTGCTAAGAGAGGAGACCCCTCCAAACCTGTGGGTAGTGGGAGTATTGGGAGAAACGAGGGGAGAGAGGCAGAGCTCCAGCACATGCTCCGTACCGGCCAGGCTGTTGAACTCAGGCCAGGCCAGGCCCACATGCAGGCAGAGCAGCAGCAACGCAGCCAGCTGTGGCTGGGCTTCCACCCTTCCTCCCTCTGTCCTGAGCCCCCCTCCCTCTCCCCCTGCCCTTTCCCCAGCCATGAGGAGGACAGCCCCAGCCCTGCAGAGAGCAGCCCCCTCTCTGACCTGCCGGAGGAGCAGACCCTTCGCTGCGCAAGGACTTCTGGAGACCGCACCTCTTGGGACCGTAGAGACCACTCTTTAGAGGGCCTTGATAGCAGGGACTGTACTTTTGAGGACCCCACCTCTGTGGACCGTAGTTCTGGGAACCGCAGCTCTTGGGACCGTACATGTGTGGATCATACATGTAGGGACCGCTCTTGCGAGGACCGCACCTCCGGAGACCACTCTCCTAGGGAACGCACCTTGAACGAATCTGGGTTTAGGAATGAAAGGACCATGGACCACTACTCGGACCTGGACAAGGACATGCACACGGACACAGAGTCCCACGAGGGTGAGGAGTACGACGACCAAGGCTACCCCAGGGCCAGGAGGTCCAGCCTGGCCAAGCGCATCGCTAACTCCTCTGGCTACGTTGGTGACCGCATCAAGTGTGTCACCACCGAGCTGTACGCCGACTCCAGCAAGCTGAGCAGAGAGCAGCGGGCACTGCAGGTGAGCTCCCAGAACAAATACACAACTAACCTTTTAAAAGTTTTTAAAAACATCCTCAATAGTCCTTTCCTGGTTCCTAGAGCGAGGCAGTACGTGTTGGCTTTTGTTCCAACCCAAGAATAACACACCTGATTTGAAAATCAAGATTTTGTGATTAGATGATGACTTTAATCTGGTGTGTTAGCAGTTGGGACCACAAGGGAGGAAGACTGAAAGGATAGGGCTTTCTAAGATTTCAGGCAGTAAGGTTTCACTGGGCAGAACTAAAGGAGACAGTGGTCTATAGAGAGCAGTGGAGTTGGAAGTAGGAAGCTCTCTGCTCTGTATAAGCTGCTCTGCCCTGCCATCCCCGACTCCACAAGCTCCAGTATAATTACTGTTGGCCGTTGCCTCCCCTCCCCTCTGTCTCCCTCCCTCCCTTCCTACAATCCTCCCTGCTTCCCTCCCTCCCTCACCCCCGCCCATGCTATGAGCCCGTGGAGCTGCCCTCCACTGCAGTGGTGGTTTAGTTTGCGGGGAGAGCGAGTGAACACAACACGCTGTGTGTGTGTGCCTGCGCTGCTCAGCCGGGCAGAAGCTCAGCTGCTTGTGTGTGTGTGTGTTTGTGTGCCTCTGAGCGTGTGTGTGCCTTGGCGGCCTGTCGGGCTCTTAAAGCCCCGGGCTATTGTTAACCTGCAGGTGAGCCCTGGGGATGGGGGTATAGATGGTGGTGAAGGAGGGGTGGCATAGAGGTAGAGCAGCCAGCCCCCTCCCTTCTCCCAGTCCCCAAAAGGCTCCTCTGTCCTTAAATTATACTCTGTTAATCTCCCCTCCCCCTCTCCCCCGTCCTCCTCCTCCTTGCTCTGTTGGCTGAGCGCTGCGGTACGGAGTCAGCCTGGCTCTCTCAGCTCTGCTCTAGTGGAATCCTGGCCAAGTCCCAGTACTTCTCCGACGGTGGAGATTAGCGCCCGCTAGCAGCCCTCGCTAAACAGACTCAACAAAGCCCTGCGAATAGAGCGGCTCTCGCCCCAACCCCAGCCTTATTCCCAAGCTTCGGTCTCCCAACCTCAGACCTATTCCCCAACCCCAAACCTATTCCCCAACCCCAGCCTTATTCCCAAGCTTCGGTCTCCCAACCTCAGACCTATTCCCCAACCCCAGCCTTATTCCCAAGCTTCGGTCTCCCAACCTCAGACCTATTCCCCAACCCCAGCCTTATTCCCAAGCTTCGGTCTCCCAACCCCAAACCTATTCCACAGCCCCAAACCTATTCCCCATACTCATTACCTCATGTAACCTACACACAATCAGCCAGCAGATATCTGCCTCTGCTGCCTGGTCATTGATTAACCACTGCTTTAATGGTTCCCATATGGGAGTCCAACAGGGAGGTTTCTACTACTCCCACGATTGTGTGCTCCAGTGTTCATGTCTTTCTAGATTGGCATTTGGCTGTCAGAAACCCAGTTGGATTGAATGTGATCTATAGACTATTCACACTGCTGTTTACCTTACTACTCTGTTGACTTGTTTATTAAATCAATTCATATGCATAACTGTGTGATGTTAATAGGAAGGGTTTTAATATCAATGAATGTCACAGTTGTTTGCTATATCACTGAAATGACAGTTGTATGACTGAAATGACTGGCCAAAAATATTGAGCACCCATTTAATTCAATTACTTAGATGGAAGGCTTAACACAAGAGGACAGTAAATTAAGTCAACCTGCTGCTTACTGTGAGGTCAGTTCATTTACACTTCTTATTCCAAAATTTGACAAATGATTCTTTTCATTTTGGTTTTTGCAGTTTCAGGAGCGTAGTAGAAGAATCAGGCTTTTCTGTGGTTGTTTTTGTGTGTTTCTGTTAAAGACAGTCAGGAGTAAGAATCGACAAGGGGCATGGAATACTGTTACCAGACCATAACTGTTGTATTAATGTCAATGTTAGCTGTTGTTGAGGTGACCTCACTGTAAAACATGAACAGCTATATCACAGCCAGAGTCTAAAATGGGTTCCTTTCCTTCCCCCTCACCTTCCTCAATCTGCACTGATCTGATCTCACAACAAGTTGACAGGTGAAGGTTAAGGCTACATAACTAAGAGTTCTCCAGAGGCTGGCGTTCACCCTGTCAGCTCTTGCATCCACATCAGTGCAAATGACGGACAGGAGGCGATAAATAAAGGGAGGAAATAAGGGAAGGAGGAAGGAAGGAAGGAAGTCACTTTGGCCTTTGGGGACGCAGACCCTTTGTAGAGGAGCAGGGAAAGAGGCCTCGGTGCGGAGAGAGAGAGAGAGAGAGAGAAAGAGAGCAGCGCAGGGTCGGTCTCATGACTGTGTGTGTGTGTGTCTGTAGCGTGCTATGCTGCGCTTCTCTGAGCTGGAACTGAAGGAGAAGGAGGGAGGAGGAGGAGGGGGGGCAGCGGTGGACTTGGCAGACAGCCAGCGCCAGCGGGGAGAGGGAGAGGGGGATGGAGTTGGAGGAGAGGACTGGGCGTGCTGCCAATGCCCAGTCAGAACGGGGCCAGGGGCCACAGCCCTCACAGACCAGGCTGAGAAGGACGGTAAGAGGAACCCGGAGCGCTCCGCTCACACCAGACACACACACACACACAACTCTGTTGTTTTTATCGAACTGCTTTGCTTTATCTTGGCCAGGTCGCAGTTGTAAATGAGAACTTGTTCTCAACTGGCTTACCTGGTTAAATAAAGGTGAAATAAAATAAAATTCTATATATGCTCGCCCTTCTATCTGTACTGTATGCCTCTCACTCACTCTCACTCCTGTCTGCTCTTTATCTTACTCATATATACACACACACACTCCTACCTACCTCAAAGAGCTGCTGCGCACTTCCTCCCTGTCTAGGGACAGCCCCAAAGAGCTGTAACACGGTGCAGCAGCTCGTAACCAGCGGATACGGGGCGGTAAACACATCCGCACGCCTGCCCAGCCTACCCCCTCTCTCCCTTCCTCATGAGGGCTGACGGAGGGCTTTTTCTCTCTCTATTGTAACAAAACAGCCTTCACATTTAACCCTTCCCTATCCGTCCCCTACAACAGGACCTGTTATGCATAAAAAGCCACAACATTAGAATACTTCACTGTTGAGTATGTGGGGGAGAGGAATTTGGAGTCTATATTAGGGGAAGATATTTTAACACGCTGTGTGTTAGAGCTATTATGGCATATTGCACGGCATGGGTGAACTAGCTTCCTCTCTGGACGTTTTGGAAACCAGTGGACATTAGGAGAGGGGCAGCGTGTAGCCCTCTTCGCACAGAGCGGCACATGTTTCCATGGTGACCCCCTTTGGTGGCGTGTTGCCATGGTGCAGACACTGTCGTTATGGGTTGCGCGCCGTGCCGAGCGGAGTGGCGTGAGTCATATGATGCTGTTTACCAGATGGAGAGATATTTGGGGCGCTGGCAGGACAGGACCTGGGGGGATGGGTGAGAGTGTATGTTCAAGCCTGTGTGTGTGTGGCTCAGAGCAGGGCGGGGCATTCCTGTCCGGGCCAGTACAAGGGCAGCCCTGTGAGGCAGCACAGCATGTAGCCTGGGTCTGGGATACAGCCAGAGAAAGAGAGCGGGCGATGGAGAGAGCAGACACCCCCACTAGCTGAGGAGGGAGAGAGGGAGAAAGAGAGCGGGCGATGGAGAGAGCAGACACCCCCATCAGCTGAGGAGGGAGGGAGAGAGCCGGCGATGGAGAGAGCAGACACCCCCACCAGCTGCCTTTGATCCAAGCGGCTGCTTTAGAACGCCTGGAGACATTCTCAAGGAGCCTTTTACAGCCCCGGACATGCAGAGGAGGGAGGGAGGGAGGGAGGAAGAGAGAGGGGAGAAAGAGAGAGGGAAAGAGGGCTGGAAAAGCGAGAGAGGACTGAGCGAAATGGAGAGGGAGAGAGAGCTGAAAGCAGCAGTGGGTGGGAATAGGGGGTAGAGCTGGAAGCCAGCCCGAGCTGATGTTTGAAGCTAATTTGAGCCCAGGGAGTCGGAAAGGCCCAGTCGCTTGCCTGCTCGCTCGCTCTCTCTCTGCCTCTCTCTCTGCCTCTCTCTCTCTCTCTCTCTCTGCCCCTCTCTCTCTCTCTCTCTCTCTCTCTCTCTCTCTCTCTCTCTCTCTCTCTCTCTCTCTCTCTCTCTCTCTCTCTCTCTCTCTCTCTCTCTCTCTCTCTCTCTGCCTCTCTCTCTCTCTCTCTGCCTCTCTCTCTCTCTCTCTGCCTCTCTCTCTCTCTGCCCCTCTCTCTCTCTCTCTGCCCCTCTCTCTCTCTGCCTCTCTCTCTCTCTCTGCCCCTCTCTCTCTCTCTCTCTGCCTCTGTGTGGGAAGAGCATGGTGGGCCTCGGCCTAACATAGTGGTGGCTGCTATTTGTGTGGGGGGTATTTTCTACCTCGTCTTGAGCCTGGACCAGCGGTCATCATTTGAAACTGATTTAGTTTGATGAGAGGGCTGTGGTTTCTCCAGTGCTGCTCAGTGAATTTGATTATCCCCCTTCTGTGTGTGCAGGTGTGCAGCCGACGTGCCCCAACAACAGAGTGCCTGTTCTCCAGCGATGCCCACACACCGAGGGCCTCCCACCCAGAGAGAGGGAGCAGGCTTGCCCCACCCTGGAGGAGTGGAAGAGGGGGATGACGATGGAGAAAGACGAGAGGGTGTGTATGCCCCCACGGGAGCAGCCTGCCAGCCTGCCCACGGCCCCAGTGGAAAGGCTGGCCCAGAAGGATGCCAACCCTGGCATCATGCCCACCATGCCAGCCTCCATGCCCACTGCGGTGCCCGGCAGGAAACACACATACGCCCTGGAACCGTGCCTGCCACTCCAGGGCGACAGCCAGGGGAAAGAGGGGGATGGAAATGAGAGAGAAGAGGAGGAGAGGATGGACGTTCCAGCCAAAAGAGCCAGGCTAACAAACTGTAAGGGCCCTCAGCATGGACCTATTTACCACTCCTTTATTCTTCTCTACCTCTTTCCTTTCCAGCTTCCCCATCCCTCGCTCAGTAGCAAGGAGGAGAGAATCCCCCCATCCTGTCTGTCATCACTCTCTCCCCTGCCTGGATTCGTCTGCTTTCATGTGGCGGGGCTCTCTCTCTCTCTCCCTCTGTTGTTCTCTTTTGTGGTGGTGTCTTTCTCAGTCCTTTCATGTAGTGTGATTTGTGTTCAGTTGCCTACACGAAACCAAACACACACACACACAGCTGTGATTCGTCAAGGGGCTTCACAAACACACCAGTTTGGTTTCAACCCAAAATAACCTTCTGAGCATCGCTACTTTATTTAAAACTCACAATGGAAATGCTCCCATTTGTTGTTAATGGGGTTGGAGGTGAGCGCTTTAAAAAGGTTTGAACTTCTATTACATTTAGCTGAGCTCCCAATGCAACAAAATGTATTTAACTCAAGCGCATTTCGTTAGAATTCATTCCCTCTTTTTATGAACATTCTAATGGTGTGCAATAATTTTTCCACCCAAATGTAATTAGAGAGAATTGTTTTCTTGTGTTTTCCATTAATTATTAGATGATTTCTATTTTAAAGTGTTGGTGGTGGATTTGGGGAGGGACAGTGAACAGGAGAGATGGAGAGCGCTTCCAGTCTACCATTACACAGCCTCTCTCCATTGGTTTCAATTAGGTTGTTGCTCTGAGTGAACGTCATAAATCATCTAACCCACACTGACTTGTTTTCCCAAACGTTGATTTAACCATTGGTTGTCCATTTCCATCTCCCCAGGCCCCACTGAGCCTGTCCCAGAGGAAGTCAAAAACCTCAAGGTGTGTATCGAGCTGACCGGCCTCCGACTCAGCAAGCCCCGCCTCGCCCAGGAGCTCAGCCAATGGCAGGCCGCCACCCAGAGGTCGACAGAGGTCAACGGAAGCATCGCCATGACGACGACCCTGCCCAACGGGTGCCCCGAGGTCGGCGCCACAGATAGGAAGGTCAAGGTTGCCTCACAGGAAGACCGGAGCCTGAAACGGAGGTCAGAGGTCAACGGCCACGCCTGGTGCCATGAAACGTTTGGTCACAGCGACAACGAGCGAGGTACGTTAAAACAAAGTTGATAAAAATGGCTTATTTTTGGTCTGCTAGAGCTTGGGCTTTCAAAGGTAGTCATATATTATTCCTAATAATAATTATCCATCCAACCATCCTTTCTGGCAGATGGTGACAACAGTTTTCAATTGAGACACGGAGGCTTTGAGCTGTGTGAATGTGGAATGCATGATAATCATGTTCTTTACCACCGTCCATGAAGAACAATATCCCCACCTTTTATTGACTCCACATCAATAAAAGCCACTCCAGCGCTATAGTGTTGAGTCACTCACTGCATTCAGCACCATGAATATATTCACTGCACATTTCACTGCACCTATTTTTTTTTGGGGGGGGGGGGGTGAGCTTTGCTCCCATTTTCGACCTTAGTAACTGTAGGCTACAGGAGTGTTGCCTTGGCTAAATGACCTTGACGATTGGCCTGGCGCCAGCTAGCTAGCATAGCCTACATGTTGTATGTTCCATTCTTTGGGGTTACAGGGAGAACAGAGCTCAGGGAAGTGAACGTGTTGTTGTGGAAACGAAGGCCCTAGGCAGCCGTTTTGGGGAGTTGTGTTAGTGGTTGTCTGGGTGACAGACAGCTTGTACCTCTCTCTCCTTCTCTCTAGATTTCTGTCTGACTCTCTCGCTCTCTCTCACACAACGTTCTCTCTCGCTCTCTCTCACACAACGTTCTCGCTCTCTCCCACTACCTCTCTCTGGCTCTTAAACGATATCGCCTTGGCAACTTGTGCCTGGGCATAATGAGGCGTCAGATTCCACTGCTAATAACACTGGTAGTTCAACCAGCAGTTCTCTCTCTTTTATCTCTCTCTTTTTTCTCTCTCTCTCTCTCTCTCTCTCTCTCTCTCTCTCTCTGCCAGCCAATGTATTTTTTCCCATCTTTGTCTCTCACTTTCTCATGTCAGCGTCTCCAATTTAGCATCTCTGATTTATTTCTGTTAGTCACCTGTTATTTCTGTTAGTCACCTGTTCACACCCTCTCTCTCTCTCTCCTTGATATCTTTCCCTTCTTCCTTGTCTTAGAGAGTCTAACTGACGTATGGAACATGCAGAGGTGTGTCAGTCAAACTGCTATTTTCTGAGTCACTTCTCGGCCATGTTGCATCCTAATGGTTGTTTAATGAACCTACGACAAACACACACTCTCAACGCTCCGCAAAGAGATATCCGCTTTGCAACAGATGACACCCATTCCTCTGCAATCCCTGTGCTACACACACCCCTCAGTCAGACACAGACACGCACACACATCCATATCCTCTGTGGAAGTGACTAGACACGACACAGATACCACCCACCCTTTCCATTAGTCTCGTTTGTCAGGGTGTTTAGAGGTGTGTTCAAAGCCCCTCCACGTTGTCCCAGGGTTTGTCAGAGTGCGCTGACTAATTTGAAGATGTGCAGCTGCACCCCAGGCGGATAAGAGCCCTGTTAAACCTTGAGTCATGAAAAGGGGGGATTAATAGGATGAGGGGTGAAATGATATTTAAAGTGTCTCCTCTACCCCCTAGAGGAAACAACCCTTTTTTTTCATTGTTCCCCTCTAATCAGGGACTGATTTAAACCTGGGACACCAGGTGGGTGTAATGAATGATCAGGTATAACAGAAAACCATCAGGCTCTGGAGCTCGTAGGGTAAGAGTTGAATACCCCTGCCCTAGAGGAAACACAACAGTACAGGGTGTTAATTAGACCTTATAGGAGAAGGGAAGTGGTTTACACACACCATGTGCTTTGGTACACTACACCCCTCTGGGGACTGTTCCCTAGGGGGGAGGGGGGATCAGAGGTAGCTAGGGGATGATGGGGATCCTCCTCCATACTGCGAGACAGATTGGCACACATACACACACACACACACACACACACACACACACACATACACACACACACACACACACGTACGTGTGTATTTGTTCTCTGCAGATAGGAATTGGTTGGTGGTAAGCAGAACATGTGCCAATTGTTGTCATGGTACCCAGTCTGTCCTTAGAGTTCTTGAGACACACACACACACAATATAGAACACGTCATTTTTTTCACACCATTTAGCCCGTCCTCCATTTAGCCCGTCCTCCATTTAGCCCGTCCTCCATTTAGCCCGTCCTCCATGTACTAGTACTTAGGAAAGAGCTGTGGTGTGTGACCAGGATAGTGTGAGAACCAGTGTGTGTGTGACCAGGATAGTGTGAAAACCAGTGTGTGTGTGACCAGGATAGTGTGAGAACCAGTGTGTGTGTGACCAGGATAGTGTGAGAACCAGTGTGTGTGTGACCAGGATAGTGTGAGAACCAGTGTGTGTGTGACCAGGATAGTGTGAGAACCAGTGTGTGTGTGACCAGGATAGTGTGAGAACCAGTGTGTGTGTGACCAGGATAGTGTGAGAACCAGTGTGTGTGTGACCAGGATAGTGTGAGAACCAGTGTGTGTGTGACCAGGATAGTGTGAGAACCAGTGTGTGTGTGACCAGGATAGTGTGAGAACCAGTGTGTGTGTGACCAGGATAGTGTGAGAACCAGTGTATGTGTGACCAGGATAGTGTGAGAACCAGTGTGTGTGTGACCAGGATAGTGTGAGAACCAGTGTGTGTGTGACCAGGATAGTGTGAAAACCAGTGTGTGTGTGACCAGGATAGTGGGAGAACCAGTGTGTGTGTGACCAGGATAGTGTGAAAACCAGTGTGTGTGTGACAGGCACACCTTTGTGTGTGTGGTGGATCGGCCTCTCACCTCTGGATATCCTCGGAGGAGGAGAGATGAGGAGGAGGAGGAGGAGGAAGGCCATTTGCAGTGAGCCTCCCGCCCAGAACAATAAATCATTTACCAGATGGACGAGGTAAAACTCCCCACTGGCTCTCTGAAACCGCCTCCCTTTCTCTTCACCACGTGTGTGTGTTGGTGTGTGTGTGTGTGTTGGTGAGTGAGTGTGTGTGTGTGTGTGTTGGTGAGTGAGTGTGTGTGTGTGTGTGTGTGTGTGTGTGTGTGTGTTGGTGAGTGTGTGCGCTGTGTATTGCAGCTGCACCCAGGGTTTGTCATCTTGTATGTTTCAAGCCGCTGTTGGAGCACGCAATGGAAAACAGCTGACACACACCCTCCTCTCGCTTTTTCCTCTCTGCACCCCCCCCCCCCCCCCAGTCCCTTGTGTTTTCTCTCCCTCGCTCTCTCTCCTACACTCCCTCTCTCTTTGTTCTGCTCCTTCTCCCTCTCCCTCCCCCTCCCCCTCGCTTTCTCACTCTCCGTCTCTTGCCGACCCGATCTCTCTCTCTCCGTTCTCCCTCTCTTTGTCAATCTGTCATATTTCATATTTCCCTCCTGTATCCCATAACCCCCTCTAGATCAGAATCCCCAGATACCACGGACGTCTTCGTGAGAACATCACTCTAGCATTCAGCCCCAGCCCTCTCTGTCCCATCACATTCCCTAACGAGACCTTGGAGGAAAGTCTACATCCATGCTTGTTTTGTTTTCATCCTAGAAAGAAGAGAGACTGGGGAAAGAACAGAGACTTCTTTTTATGGTGTTGGCTGTCGCACATGGCCTTGAAACAAACAATAGTCCATTCTTTCTGTCTTATCAGGTCCACCAGGTGTGTTGGTGCTGGGCTGGAACAAAAGCCTGCACTTCCGGTAGTTCCAGGGGATATGTAGTATTTGTAGTGTAACGCTGATCTTTGTTAAATTCAGCTGGTTGTATTTTCTCTGTGGGAGATGGTTCTGTTTGTTGGGAATGGATCAGCTAACCTCTCTCTCTCCCTCCCTCTGTCTAGTGGTGCTACCGTCTGTTCCTCTGACCCCAGCGCATCTGGACCGCCTCTCCCGGACCCCGTCCAACACCCCTGTCAGAAGACCACCCCTCCAGACCACCACCCCCGCCCTCACCCCCTTTCACTCCCTGGCCCCGGCACACCCCCACGTCCCCCCCACCCCCCCACGGCTGTCAGACAAGAGACAGAGGCTAAAGGAACACCGCAGGACCAGTGCTCTGGGGCTGGGACCCCCCCACCCCGGCCCTCACCCCGACCATGACCCCAACCAAACGGGGGACCTGGTGGCCCCCAGACTCCGTCGGCACGGCGACCAGGACAAGCCCAAGGGCAAGCGGCAGTGCAAGACTAAACACACCAGCCAGAGGGAGAGGGAGAGGCTGGGGCTGGGGAATGAAGAGCTGGGGGAGAGGGTGGGGCTGGGGCTGGGGAATGAAGAGCTGGGGGAGAGGGTGGGGCTGGGGCTGGGGAATGAAGAGCTGGGGGAGGAGAGAGAGAACAAGGTGAGTGGAACACACACACACTCCTTTTCATGCTTTTGTGCACACGCTCTTGCGGAAACACACCCTCTCGCTCGCTCTCTCTCTCTCTCTGTGTTTTTCTGTCATCCTCTCTCTGTGTGAGAGAGCGAGTCCTCTGTGTTCCACAGTGTGTTCCCATGGGCTGAAACCCCCTGGGCAGAGCTCCTTGAATATGCTTCAAATCACAACAATGTTGATTATTACAATTATGGGGCTTATTGGAGCTCACTGGGAAAGCTCAGAGGGAGGTGTGCTTGGGGTCACCGTGTGTGTGTGTGTGTGTGTGTGTGTCACTGCTGTGAACTCCCCCTGCTCGGAACACAATCCTCCCCAGACTGGAAGAGGAGGAGGGATGGAAGGAGTGAGTGAGGGAGAGAGAAAAAGGGAAAGAGGGGGAGTGTGCTCTAGAGGTCTGGCCTGTGTGACGGAAGTACATTCTCCACAAAACACACCAACCCTAGGGTGCAGTAATGGGCCTCGGCTGGTGTCTGTCATGTCTGTGAGAGCCTTGTCTCTGGCTATGTAGATCACATCACGATACTGACTATATTGCAGGTGTTGTGGTGTGCTGTTACTCTGTGTGTGTGTGTGTGTGTGTGTGTGTGATGGCGTGTCTGTCCGTCCAGCCCTGAGGAATTACCCAGCGAGGCAGCTGTCAGCACGGCCCCTGCAGAATCACACCACATACACACACACAGCCCCCCTCCCCGAGCCTCGCGCTTCGCATGAACTCTCCACTCCCTTTCCCCTATTTCTCTAACTCCTCCTCTTTCCTCCTTCCTCCCCCCTGCTCCGGTATTCACACACACACACACACACACACACACAGATCTCTCTGGGGCAGACGCCGCGTCTGTATCCTGTTTGCCGTTCGCTGACTGCTGCGAGCGCCGTCGCTGACAGATGTGTCCAAACACACACACACACACACACACAATGTGCTTATCTATGTCATGAAAGCATCGTAACGTCTTTCATGTTGCTTTCCTTTTAGAAGCGTCGCATTAATTTCACGTGTCTTTTAAAATGTGTCAAATCAGAAACGCATAGCCTAAATATGGAGGGTTTTTTTCAGATCCCATTTTTAAATATTGCATTTTATAATTTCATACATGTAAGTAATATTTACATAAAACATTGTCACACTCAGGGTAACAATCTAGATGTGTCAACCATTAACTGGATAGCCAACCATCTACTATTGATATTAACTGGATAGCCAACCATCAACTATTGATATTAACTGGATAGCCAACCATCAACTATTGATATTAACTGGATAGCCAACCATCAACTATTGATATTAACTGGATAGCCAACCATCAACTATTGATATTAACTGGATAGCCAACCATCAGGAATGTGTGAAGAAGATATATTAGTAGAATTTGTAACCGCAGTGTGTTGCTATAATGGCTGCCTTTGCCTAACTTATAACAGCGTTAGAAAGGTAGTGTGTGAGAAAATATGCTTTTTGTTAGGCGCTTAACATTTGGAGTAACAATTGTGTGCGCGTGTGTGTCCTGGGGCATTTCAGGCGGTGGGCAGTCAAGTCACGCTCTCGCTTCCCCCTCCCCCTCCTCCTCCATCACTCCATCTCTCCCTTCCCCTCTCTCCCTCCCTCTCTCTCTTGGTGACAAGCGTGTGCTCATGGTTATAAATGACTTTGCGAGGCCACGGCCGGGGCCCCAGGAGAAGAGCTGACATTTATTAGCCCCGCCACCGTGCAGCCAGTACACACACACACAAACGCGCGCACACACACACACACACACACACACACACAACCTGTGGTCGGGAATAATTAGCACTTCACCCTAGACTAGACCAGCGACCCTAATCTCCGTAGAGGGAGAGAAGAAAGGAGGAGGAGAAGAGGGAAAGGAAGGGGGGAGGGGAGGGGAGGACGGCATAAACCATCACCTCCGCAGAGAGGACAGGGAGGGATGGAGAGGAGGGCAGCTCAGATAATAAAAGCCGAGGGAGGAGGAGGCTGAAAGAGGGAAAGCTCTCTGATAACCTCTCTCTCCTCTCCTCCGCTCTCTGTTCTGTTGTTCCCCCACTCCACGGCCATGTGTCAGGTGTGTCGAGCCACACATACACACACACAGAATGGAGAGAGGATAGCGTTGTCTCAGTATGTGAGTGTCAGAAGATTTCTGTGGAATATCTGTCATCCAGACTCTTAATACGTTCTCCCTCTCTCCCCCTCCCCCCCACCACACACACCAGGTCAACGAAAAGCGCTGCAGCGAGAAGCAGAGGAGGTCTTCCTCCCTGTCGGATTACTCCCACTCCTCCCCCCTCAAACCCTCCTCCCCCGCCCCCCCTCTCACCCCGGCCCCCGAGCTCAGCCCCCTGCCCAGCCCTACAGAGACCCAGGCCCGCACGCCAACCCCCTCCACCCCCCCGGTGCCCACCAGTACCCCTGCCAGCCGACCCATGCCTCCTGAGGCCCGCAGGCTCATCGTCAACAAGAACGCAGGAGAGACCCTGCTCCAGAGGGCTTCCCGTCTAGGATACGAGGTAAGATGATCTGATACCATATGTGGAAGGGTTGTGTGGGGTGGTAGTGTGTGTTGGTTTGAAGGGTTGTGTGGGGTGGTAGTGTGTGTTGGTTTGAAGGGTTGTGTGGGGTGGTAGTGTGTGGTGGTAGTGTGTGTTGGTTGGTTCTTCTGTCGCTCTCTCTCCTGGGTTGTTCTGTCGTTCATTCTCTCCATCTCGTTCAGCTTATGTCTGCTAGTTCTCTCGTTTTCTCTCTCTCTGCGCCTCTGAGTGTTGGGGGTGTGTGTCGTCCCCCCCCCCACCCACATCATTCACATCTCATTACTTCTCTAAGAGACGGGAGGCCACATGTTAGAGCCCTCCACCAGGCACAGAGCTCGGAGCAGTCGCCTAGCTAGCACACACACACACACTGCTTTCCCTCACACACACACACAGACTTGCTGGAGTACAGCTCTTCTCTCTGTCTCTCCAGTCTCCAGTAGCTCTTAACCCTTTCCTACCACATCCATCCCGGTTTCCCAAAACTACATACTTTTTTGGGATCCCTAAAAATTCCTCCTATCCCCTTTCCTGGTCTAAACCCTGGGAATACTAAGAATATTGGGACTAAGGCCGTCCATTACTAATTTGTCCCCCCAGATTAATGAGCCTGTGGATTAGTTCCAGCAGGGCTGTCTGAAAGGACTGGCACCGCGCGCAGGAAAACCAACCGTTAATGCTGTTTGGAACGCATGATTCGTCCTCTCCCTCCCCCTCTTCTTACCCTCCGATGCAAAACATTGTACTTTTAAAGGAGACTGCAGACTGCAGACAGCCTTTTGAGACGAGGGGAGATGGGATGAGCTGGGGGGTTAGAGGAAGGGTGAGAGAGCGTCTCAAATTGAATGTGGTCTTTACCTGAGGTGGACAGCAGGACAGATGGAGTTGGGGTTGGAGAGAATTGGTAGTGTGTTCTATGAAATGTCCCCCTGGGAAGATAAAACGGTTTGGAGGTGTGTGAGGTGGGAGAAATGGTTTCCCTGTAGATCAAAGGTAGGGTTGGTTTTAGTAGACCAGCGTCTGTGGCCAGCGTTTTGAGTGTGTGTGTGTGTGTACTCGATAGTGTGTGTGCTGGAGGCAGCGAGGCATGCGCTCCAGACGGAGCTCTTTGATTTATACGTGAGGAGGAGGAGGAGGAGGAGGAGGAGGAGGGGAGGGCAGATTTAATCCTGTAGCGTCCGCTCTCCTCTTCCTCTCTCCCTCCCTCCTTCCCTTGTTCCTCTTCTCCTCCGCTAGCCCTGTCCGCCCCTGAGGCCTCTCTCCCTCCCTCATTCCCCGCTCGGCACCGCTAGACATGGCTGCTGTGTTTGAGTGTAAACCCAACGGCATCTTGTTTTTCTAGCCTTCAGGGTTTTTTCCTTCCCTCCCGCCGTCTCTCCCTCCCTCCCTCGCTTCCTCCCTCTGTCTCTCCCTCCGTTGCTTCCTCTCTCTCTCCCTGGCTCCCTCCCTCCTTCAGCGGGACCCCGACAGGAAGCGCTTTTCTAACTGCCTGCGTGTGATAAGCCACAAGCAGCTCCCTGAGGCCGCCCGCACTCTCTCTCTCTATATCTCTCTCTCTCTCTCTCTCTAGCTCTCTCTCTCTATCTCTCTCTCTATATATATATATATATCTAGCTCTCTCTCTAGCTCTCTCTAGCTCTCTCTCTATATATCTCTAGCTCTCTTTCTCTCTTTCGCACAGCACGGAGAGAGAGGGTGGGGAGCGAGAGCACATCGCAGCAGACAGAGTGAGCACTGTAGAGAATGGAAGAGAGAGAGGAAGACTGTGAAATATGACAGGGCTGCGAGGCCAGGCCTTTCAACGCGCCGCTCCCTCCCTCCCTCTCCTCCCCCACTTCCTCCTCCCCCTCCACTCCACACGCTGGGCTTGCCGCCTGCCCGCCTGCTTTCATTTCTCAGCCCCTCCAAAACAAATTCCAGTCGGTGTGCAAAGCTGGGAGGCTCCGTTGGGATCGATCTCTCCCGCATTCTTCACACTTGTATCACTTAGCCTTAGGACTACCTTTAATTACACACGCACATACACGCACACACACACACAACGCACACACTCACAGCACACACACACACACACACACACTCACAGCACACACTCGCAACACACACACACCAACACACAACACACGCATGCACATTCACATTCAAATGTGGAATATCACTCTGGCTTCAGTGCAAAATCTCAATTCCCGGTTGGAGAGTGTGTGTGTGTGTGTGTGTATACATCTACAGTGAGTCGTGTATTTGCGTGTGGTTTTGGAGTGCAGTGTGTGAGTGGAATGAGTATCAGTGGTGAGACATGGCGTTGGTTTGTGTTTCTTACTGTGGTTGCAAGAGACGCCACTGTTGTTTTTATCTGCTGAAACGGTTGACATTGGTTATGCAGTGATTTCCATAGTCTGTCTGATCACAGCATCTATTCATTATTAGAACTGGGAGAGAGCAGCTATCATTTCACCACTAATAATATTAAGATTATATTTAGCTATTTGGCTGTGTGTTATTTATTCAGATTAATTGTATGTGTTTGTTAAATAGTGAATATCGGAAGTTCTACATATTTTGTGGCTTTGTTTGCCATTAAAGTAAGCTATAAGATTCCACCATGTTGCTTTCTTCTGTCATGTGAGGTCAATGTTCATGGAGGGAAGGAGGTGAGGGAAGGAGGTGAGGGAAGGAGGTGAGGGAAGGGTAGAAAGTGCAAAGTGCTGAGACTGGCCCTCCTGTCTTTGTGTTGTCACTCGCTTGTCACTGACCAGCTAGCAGCGCCACACTCGACACAGTGTCTCCACTCAACACACACACACAGCCCTGTATGGTTCCTACCGGCTGTCACGCTTGCAGCCAAGCCCTTTGCCTTGCATACACACACACACACACACACACACTCACTTCCTGCATATTTCATAATCCTTTAGTCTTTCGATGCGTGTCGCGACATGAGTCGTTTCTCTCTCTCTCTCTCTCTCTCTCTCTCTCTCTCTCTCTCTCTCTCTCTCGCGTCACAATCCTGCCGTGCCGAGGGTGTCAATGGGATATGTTAATGAGGCTGGATTGAAAATGAGACAACGCTTTGTCCTGTACCTGCCAGAACTAATAACACAGACAGACACACACAGAGACTGGGATGGGCACACCTAATTGTACTCATTTGCATGCTTACGTGTCCAAAGTAAGTGATTGTCAGCACACATGCTTGCCATAAAAAACACTGGAGGTTTTACTTCCTCAAGAATTCGCAGGAGTGACCTTTAAAAACACACACGTGCAGCACATTCAATTCAAGCACTCATAAAGGCTAACAAACACATATAGCTCTGCCCTCTAAAAATGCATGCTCACGCTATCTCTTTCACCCGCTCGCGCTCTCTCTCAGAGAGCGCAAACACACACACACACACACACACACACACACACACACACACACACACACACACACACACACACACACACACACACACACACACACACACACACACACACACACACACACAGGCCCTTATGTGAGAGTGCTGTAGGGTCTTATCGCAGCTCATATCCCCCCTCCTCTCTTGTCTGTCTGCCAGACCTCAGAGGCACAGCCGTTCAGACACATCCCCAGCGCGCACACACACACACACACACACACACACACCCTCTCCATATCCCCAGGCCCCCCACTGCTCTCTCGACACCCCTGTCTCCTCCCTCTCCCTCCCTCCCTCTCCCTCCCAGCACTCTCCCCCTTCAACGCTGTACTCCCACTCACTGGCTGAATGAGTACGAGAGAAAAGCGAGAGAAATGAGAGATCACGCCCGCTCAATTAAAACTCCACTTAGCGCGCCCCGGCCTTTTTCACGCTCCCCTCTTTCCTCTTTTTTTCCTCCTCTCCTCTCCTCTTCTCTCCGCTCCTCTGTTCTTTTCTCTCCATAGTAATACGCGGTGTGGTCTCCTAGTCTTTGTCTGGGGGTGAATGGAGGGTAAAATTAGAACCACCGTCAGAGAGCTCTGAACCACGCTGTTGTTTTTCACTTCCTGATTATCTAAATGGTGCCGGACTAGATAATGCTTAGGACACAGTGAAACATGGACACAATGCCTGTGTAGCGTGTGTGTCCCAGTCTGTCAAGTGTTAGGAGATGAGAAGCGAGGCTTCAGCATTCTCACGGTTGGAATCGCTCTCTCGCTCTCCTCGCTGTAATCTCCATATGCATTTCAATTCTAACACTTCTTTGTGAGACTTGTCGATGATACCGTATGTGTGGGTTTGTGAGAGAGGTAGGTAGTGTGTGGTTGATGTGTTCTCTGGGTGATGAAGTAGCTAGAGGGTTAACAGTCTGTGGGGGGGTCCAGGGGGAGGGAGCTGGAAAGCCATCCGCCCTGAGGAGGAAGAGATTAAAGACGACCTATGAAAGGAGAGAGGGCGGTGGGTGTTTTACTGCGGTGGGAAAGAAATCAACAACCGTGTGCTCTCCACTGCGCTCCTCTCCTCTGGTGGCCATTAAAGCTGTGCTTTATCGTGTGTTTAATGCCCCGCTTAGCTCCACCGACCGACCAGCGGTCTGGGAAACACAGACCTCCACAGCTCACTACAACCCACTGTGCTTTTAATATGTGGACATGTACCATGTACACATGTTCAGAGTAGAAGTACGACTAGGAGTTACCACACCATAGTAGTAGACTAGTAGTTACCACAGTAGCAGACTAGTAGTTACCACACCACAGTAGTAGACTAGTAGTTACCACAGTAGCAGACTAGTAGTTACCACACCACAGTAGTAGACTAGTAGTTACCACAGTAGCAGACTAGTAGTTACCACAGTAGCAGACTAGTAGTTACCACAGTAGCAGACTAGTAGTTACCACAGTAGCAGACTAGTAGTTACCACAGTAGCAGACTAGTAGTTACCACACCACAGTAGTAGACTAGTAGTTACCACAGTAGCAGACTAGTAGTTACCACAGTAGCAGACTAGTAGTTACCACAGTGTTAGACTAGTAGTTACCACAGTAGCAGACTAGTAGTTACCACAGTAGTAGACTAGTAGTTACCACAGTAGTAGACTAGTAGTTACCACAGTAGCAGACTAGTAGTTACCACAGTAGCAGACTAGTAGTTACCACAGTAGCAGACTAGTAGTTACCACAGTAGCAGACTAGTAGTTACCACAGTAGCAGACTAGTAGTTACCACAGTAGCAGACTAGTAGTTACCACAGTAGCAGACTAGTAGTTACCACAGTAGCAGACTAGTAGTTACCACAGTAGCAGACTAGTCGTTTTTTTTTTTTTTTAGTTACCACAGTAGCAGACTAGTAGTTACCACAGTAGCAGACTAGTAGTTACCACAGTAGCAGACTAGTAGTTACCACAGTAGCAGACTAGTAGTTACCACAGTAGCAGACTAGTAGTTACCACAGTAGCAGACTAGTAGTTACCACAGTAGCAGACTAGTAGTTACCACAGTAGCAGACTAGTAGTTACCACAGTAGCAGACTAGTAGTTACCACAGTAGCAGACTAGTAGTTACCACAGTAGCAGACTAGGAGTTACCACAGTAGTATACTAGTAGTTACCACAGTAGCAGACTAGTAGTTACCACAGTAGCAGACTAGGAGTTACCACAGTAGTAGACTAGTAGTTACCACAGTAGCAGACTAGTAGTTACCACAGTAGCAGACTAGTAGCTACCACAGTAGCAGACTAGGAGTTACCACAGTGTTAGACTAGTAGTTACCACAGTAGCAGACTAGTAGTTACCACACCACAGTAGTAGACTAGTAGTTACCACAGTGTTAGACTAGTAGTTACCACAGTGTTAGACTAGTAGTTACCACAGTGGTAGACTAGGAGTTACCCCAGTGTTAGACTAGTAGTTACCACAGTAGCAGACTAGTAGTTACCACAGTAGCAGACTAGTAGTTACCACAGTGTTAGACTAGTAGTTACCACAGTGTTAGACTAGTAGTTACCACAGTGTTAGACTAGTAGTTACCACAGTAGCAGACTAGTAGTTACCACAGTAGCAGACTAGTAGTTACCACAGTAGTAGACTAGTAGTTACCACAGTAGCAGACTAGTAGTTACCACAGTAGCAGACAAGTAGTTACCACAGTAGCAGATTAGTAGTTACCACAGTGTTAGACTAGTAGTTACCACAGTAGCAGACTAGTAGTTACCACACCACATTAGTAGACTAGTAGTTACCACAGTGTTAGACTAGTAGTTACCACAGTAGCAGACTAGTAGTTACCACACCACAGTAGTAGACTAGGAGTTACCACAGTAGCAGACTAGTAGTTACCACAGTAGCAGACTAGTAGTTACCACAGTAGCAGACTAGTAGTTACCACACCACAGTAGTAGACTAGGAGTTACCACAGTGTTAGACTAGTAGTTACCACAGTAGTAGACTAGGAGTTACCACAGTGTTAGACTAGTAGTTACCACAGTGATAGACTAGTAGTTACCACAGTGTTAGACTAGTAGTTACCACAGTAGTAGACTAGTAGTTACCACAGTAGTAGACTAGGAGTTACCACAGTGATAGACTAGTAGTTACCACAGTGATAGACTAGTAGTTACCACAGTAGTAGACTAGTAGTTACCACAGTGATAGACTAGTAGTTACCACAGTGATAGACTAGTAGTTACCACAGTGTTAGACTAGTAGTTACCACACCACAGTAGTAGACTAGTAGTTACCACAGTGTTAGACTAGTAGTTACCACAGTGTTAGACTAGTAGTTACCACAGTGTTAGACTAGTAGTTACCACAGTGTTAGACTAGTAGTTACCACAGTGTTAGACTAGTAGTTACCACAGTGTTAGACTAGTAGTTACCACAGTGTTAGACTAGTAGTTACCACACCACAGTAGAGGACTAGTAGTTACCACACCACAGTAGTAGACTAGTAGTTACCACACCACAGTAGTAGACTAGGAGTTACCACAGTAGTAGACTAAGAGTTGCCACACAACAGTAAGCAACTATAAAGCAGCTTTTGAGCAACCAGGCAGGGGACACCGTTAGCTTTCAGCACTGAAGTGTTGTAGTAGTGTGTTTTGAGTGGAGAGGGACCGTACGGCCTATGTTTGAGCACTGTTGGTGAGCTATTTTTTGGAGAAGAGCCCTTTTGGGGGGGGGGGGGGGCTGCTGGTCGTTTCAACACTGTGTACTGTGTTATGGTCTATTTTGTTGTCCACCAGGCATGCCAACCCCAATGCCAGCCCTCGCTGTTTAGTGCTTGTTAAGTTGCCGCAGCGCTGGCGGTAGCAGGAGTTGGACTCATTTGTTGCCACGGCAGCCACACGACCACGCTGTATCCAAAGATACAGACACTGTGTGTGTGTGTGTGTGTTTGCGCAGCTCGCAGCACGGCTGTGTGGAGCTATGAATGGATTCCATGAAAACGGGTCGGGAGGGAGGGCGCGTCAAAGCAGCGCTACGCTAGCTGAATGCTAATGTCTGTCTCTGCTCTCTGTGTGGAGCGCTGCAGCTAGACTCTATCTTTCTCGCTCTCTTTCTCTGGACCTTTCTCTCTTTCCACGCTTCGCTACCCTGGTTCCATCTGTTTGTCTGGGATTGTGTGTGTTTGTGTGGTTTGATGCTAGTCGCACTGGGCTGACTGGAAGGGTGTGTGTGGTTTGTGATGCTAGTCGCACTGGGCTGACTGGAAGGGTGTGTGTGGTTTGTGATGCTAGTCGCACTGGGCTGACTGGAAGGGTGTGTGTGGTTTGTGATGCTAGTCGCACTGGGCTGACTGGAAGGGTGTGTGTGGTTTGTGATGCTAGTCGCACTGGGCTGACTGGAAGGGTGTGTGTGGTTTGTGATGCTAGTCGCACTGGGCTGACTGGAAGGGTGTGTGTGGTTTGTGATGCTAGTCGCACTGGGCTGACTGGAAGGGTGTGTGTGGTTTGTGATGCTAGTCGCACTGGGCTGACTGGAAGGGTGTGTGTGGTTTGTGATGCTAGTCGCACTGGGCTGACTGGAAGGGTGTGTGTGGTTTGTGATGCTAGTCGCACTGGGCTGACTGGAAGGGTGTGTGTGGTTTGTGATGCTAGTCGCACTGGGCTGACTGGAAGGGTGTGTGTGGTTTGTGATGCTAGTCGCACTGGGCTGACTGGAAGGGTGTGTGTGGTTTGTGATGCTAGTCGCACTGGGCTGACTGGAAGGGTGTGTGTGGTTTGTGATGCTAGTCGCACTGGGCTGACTGGAAGGGTGTGTGTGGTTTGTGATGCTAGTCGCACTGGGCTGACTGGAAGGGTGTGTGTGGTTTGTGATGCTAGTCGCACTGGGCTGACTGGAAGGGTGTGTGTGGTTTGTGATGCTAGTCGCACTGGGCTGACTGGAAGGGTGTGTGTGGTTTGTGATGCTAGTCGCACTGGGCTGACTGGAAGGGTGTGTGTGGTTTGTGATGCTAGTCGCACTGGGCTGACTGGAAGGGTGTGTGTGGTTTGATGCTAGTCGCACTGGGCTGACTGGAAGGGTGTGTGTGGTTTGTTAACGATGCTAGCCGCGCCACGCAGCGCTGTCTGACTGACAGGTAAATGAGCACACAGACACTGGAGCTCCATCACAATGACTGAAGAGAGACTGCTGTTGACTTGATGCTTCATTTGCCTTGTTCTGCTCTTCTCATTCTGACTGGATTCTATCATTAACAATATACTACAGGACTATACATTTCTGTTATGGAGGACTTTTTAGAAGGTCTACACATTCATTCTCATTGTGTTAGCCATAGTCACCTTGCTTTGGTCAGGCCTTGGAGTCGGCAAACTTTCCACAACTGTCTATAGAATTACAATTCATTCTAATTCATTGCTACTGTGACTCATGTTTCCCAGGAGTCAGATGAACTCGTGGATACCATTTTGATGTCTCTGCATGCGGTTTGAAGGAAGTTGCTAACTAGCGCTACTGTAATTGCTAACTAGAGTTAGCGCATCGACTGGAAGGGTCTACCTCTAACTTCCTTCATACTGGACTCAAACATACAAATGGTATCCACGAGTTCATCTGAGACTGGGGAAGTAGATAAAGGGCCTCATTGCCAAAATCACGAAGGATCCCCTTAAGGTCGGGCACAGAATTAGAATCCTAACTATCTCTACAGGGTCTAGTGAAATTGTAAGTGAATTGAAATTGAATCCCTCCTTAATGGAAAAATAATTGGCAGTTTTCCAATTCCAAACATGAATTCAATTTTGTTTAATCCCCTTTACTGACTGGAGTTGGGTGGGGGGAAACAATTTAATGGCCCCTGCTTCCCTGCTGTTGGGTTAAAGGATCTCCATGCTAGGAGGCATTCCGGCTCAAACATACTCTCCAGTGGCTCAGAATCCCAGGTTTTTAAGAGCAACCGAGCAGCCATTGTGGATATGGTCCATAACTGGCCAGCCTGAGCCATCACACACAGCCATCCAAATCCATTACCCAGATGTTGGTAGAAAATGTATGGGACCGTTCAGGAGGGACAGATTGACTGGGCTATTTTGAGCTGCCCAGGCAGCCGTTTGATAAGACTTATTGAAAAATGAAAGGCTCGGCGGCCACTCCACAGCATTTGCATAGAGATGGGAATCAGAGCGGAGGCTCCTGTAATGGCTTACCTTCCACTGCCCTGGTTGAGAGGATGAGGGAGGAGAAATGGGAACCGCATAGATCCAGTTCTCTGGACCAGTTCCAGTTCTATCTCTCTTTGACACCATCTTCTGATATTAGAAGGACTGGCTAAGAGGGGCAAGGCAGGGTTGAGTCAGTTTGATACAGATAGTGTAGTACATACTTGGAATACTGAGAAATACCACAGGGTCTAGGGTTTCAATTGGACCTTAGAAATAGACTAATGGCCTAACCCAAGAGCGTGTTCTCATTCAAATGTGTTGTCAATTTGATCTAAATCAACTTTTCAAAACTTCCTGCGGCTATTGATGAATTTCACCTTTGTCAATGTGTACCTATGTTTCTTTTAAGCTTCATTGAATTGAATGGCATTTTTAATGGAACTGGAAGATGTGGACTAAAGCACCGCATTCCATTCGGAGCCCTATGACCTTCTCTAAACCCCTCTGTCCCCTGTCTGTGTAGGAGGTGGAGACCCTAACCCCTCTGTCTCTGTCTGTGGAGACCCTAACACCTCTGTCCCCTGTCTGTGTAGGAGGTGGAGACCCTAACCCCTCTGTCTCTGTCTGTGGAGACCCTAACACCTCTGTCCCCTGTCTGTGTAGGAGGTGGAGACCCTAACCCCTCTGTCTCTGTCTGTGGAGACCCTAACACCTCTGTCCCTTGTCTGTGTAGGAGGTGGAGACCCTAACCCCTCTGTCTCTGTCTGTGGAGACCCTAACACCTCTGTCCCCTGTCTGTGTAGGAGGTGGAGACCCTAACCCCTCTGTCTCTGGTCTATCTAGGATGTAGTGCTGTACTGCCTGGAGAACAGGGTGTGTGACGTCAATCACCGTGACAATGCGGGCTACTGTGCGCTGCACGAAGCGTGTGCACGTGGCTGGCTTGCCATCACTCAGCACCTGCTGGAGCACGGCGCCGACGTCAACTGTAGCGCCCAGGACGGCACCAGGTAGACACACACACTTAAGCATGGCGCAGGCCAGACATACAGACATACAGGCGCAGGCCAGACATACAGGCGCAGGCCAGACATATAGGCGCAGGCCAGACATATGGACAATGACCTTCCATAATGTGTGTGTGTGTGCCGTGTCTCTCTCCATCCCCAGGCCCCTCCATGACGCGGTGGAGAATGACCATCTGGAGGTGGTCCGTCTGCTACTGTCCTACGGAGCTGACCCCACCCTGGCTACTTACTCTGGCCGCAGCCTCCTCCGCATGACACACTCCCACGGCATGGAGGGATTCCTCTCTGGTGAGACCGCTTTAGAGAGAGAGAGTGTGTGTTTGTGTTCCTCTGTGGGGGACACAGTATCATCCTCGGGAGTCACCTCTCGTTACCCCACTAACAGGTTACTTAGCAACAGCTGTAGAGGGGGTCGTCCTCTGGCGGCGCCGGGAAAATCGGCTCTGGTTAAAGCAGATTTGGAATTTGTGTGTGTGTGTGTGTTTACTAAGGGCTGGCCCCTGTAAGCGGTGCAGTGATGGGGGAGAGATTGGCCCCTGTAAGCGGTGCAGTGATGGGGGAGAGATTGGCCCCTGTAAGCGGTGCAGTGATGGGGGAGAGAGATTGGCCCCTGTAAGCGGTGCAGTGATGGGGGAGAGATTGGCCCCTGTAAGCGGTGCAGTGATGGGGGAGAGATTGGCCCCTGTAAGCGGTGCAGTGATGGGGGAGAGATTGGCCCCTGTAAGCGGTGCAGTGATGGGGGAGAGAGATTGGCCCCTGTAAGCGGTGCAGTGATGGGGGAGAGATTGGCCCCTGTAAGCGGTGCAGTGATGGGGGAGAGATTGGCCCCTGTAAGCGGTGCAGTGATGGGGGAGAGAGATTGGCCCCTGTAAGCGGTGCAGTGATGGGAGAGAGATTGGCCCCTGTAAGCGGTGCAGTGATGGGGGAGAGATTGGCCCCTGTAAGCGGTGCAGTGATGGGGGAGAGATTGCCTGACGACTGAAACTGCATTTTTCCGCTGCTCTATGTTCCCTACATACTACAGTCTGAGACTGCCGTCAGGGAGGTCGTTGGCGGTGACGTCAAAATGAGGGATGTTGTACCAAGTAAACAAAGTCATCAGCGGTTGGATCATCGCTAAACCAATTGGTGTATCAAAGCTAATGACGAACTTTCAAAAAACGCCGCTTTACCCACGTGTGTTCTGGCTCTGGCCCAAACCTCTAGAAATCGTTGGGGGGGGTACTCGGATGCAGGGCGTGGCGGAGCATTTGGCTGGAGCAAGGGGAGAGAGTCTGCAATAGAGCCAAGCTGATTTGGTTGACTGGATATGGGGCCAGGACAGGGAACTCACTACACACACACACACACACACACACAGGCACCACACAGTTTAAATGGATGGTGAGGAGATATTCCAAGGGGAAGTAGAGGACAGTGTTCCATTGAGTGCTTGAGAGCACCGCAGTGAGCTAGCTTCCCTACCGCTCTCCCTCTTCCTCTCTCTGTCCGTTCTCCTCCTCCCCGGCTATTTCAGGGCTTTATTAATCAGCCCTGCTCTGGCACCCACACACACACACACACACACACACTATCACTCTCTCACACATAGACACACACTTTCATTCTCTTACACACACTCCAGCAGCGATTGCCAAACGGTGCCTAGTTCAGTCCACTCCCCTAACCTGATCTGTGCTTCCCAGAGAGAGGGTGAGAAAACGCACAACAAATCCAATCCATTTAGGCAAAAGGGGGGATTAGAAAGAGGAAAGTGAATTTCCATTTCCCCCTTCAGTTGAAATCCACGGTGGCCCACAGTGCTGCTACAGCTCCAGCCCCCTCTGCCTCGCTCCACTCACTAATCCTCAAGTGTTGATGAGTTGATACTATTTTACATAAACCTGCCCACTAGGAGCACCCCAGAACCCTGAGTCCCTCCCTCCCTATCCTCTCCCCTCTCTCCCGCCCTCCCTCCCTCTCTCCCGCCCTCCCTCCCTCTCTCCCGCCCACCCTCCCTCCCTCCCTGGCCTCTAGGCCTTCTACAGGGATTCTCTGGGACTTTGTTCCCTAATCCTGTTGTTTATTTGCGAAGGTAGATCCCTCGTTCCCGAACGCCGTGGAAATGTCAGATTAACGAGACGACAGCTGAAATAGCAGTGTGTTTCCGTGTCTGTGTGTGGAGCTGGAAGTATGGGTGGTGATATAACACATCGGGGGTGTGTGTCGGTAGAGAGACACACACACACACACTGCCCTGAGCGCTGAGTGCTGCAACATCGTGACCCACATTACCCAGGGAGAGCAGAGAGCCGGGGGAGAGGAGGGGTGGACGGGGGTAGCAATCAGAGCCCAGCACCTCTCCTCTCTTTTCTTCTCCTCTCCGCTCTCCCTCGCTCCCTCTCTCCCTCCGCTCTCCTCCCCTAATCACCACTTCCCACTTAGCATTTAAAACGGCTGCTTCCCCCGCAAACTCCAGCACGGCCACAGAGCAGCACGGCCACAGAGCCAGCCTGTCATTAAGAGCTATGGGGAGCGCAGTGCTCAGCTATACCCTGCTGACACACACACACACACACACACACACACACTGCAGAGGTGCGTCTATACAACAAGCCAGCACTAAAATATGAACACACTCAGTGGCGTTGCAGTGTAATATTAATGATCTCATTGCTGTTGCTGTTTGGGTTAAGTGACCAGTATTTCCCCTAGTATTACCTAGTATTACCACATATCTAATTTGCTGCAGGCTGAGCTGGGATGATGGATGGAGGGAGAGAAGAGGGGGTGTTGAGGTAAAATGGCCCCCAGGCTTGAGCCGGAGCGTTCCTCTTGATTCATCCTTCCTTCCGTCCCCTCGTTCCCTTCCTCTCCCCGTCTCTACTCTCAGGCTTTGTGTAAGACCACGTTAGAGAGAGAGAGACGGAGCGAGTGAAAGACACGGCAAGTGCAAGGAAGCTAGAGACAGTGAGTGTGAAATAGAGAGAGAGTACGACTAAAAGACAGATGGAGGGAGCGTGAAGGGCTAGAGAGTGAGAGACGGGAGAGAGAATGAAAGCTAGAGGGGGGGGGGGGTGGGGGGGAGTGTGACAGAGAGACCTGGAACGAGACTGAGCAAGCGTGAAGGAGCAAGAAAGAGAATGAAAGATTGAGCGAGAGGAGGTAGAGAGAGGGAGAGCGAACGAGCGTGGAGGAGGAAGGGAGAGGGAGTGTGGAGGAGGTAGAGAGAGGGAGCGTGGAGGAGGAAGGGAGAGGGAGCGTGGAGGAGGTAGAGAGAGGGAGCGTGGAGGAGGAAGGGAGAGGGAGCGTGGAGGAGGTAGAGAGAGGGAGTGTGGAGGAGGGAGGGAGAGGGAGCGTGGAGGAGGAAGGGAGAGGGAGTGTGGAGGAGGTAGAGAGAGGGAGCGTGGAGGAGGTAGAGAGAGGGAGCGTGGAGGAGGTAGAGAGAGGGAGTGTGGAGGAGGAAGGGAGAGGGAGCGTGGAGGAGGTAGAGAGAGGGAGTGTGGAGGAGGGAGGGAGAGGGAGTGTGGAGGAGGAAGGGAGAGGGAGCGTGGAGGAGGTAGAGAGAGGGAGTGTGGAGGAGGGAGGGAGAGGGAGCGTGGAGGAGGAAGGGAGAGGGAGTGTGGAGGAGGAAGGGAGAGGGAGCGTGGAGGAGGTAGAGAGAGGGAGTGTGGAGGAGGGAGGGAGAGGGAGAGAGAGGGGGGGCGTGGTAAATCAGCAGGTTTGTCTGGATGTGCTGTCTGCCAGTCTGATTTCCACTCCCTCCCCCAATCTGTTCCCTCCCCCTGGGAGCTCTCTAATCAGTAGCTAGCACAACACAGACAACACACTTTCTAACTTTCCCTCTCCTTTCTCTCCCTCCATCTCTCTCTCTCTCCTTTCTCCATCTCCCGAGTACCTCTCTTTCTCTCTCTACCTCTCTCTCTTTCTCTCTCGCTCCGTGGAGTTTTTAATGAGGCTTAACTGCTGAATCCCTGAATGGCTGTAGCTGGCATAACACTCCCTTACTGCCTCTGGCATCTCAACACTACCCACCCAACGCCAAGCTACCGCACAGCTGCCCCCGCTCCCACACCGGCTCCCTGTGCGCAAGCACAAACACACACACACACACAAACACATACATAAACATACACACACAGAGAATGCAAAACATAGTGACCTGCTGTCCAACCAGCCGGAGCCGTTTTTAAATGAACACTCTGTGGAATGAACACCCAGTGGTTTTAAGTGTGTGTGTGTGTGTGTGTGTGTGTGTGTGTGTGTGTGTGTGTGTGTGTGAGCGTGCGCGTGCATGGCTCTCTAGTGGCTTTGAAGGCTCCCGAGTGGAATCTGATTAGAGATGCATGTCTGCCTGCACTCACACACTGCCGCGCTCCGCCTGTTCCACGGTGAGGCTGTGTGTGTCAGAGGGAACAGGGAGGGTGGGGGCCGGGGGAAGGGTTACATGTCCTCTTTTCCTCTCGTCTGCAGCAGCAGCTTTCTCTATCCTCCGTTTTTTCTTTTCTTTTCATCACTGTGTCTGTCTCGCCAATACAGAGCCAGACGTCTCTTCTACAACAAGATGCATCTCTCTCCTCTGTCCCTGTTTATAGCTGTAACATGTCTCTCTCTCGCTCTCTCTCTCTCTCTCTCGCTCTCTGTCCCTGTTTATAGCGTAACGTGTCTCCATCTCTCTCTCTCTAGAGTATTTTTCTGACCTGAAGGGGCGTGAAGACCATGACGAAGGCATCTACTGGGAGTTTTATGGCAGCGCCGTGTGTGGTGAGTACAAACACACACACACACACACACACACACACACACACACACAGGAGACAGGAGAAGAGAGGGAGGAGGAACAGGAAGAAGAGAGAGAAAGACCCTCAGGTAAATCTCTGTGGGAGTCTTCTGGGAGTAGACGAGCGTTGATCCAGGAGAGGACCAAATAAGAAAAAGAACAGTGTCTTGTCTCTGATAGATTTTCGCTCCCAGCTACGGAGCGAGCTACACTTTCATGCCACCTCCCCTCCTGCCTGCCTCCCCTCCGATCTCCAAACCACAAGTGGCTCACGTATTGCATACGATCAATATTGATGGCCCATGTGGAAATCGAACTCGCAACCTTTTCTCCAACCAACTGAGATACGTGGATCTCAATGCCATGCAGCAAGGTCACCGGTTTTAACTAGTGATGCTGTGGAGGTTTGAGCGGAGAGAGAGAGAGGGGGGGGAGGGGGGGGAGGGGGGGGCTACTGCAGAATGGGCCCCACTCCAGCTGTTAGGAAAGCCAACTCTCTTCTCTCCTCCCTCTAACCTTTTCTCCTTCACTCCCACTCCCTCTGTCCATGCTAATACCATCCCTAGTCCTGTGAAGGCAGCAGTGGATGGAGTGGGGGGGGATGGCTGCTAGGATCGCGCCACACCTGCATTATTCAACACACTGATACACACACACACACACACACACACACACACACACCCTGCGGTCGGTTCGGTGGGCTGAGTGGAGCTAGGCACCCCAAGGCAACACCTGGCTGCTTCATGCGATCACTGGAGGGAGAGAGAAGGGAGTACAACCAGCAGCACAATGCTCTGACTGTCTGTTTGACGAGGCTGACCTTATCTGCCACAGGCATTTATCTCCAGCTCAACCCTGGCTGTGTGTGTTCGGGGGGGTGCAGGTGTAGACAGACAGACATGTGCATATCATTTGGAATGTTTGTATGTGCACACCTCATTGAGTTTTTTAAGATGTGTGTAGTGCTCTCCAGTCATCTCCATTGATGCAGACAAGTGTTGTAACAGTGTGTGTGTTCACTCATCACTACAATAATGTTCTAACCGTGTATTTGGTCATCACTCCAAAATAATGTTCTAACCGTGTGTTTGGTCATCACTCCAAAATAATGTTCTAACCGTGTGTTTGGTCATCGCTCCAGAATAGTGTTCTAACCGTGTTTGTGTGTCTTCATCGCTCCAGAATAGTGTTCTAACCGTGTTTGTGTGTCTTCATCGCTCCAGAATAGTGTTCTAACCGTGTTTGTGTGTGTGTGTTGCAGAGTCAGGTGAGGACCCAGCAGCCTATGACATCCTGGCTAACCCCCCAGGACCAGGAGAGGAGGAGGAGGAGGACACCAGGCAGGGATTTGAGTTTGAGTTCTCTGACCGACCCCTCCTCCCCTGCTACAACATTCAGGTCTCCCTCTCACAGGGGTAAGTGTGTGTGTCGTTATGAGCCCCAGAAATACAATTTTTCCTTTCAGTTCCGACTATAGTTTTTAATAAGTTTCTGTCCTGCAGTAAGCAAAATAATTAGCTTTAGTCCATCCACCTGTGACCACCCATTACATTACAACAGTATTGTCACCGTTACCAAGCCCAGCCCAGCCACATTATGATAGTGTTGTTGTTCTCACCAGTCCCTTACACTTCACTGCATGTTGGGTTCCATCCCACCATCCGTCCCTCCTTTCCCCCGTTCCAGTGTGTTATTAAGCAGACGAGAGGAGAGATCATTATGACCAGGGTATCGATAAAGTCATTAGTCACACCGACCTGGGGGAGGGAGGAGAGGAGGAAGGGGTCATTAGTCACACCGACAGGGAGGAGGGGGAGGGGGGGTCATTAGCCGGGGGGCTCGCCACAGGAGGAAATTATTTATGTTAAGGGAGGGAGACTAGTAGAAGCAGAGCTCTTTAATACTGTGGGTTGCTCTGATATGAGGAAGAAGAAAAATGAGGGGGTTAGAGAGAGAGAGAGAGAGAGAGAGAGAGAGAGAGAGATGGAGAGGAACAGAGAGGGTGGGGAGAGACAGGAGGAGTGGGATTGTTAGAGAGAACGATGGGAGGATTGATAGAGGGATGGTAGAGAAAGAGAGGGAAGGATTGATATAATGATGGTGGAGAAAGAGAGGGGAGGGTTGATGATGGTGGAGAAAGAGAGGGGAGGATTGATATAATGATGGTGGAGAAAGAGAGGGGAGGATTGATGATGGTGGAGAAAGAGGGGAGGATTGATTGAGGGATGGTAGAGAGAAATATAGAGGGGAAGATGGAGATTGAAGCTACGCAGCACGGCGGACTGCCGTTAGCTAGAGACGTATGTGAATGCAGACAGCGCTAATTGCCTCCCACACCGTTTTCCTCCTGGCCTCGTCACACACCCTCTCTTCCTCCCCTCTCTCTCTTCCTCCCCTCTCTCTCTTCCTCCCCTCTCTCTCATTCTCTCTGTCTTGGCTGCAGCGCACTGTTCTGTGTAATCTTCAGTCTGAGCACCGCTCGGCTCCGCTCTCTCTCTCTATCTCTCAGCGGAGCTCCCCTCCCCCACTCTTTCTCTCTCTCTCTCTGCTCTCGTTCCCTCTCTCCTCTTGTCTCTCTCGGCTCGCTCTGCTCTTCTGGCTGATGCAGTATTAATGGATCTCCTGGGCTGTGAGGCCGGCCTGCGCTCACAAACACACACACACACGGAGGCCCTCGGCAGCACTTGCTTTTCCACTCCTCTCCCCATTCAGCTGCTCCCCAGCCGCAACGCTACACATCTAACCATTTCAAGTGCTATCGATTGAACAGCGCATGTTGTTCGTCACCTACCCTACCGTGTGTGTGTGTGTGTGTGTGTGTGTGTGTGGAGGAGGGGGGGGGGGGGGTGGTTACACACATCCATTCTCACATAAGGATTATTCACACACCAACTGAATTCACAGAGCGCCCCCCAGAAAAGCCTTTGTGTTTATACGTGTGTGACAGATGTTGAAAACCCCAACCACGGTGCTACAGCCCATAATTACAGCAAGTGTTGAAAAGCTGGAGCCACCGGTCTCACATCACAAGTGTAGAGCTGTGCTAACCCGTTCCCCCTCTCTCTCTCCCCCTCTCCTTCTCTCTCTTCCCCCCCTCAGTCCCAGAAACTGGCTGCTCCTATCAGATGTCCTGAAAAGACTCAGAATGTCCTCCAGGGCTTTCAGGGCAGCCTTTGCCCACCTGGAGGTAGCAACCATCGCCGAGGCGGAGTTCTACAAGCAGGCATCCCTGTCGCAGCTCTTCTCGTGCCCCGACGAGCTCGCCGCCTTCCTCCCCGACAGTAAGGAGCTGCTGGACCTGGTTGAGACCAGCTCGGAGCTGGCCGCGCTGCTCGGCTCCTCGCTAGAGTGTTTGGACAGCCGATGGGAGCCCAAAGTGGCCCGGGCCAAAGCTAAGGCCCGCTCGTGACCCTGAGATACACACACCGAGGGTGAGTCCCAATAAGATCTACTCTCTACCTGAAGTGGACACTCCTTCACTAGTTCCCACAAATCTGGTGCAGATATTTGGCTAGTGGTAGTTTTCCACCATATTTCTTATACCAGTCATTTCCTTTCAAATCGGTGAAGGGAAGTGAACATGTGCACACTTTGGGAGGAAGGAGAGAGTATTGGGACGTAGCCAACACACACATACTCCATGTGTATCTAGTGTACGTTCCCATGCCCTGTGAGGACTGGACATTAGAACACTGGACAATATCCCTTCAAAGAGGAAACGGACCCAGCGCCACGCAAAGGACTGAATTTTTTAAATAAATATATGTATATGTATACATTAACAGCTGATTTGATTTGTTATATATATATATACATATAAATGTATATCCATACTGTATATCTGCTGCATTGGTTGTCATGTTTTGGTCAGGTTGTCGGTTTTGCCACTGCTTGGGTTGATGTGCAGGGACTAGGCTAGTGAACAGGTCAGGAGCAATGTGAGTTGAATGTGGACCTCTGAGGTAAAGGTTATTGTTTGACTTTGGATCATGGCAGTGCACTTGATTTGAGCATTACCGACCCATCTGACTTTGTCAGGTGGTTCATAGATATAGAGGTAAACTGTGACAAACATTTTAGCACTCATGGCTCATCCCAAAGATTTTGGGATTTTATTTTCGACATTGTGTCTAAAAACCTAGCTTTATTTGTCTCGTATTTATGACGATGAGGAATTAAGATATTTGATGTGGGTTTTTTGTAAAATATTAATGTAAGATACTACATGTCACGTCAATTGAAGAGTGAGATTCATGCTTGAACTTGTAAATAAGATGACCATTTCAGTAACTGTTTTTCTGACTGGGGTGTTTGATTAACTTTTTGTTTTGGCAATGTAAGTGTTTAAACTTTGTAATTAAATACACTATTATTTGTATTTATATTTTACAAAAAAGTTCCTTTAAATAAATGGCAATAAAAGTGAACCTTTATCGTATTTTATTCATCTTAATCATTTCCATTTTTAGGTTTGTAAAATTCTGGTAACTTTCCCAAAATGTCCAGGTTTTCCAGAAGTTCTGGTTGTAGAATTCCAGATTTCCTGCTTATTCCTGCCTTGTTCTTGGAATCTCCCAACCAGGACTATGGAAAAACACAGCTTGTCAAGCCTATTTATAAGGTCTGAAAAATACTTTATTCACATTTGCCACTATGAATAACCTACCTCCCCATTTTTGGATAATCTAGTCTAGAAATACAGTGCTCCCAAACAGCTTTCACTGTTTTCTCTTGCAGTCATCTTGGTGGTTTGTTTGTGTGTGTTGAATCCTGGTTTTAACGTGCCACGCTGGCTCTCTCGCGCTCCACTCCGCTCTCAGGGCACTAGACTTTCCATCCTTGGTTGATCTTGTTTTATAAATAGGAAGAGGAAGAACATGCGTCGTGTTGCGTGCAGGAATAGTTTGGCTCGAGTCAAAATTAGGCTAACCCTTGTCCCAGGATCCCAAACACTTACATTTTTATTGCGCCCTTCCCTTCACACACAGTCCTCTGTAGTTAAGTAGAACATTCTGTCAGAATGTGGGGGGAAATAGGACCTACCTTATTATTCCATGTGGTGGTTGTTGCCTTGAAATAGCGGAAGATGAATTATCTCTGTGTGGTGTGCTGCTAGTCATATCTCCTGGTTTGTGTTCGCATAATATCCAGATCAATGTTTTACAAAGCCAGGCAGAACAACAAACACCGTCAACAAGTTGACACAATCTACCGCTGCATAGCAGCGCCTGGTTATGGCACTGACCGCAGGAAAGCCTGTTTGCGCCAGATGCATGTTGTTTAATCTGTTATCCTTTTCTAGCTCCAATACATCAAAAATAAACCTTTGCTCTGACGCTTGTAGGTCTTGTTGATTTACCTCCGGTGTGTTATGTCCGAAGTATAAGAACATGAAAGCAACCCCTAGGCAACACACTTTTTTCCCTTCATATTTGATTTCCAAAAATAATGACTAGCCTATGTATAGCCCGTGTGCTAGCATGGTCCGATAAAATAGGCGTATTTGAAATGTAGGCTAGCGCCTATATCCAAAATCAGACATCAATATTATAAATAATCATTTTGATTTAGGCTATCATTATCAATTAAGCAAACCGGTAACGTTTTCTCTTCTGCCACTCCAATTAGCGAGGTTTGACTAGATTTTCCCACTCCGGGTCTTTTTGGGGGTTAAATGTGTGTAGGCTACTTAATTAAAAAACTATAAATTACATTAGTGGGGTAATTATTTCCTTCCCGTCATCAGATTGGCGCTAGCACGCGGGCTAATCCCCCGCGTATCTATTAGCTGTGACATTGGAGGCTCTGGAGCGCGGAGCGAGGGGGAGAGCGATAAAGGAAGCATTGGCGGCAGTGCGAAGGCGCATCTGTTGGGAGGCGGAGGGAGGGGGACATGCACGCTCTCTGCATCACATTTTTACTGCTGTCATAAAGACGTGCGCGCACATTCTCGCACGTAGGCATATATACAGTATTCATGTGCCTGTCAAGGGGGAGGTGCAGGCTGTGTGCGTAAAGCGCTTGTAGTGGTGACACGCAGATTTCTAGTTTGGGCAGGAAGAGGGGAAAAAAACTTTCAGGTGGATTAAGTAACCTCGAAACTAATAAATTCACAGGAGGCGTTTCAGGACGCCACGCAGTGCTTTGCCGCAGCACTAGGCCTACAGAGAGAGGGAGTATGAAGCGGGGGTAAGGTGTTGGCAATCAATCTCAGACTAAAGCGGGGGAGGGAGCCTCACTGAAAGGATCACATTATTCTGCTCTACAAAGGAAATCGGAGAGTGCCATCTCTAGGGGCCCTTGGCTGCATATTATAAGAGAGAGAGAAGCAGAGAGAGAGGTCTTCTGAGGTGTAGTGGGGGGGGGGGGCGTCTTGTCTCACACTCCTAGTGTGCATCTCCATGATTTACCTGCCAGATACTAAACTGACATTAATTCCATACATGGCTTAACCTATAGAATGATATCCAATACACAAATTGACCTCGAAGTCTACAATCTTTATGACTTACCAATTGGTATTCACACACCCTTCCACACGTTGTCAGACGCAGAGGGTAGGTTAAGGTGTGAGACCGAAGGCTTTACGTATGGCTACGTACACACACATCGCTGCGTGTGTCGGAGCTGCTCTCTCTGGTAGGTAACAGCTACCATCTGCTCCTCCTAACAGACACGGGGAGAGGAGAGGAGAGAATGGGATGGGAGATGATAGGAGGGGGGAGGGGGGAGGGGAGAGAAAAGTGAGGAAACTTCAGGATCTGTGCCTGTTGAAGTCTCCAAAGACTAGGCCAATGCAGATTCAACAGGGGCAGTTTGTGATTAAAAAGCCTACCTTAATTAAATATGTTGGTGGCAGTAGTCATTTGGATTGATTTGAATTAATTTGACAGGTATTTTTAATTAAGGAAAGGCTGAAGGCCTTAGTGCTGACTCATCCTACTACCCACCCTAGCACCAGTCACGCCCATCAATAGGCCACGCTAGGCTCTGTGCTCCGTCGCTATTCTAGCCTTCTAATAATGTTATTATCAATGGACCATTACCCTAATCCCAGTGACCTTCTGACCTCTGTCAGTCATCACAAGCCCCTTAATGCATTCAGGACCAGTCTTCCCCTCTACATCCCTCTTTCATTTACTCAATTCAATTCAGTGGACTTTATTGACATGGCAAGTTATATTACTTACATTGTCAAAGTACACATATAACAACAATGGTGGGACTAACAGTAGCAGTAGTAGGGGTAGCAGCAGTAATGGTAGTGGTAGCAGCAGTGGTGGTAGTAGTGGTAGTAGTAGTAGTAGTAGTGGTAGCATTAGTGGTGGTAGTAGTAACAGTGGTAGTGGCGGTAGTAGTGGTAGTAGTAGTAGTAATAACAGTGTAGTATTGGTAGCAGTAGTAGTAGTGATAGCAGTAGTGGTAGTAGTAGTAATAACAGTGTAGTATTGGTAGTGGTTGTAGTAGCAGTAGTAGTAGTAGTAGTGATAGCAGTAGTGGTAGTAGGTAGCTTAGTGGGTAAGAGCGTTGTGCCAGTAACCGAAAGGTCGCTGGTTCTAATCCCCGAGCCGACTAGGTGAAAAATCTGTCGATGTGCCCTTGAGCAAGGCACTTAACCCTAATTGCTTCTGTAAGTCGCTCTGGATAAGAGCGTCTGCTAAATGACTAAAATGTAAATGTAGTAGTAATAACAGTGTAGTATTGGTAGCAGTAGTAGTGGTGGTAGTAGTAGAAGTGGTAGTAGTAGAAACAGTGGTAGCGGTAGTAGTGGTAGCAGTACTGGTAGCAGTAGTAACAGTGTAAGTGGTAGTGGTAGCAGTACTGGTAGCAGTAGTAACAGTGGTAGTGGTAGCAGTAGTAGTAGTAGTGGTAGCAGTAGCGGTAGTAGTAGCAGTGGTAGGAGTAGTAGTGGTAGCAGCAGTAATAGTAGTAGTATTGGTAGTAGCAGTAGTAGTAGCGGTGTTAGCAGTAGTAGTAGTAGTGGTAGCAGTAGTAGTGGTGGGAGCAGTAGTAGTGGTGGTAGCAGTAGTAGTGGTAGCAGTAGTAGTAGCAGTAGAAATAGTGGTAGCAGTGGTGGTAGCAGTAGTAGTAGCAGTAGTAGTAGTAGTAGTAGCAGTAGTAGTAGTAGTAGCAGTAGTAGTAGTGGTGGTAGAAAGAAAGGAAAGGGGATACCTAGTCAGTAATAACTCTACTCACATGTACATATTACCTCAATTACCTTGACTAACCTGTGCCCCCGCACATTGACTCTGTACTGGTGCCTCCTGTATATATCCTCCCTACTGTTTATTTTATTTTACTGCTGCTCTTTAATTATTTGTTATTTAAATTTTTTTCTTAACACTTATTTTTCTTAACTGCATTGTTGGTTAAGGGCTTGTAAGTAATCATTTCACTGTAAGGTCTACAGCTGTTGTATTCGGCGCATGTGGCAAATACAATTTGATTTTGATTTGATTCAACTTAAATGTGTCTTCCGCATTTAACCTCTCTAGTAGCAGCAGTAGTGGTGGTAGTAGTAGTACTGGTAGTGGTGATAGTAGTGGGAGCAGTAGTAGTAATAGCAGTAGGGGTAATGATATGCAAGTAATGGTTCTCTCTCACACACACACAATCTATCTCTCACTCATTCATTCCGTCTTTCACTCCCTCTCCCTCATAGGCATCTCTTTAGCTCCCTCTTTGTCCTTCTCTCTCTCGCTCTCTCTTCCTCCTCCTCATATCATCTCCCTCTCATATCATCTCCCCCTCATATCATCTCTCCCTCATATAATCTCTCCCTCATATCATCTCTCCCTCATATCATCTCCCTCTCATATCATCTCTCCCTCATATCATCTCCCTCTCATATCATCTCTCCCTCATATCATCTCCCTCTCATATCATCTCTCCCCTCATATCATCTCTCTTTACCTCTCTCTTCGGAGGCTGTGTTCTAACCAATGCTATCTTATCTAAATCTACTTATGTTTACCAATAGGGTGTTCTATGTGACTAGGTCAAGGTCAGTGAATGTATTTTTTGAGCGCTATGTTGACAAGAGAAAGTGTTGGACAACCATACAGATATGAATGACTGTACAGCAGCAGCGATTTTTTTAACAACAGCGTCTATAAGAATGTTAGCGCAGGCATCTCTTTCCGTCTTCAAGATACCGCTGGCTCGGCTTCCTCTGTGCTCAAACAATTAGAAACGCAGCAGATCTAGGGAGAAATGTAAAGAGGGCCGGAGGGGGAGTTGTGATAATGCGAGTGCCAGCGCTGAAAACACAGCGCCGGCCGCCCCCTCTCTCCTCCTTTTTCGCTTGCCCAGACTGTGTGTGTGCTAAAAGCAGAGCCTTGGACTGATTCAACTGCTGCAGAATGGAACAGAGATCGGCTACAGCAACTTGGAAGTAGTTGCAAAAGATGGTCGCTTCAACTTAACTCCTGCCTAAAGCTAAGCAATAATGGGTTGGGTAATTTGAAAAGGTTCATTTGTTTGCTGAAAAAGTTTTCTTCAGCATGGTTGTGATATCATTCATTGGAAGGCCAATGAATGTACACCTGAGTTCTGCACACCTACATATAGTGTTAGCTCCCAGACCTAGGCTTTAGCTCAGTGGGCTAACACAATTCTTCAGTTCTCACGCAAGGTTGGGCTACTCATCACTCAAGCATAGTACACCGAACAACCTCCGCTTCTCACACACACACACACACACACACACCCCTCCAGCTCTGACCTCTCTTTGGAAGAGAAAGTGGTTACAAATTACTAAACACTGCATTTCTCAGAGGTCACATGACAGCAGAGTGGGTCATATGCTGAGTAGGCAAACAGTTCTCCTCCACCTCCTGTCCCAGCTAGCACATAACGTTCTGAGAACCATATGTTTCTTAGAGCTTGGTGAGAGTGTGGTTGTCCTATGGTTGTTTTGCATACAACCTTCCCGCAAAGTTCTGGGAATGGTGCAGGATAGTTGCTTGGCTTTGGAACACACTCAGCACATTTAAGGAACTTGACAAAATAATGTTATTTTCTTGGTATTTCATTACTTTAACAGAATGTTTCCTAAAAGTTAAAACCTGGTTAAATGTAATATATTTTTTGGTAATGTTCAAGAAACTTTCTCCAACTGGTTTGACATTGGGAATAGTTCAGAGAACGTTAAGAAACAACGTTCTTCTGTGGGAATTTCAATACTTCAGCATAACGCTTTCTGCAGGTTTCCTCATGGTTCTATTTAAAGTCACGTTCTCAGAACATTATGAAAAAATACCATAAAACCACAAGAAAACATTAGTAACGTTCAAAGAACGTTATTTAAAAACATATACATTCGGTTCTCAGCATCAACAAAACTCTATCCTCTACCTTGTTAAGTGTGTTCAGATATGTTGGCCTCATCCACTAATTGGTCTTAATGAGTGCTTGTTTCCTTTAAAATGGGGTATGTTTGAAAAGACTAAAATGAACAGCTTTCTATGAGTAAAAAAAAACATGGCACGCTAGCGCCATCCTGGTGGTGCAGTGGACTAATTCCATGGTTAGAGAATAGAATATCATAGGTTCGAATCTCACTGATGCCGTGACACAATAAAAAAATAAAAAAATGTGTTTGCATGATTAATGCCTAAGCAAATTAATTTCCATGTGTCCTATCTGTTCAAACAGTTAACCTAAGCTAGCAATGTTATTACTGAAGCATTCAGTGAACGTTTTAAGGAAGTTATTCAAAGATCTCAAAATAACCCATATATTCTGTTCTCAGAACGTAAATAAAAACTCCCAGGAAAACTTTCAGGGGACCATAGTAAAATGTTCCCAGAACAGGTAAAATGTTCACTTCTGTTCTCAGAATGTTTAAAACTTACAGTTTTACTGGTCAGGAAACGTATGGTTTCGTTCCCAGAACCAACAGGAAACCAAAAACGTACGTTCTCACAACTTCCAAGGAACCAAATGTGCTAGCTGGAGTGTCACCAACTCAAAGGAGACATGGGAGGATGGCACAGCTAATCATATTAGTCTCCTAAAGAGCTTATATACAACTTTATTATTTTGTCCCTGGCCGCTGCTTTCAGAAGAGCCCCGTCCACCCCCCCCCACCCCCGTCCACCCCCACATTTTCCAATCTGCCCGTGACTGTTTTTCTGTGGAAGCAGAGTCCGGGAGTGGAATTCTCTGGGGGAGGAGGGTAATTCCTGAGCTTTAGACTCATAAAGCCCATTTTCTCAACACGGACTTACATGTTAGTCATTTAGCAGATGCTCTTATCCAGAGCGACTTAAGTGTGTTCAACTAAGGTAGGGGAGCAATGTCAGGCACTGGCTAGTAAAAGCAGGCACGACAAGAGAGCCTAAAAAAACAATTCAATGCTTTCGATAATTCAGCATCAGTGCAAAGTGCAATAGAGTCTGTGGTGTGTGTGCACGTGCGTGCGTGTGCAGACAGGCGCAATGCCGCGAATGTTCAATTGTATCCAATTACAGCACATGCGGCGATATGGGAGGAATAACTCTTTCTTTGTGACAGCTAGATGTGATTATTCCATACGCAACGCCTCGCTTATTCTGAGTGAAAAACATCGCTCTTTGTAGGAAAATCTCTCCAATGAGGGATATCTGAGGATGTATCTCTCAATAAGGGCTTAGCCAATCTCCCTCTCTCGCTCTCTCTCTCTCTCTCTCTCTCTCTCTAACAGCCTGTCAGTCAGCAGCAGTAGTGTCTGTCAGTCTGTCAAGGTGTCCGCTGACGGCCCTGTGGCTGAGGCAGCCTCTGCATCAAAAAGACAGGTTTGTGAGTGTGTGCCAAAGGTGAATAGGCTTCTGCTGGATCATCCAGTCTCTCTCTCTCTCTCTCTCTCTCTCTCTCTCTCTCTCTCTCTCTCTCTCTCTCTCTCTCTCTCTCTCTCTCTCTCTCTCTCTCATCTCTCTCTCTCTCTCCTCTCTCTCTCTCCTCTCTCTCTCTCTCTCTCTCTCATCTAGGCTGGGTGTGATGGTGATGTGTCCTCTGTATGTCTGATGGTGTGTGTGTGTGATGGCTGTGCGGTAGTGTGGGAGCTGCAGTTTGATGATATTAAATATTAAGAGGCTACCATGAATAATGGAGGCTGACAGCTCGTCCCCAGAGGCCTGCCTGGCTCTACTGCCACGCACGCACGCACGCACGCACACACACACACACACACACACACACACACACGGATGAGCGTGGCTGTTCTACAGAGACACTCCCTGTTCTTCCTCTTCCTCTCTCTGTAATTGCTCCTGTCTTTTCTCCCTCCATCCTCTCCTCCCTCTCCCAGCCACCCCCTCCCCTCTCCTCCCTCTCTCAGCCACCCCTCCCCTCTCCTCCCTCTCCCAGCCACCCCCCTCTCCCAGCCACCCCTCCCTTTCCTCCCCTCTCCCAGCCACCCCCTCCCCTCTCCTCCCTCTCCCAGCCACCCCCTCCCCTCTCCTTCCTCTCCCAGCCACCCCCTCCCCTCTCCTCCCTCTCCCAACCACCCCCTCCCCTCTCCTCCCTCTCCCAACCACCCCCTCCCCTCTCCTCCCTCTCCCAGCCACCCCCTCCCCTCTCCTCCCTCTCCAGCACCCCCTCCCCTCTCCCCCCTCTCCCAGCCACCCCCTCCCTCTCCTCCTCTCTCAGCCACCCCCTCCCCTCTCCTCCCTCTCCAGCCACCCCCTCCCCTCTCCTCCCTCTCCCAACCACCCCCTCCCTCCTCCTCCCTCTCCCAGCCACCCCCCTCCCTCTCCTCCCTCTCCCAGCCACCCCCTCCCCTCTCTCCCTCTCCCAGCCACCCCTCCCCCTCCTCCCTCTCCCAGCCACCCCTCCCCTCTCCTCCCTCTCCAACCACCCCCTCCTCCTCCTCCCTCTCCAGCCACCCCCTCCCCTCTCCTACCTCTCCAGCCACCCCCTCCCCTCTCCTCCCTCTCCCAGCCACCACCTCCCCTCTCCCAGCCACCCCGTCCCCTCTCTCTCTCTTCCAGCCACCCCGTCCCCTCTCCTCTCTCTCCCAACCACCCCCTCCCCTCTCCTCCCTCTCCCAGCCACCCCCCCCTCTCCTCCCTCTCCCAGCCACCCCCCTCCCCTCACTCTCTCCCTCCCAGCCACCCCCTCCCTTCCTCCCTCCCAGCCACCCACTCCCTCTCCTCCCTCTCCCAGCCACCCCTCCCCCTCTCCTCTCCCAGCACCCCTCCCTTTCCTCCCTCTCCCAGCCACCCCTTCACCTCTCCTCCCTCTCCCAACCACCTCCTCCCCTCTCCCCCCCTCTCCAGAGACCATCCGTCCATCTCAACCCCCTGTTCCCCCAGGGGTCCCTGTCCTCCTGAGTCTGGTCAGGGGAGGGTGAGCAGCCTGTCTGTGTCAAACTCTCACACACCATCACAACCCACACACACACACACACACACACACACTCTCGCCTTATCCGTTCACTGTCACCTCACTGAAGTGTGTGTGTGTTTCCAAACGTTGTCTGCACCATGTGAGAAAACACACACAATCGTTTAGAAACACACACACACACAAATGTAAAATACACCCAGATAGTCTCATAACACATATTTTGTCTCTCTCTCGCTCTCTCCCTCCCTCTCTCTCTCTCTCTCTCTCTCTCTCTCTCTCACACATACACAGAGCAGTAATCGCTGCACGATAGCGGATGCATCAGAGTAACCTGAGTCAGTGCTCCATCTCCCCTCATCTCTCCCCCTCCCCCGATCTCTCCCCCTCATCTCTCTCTGGCAGTGCAGTATTAATCACAGCACCACCCTGCCCACCACCACCCTGCCCACTACCCACCACCACCACCACCTCCCTGCCCACTGCCCACCACCACCCTGCCCACTACCCACCACCACCCTGCACACCACCACCCTGCCCACTACCCACCACCACCACCACCACCCTGCCCACTGCCCACCACCACCCTGCCCACTACCCACCACCACCCTGCTCACTACCCACCACCACCCTGTCCACTACCCACCACCACCACCACCTCCCTGCCCACTGCCCACCACCACCCTGCCCACTACCCACCACCACCCTGCACACCACCACCCTGCCCACTACCCACCACCACCACCACCCTGCCCACTGCCCACCACCACCCTGCCCACTACCCACCACCACCCTGCCCACTACCCACCACCACCCTGCCCACTACCCACCACCACCCTGCCCACTACCCACCACCACCCTGCCCACCACCACCCTGCCCGCTACCCACCAACACCCTGCCCACTACCACCCTGCCCACTACCCACCACCACCCTGCCCACCACCACCCTGCCCACTACCACCCTGCCCACTACCCACCACCACCCTGCCCACTACCCACCACCACCCTGCCCACTACCCACCACCCTCCTACCCACCACCACCCTGCCCACTACCCACCACCACCCTGCCCACTACCCACCACCACCCTGCCCACTACCCACCACCACCCTGCCCCCCCCCCCCCCCCCCCCCCCTATAGGAGCGTGTCCACTCTGTATAAACAGTCATTAGGAGCACACGTCTCTGATTACATTTTAGAGAAAGGTCACCGTTCAGAGATACAGCTCTCTCCAACATGGTACTGCAATGTACTCAACACACACCCCAAAGCATACATATGTGCACGAACGAAGTTCTCACACATACACACACACACACACACACATGCATAAACTCATACACAAATGCATGCACACACACACCAAAGCATACACACATGCGCACGCACACACACACACACACTAAAGCTACGCACACACACACCCACCCACTGTATGCTAATCATCATGTTGTATCCTCTCCCAGGCTGGGGTGGGAAGATGAACTATTAGCATGGTGAACACACACAGTCCTCACCTGTTGGTTGAGCTCTGCCTTCAGTCCTCACCTGTTGGTTGAGCTCAGCTTTCAGTCCTCACCTGTTGGTTGAGCTCTGCTTTCAGTCTTCACCTGTTGGTTGAGCTCTGCTATCAGTCCTCATCTGTTGGTTGAGCTCTGCTATCAGTCCTCACCTGTTGGTTGAGCTCTGCTTTCAGTCCTCAACTGTTGGTTGAGCTCAGCTTTCAGTCCTCAACTGTTGGTTGAGCTCTGCTTTCAGTCCTCACCTGTTGGTTGAGCTCCTGCTATCAGTCCTCACCTGTTGGTTGAGCTCTGCTATCAGTCCTCACCTGTTGGTTGAGCTCTGCTATCAGTCCTCACCTGTTGGTTGAGCTCTGCTATCAGTCGTCATCTGTCTGGTTGAGCTCTGCTATCAGTCCTCACCTGTTGGTTGAGCTCTGCTATCAGTCCTCATCTGTTGGTTGAGTTCTGTTATCAGTCCTCATCTGTTGGTTGAGCTCTGCTATCAGTCCTCATCACGCTGTCAACATCTTATCAAGAGCCAAACTGCTACGCACTCAAGTATGATACGTCGTGAACAATGTAAGAAAAATGAAAACATTTCTGTTTACAAAAAATATAGTCAAATTCAAATTCATATAAACCTTGGTCTAACTAGCATAATGTGAAGGATAGGTCTCTAATGTTAGAGGTGTGGATGGTTGACAGTAACTACATTTGGCCTGCCAGTCTGAGATGTAGGTTACGGATGATAAAACATGGACGGCGAGAAGAGAAAGAGAGAGGTAAATAAAGAGGAGTTAAATAAAGAGGGAGTTAAATAAAGAGGGAGTTAAATAAAGAGGGAGGTAAATAAAGAGGGAGGTAAAGGAGGCATATTCATATGTTGCTGTGGATTACGCCTTTCAGATACACACTTATCTCTCTCTCTCTCTCTGTCTCTCTCTCTCTGTCTCTCTCTCTCTGTCTCTCTCTCTCTGTCTCTCTCTCTCTCTCTCTCTCTCTCTCTCTCTCTCTCTCTCTCTCTCTCTCTTCTCTCTCTGTGTCTCTCTCTCTCTCTGTGTCTCTCTCTCTGTGTCTCTCTCTCTGTGTCTCTCTCTCTCTTTCTCTCTCTCTCTTCTCCGCATAATTTGATTCCACAGCCACGCCGCCGGGGTAATCTCTCTGAGACAATTTCCCAGCAGCCCCCCCCTTCCTCTGCCTCCCTCCCTCCTCTCTTTTCTCAGAGAAAGAAAGAGCCAGGCTGCATAACAAAGTGCTGTGTTTACAGGCTGCCTGCTTATCAGAGGAACTCTGGGCAGAAAGAAACGATGGTATTAGACTGGCTGCACACTGAGAGGGGGCTCCGGTCCTGCTGACGAGTGGCAAGGGAGGTTGTGTGTGTGTGTGTGTGTGTGGTGGAACAGCGACCTGACGCCAGCCAGTGCCTGTCCTCATTATCCTGTGGAGGCACAGCGACCGCCAGCAGCCATGTTAATGCAGGTCACGCCCGACACACACACACACGCACACACTCTACAACCCCAGAATACGTCAACATGCACATTGACACACACATACACTCTCCCTCTCCAGGGCCCCAGAGTAGGCTATACACACACACGCACGCACAAGTGTTTGGTCTGAGCTTGATGAGCCCCCTGAGGATATGCAGCGAAGTGTGTGTGTCTGAGTGTGTGTAGAGGGTGGGGAGTTGCTTGAAAAGTCTGAAATGTGAAACCTCAGTCCAGCGGCCGAGCCCTTTGATCTCCTCTTACCTCTGTCCTCTCTCTCAGCCCATGTTCCCTTGAGCAAGGAACTTAACCCCCTACACTGCTCATTGGGTTCTGCACTGTGGCTGCCCTCTGCTCCAGCCTCTCCAACCTAATGTGTGTGTGTGTGTGTGTGTGTGTGTGTGTGTGTGTATCGGGGAGTTGGATAAAAGCAGAAGACATTTCCATCTCACGTGGACTAATAAAATATATCTTAAAACCCACCTGACCTCATGTCTCTTCTCTCTCAGCCCAACCCACCTAACCTCACCTCTCCTCTCTCTCAGCCCAACCCACCTGACCTCACCTCTCCTCTCTCCTCTCTCTCAGCCCAACCCACCTGACCTCACGTCTCCACCTAGCCAGCCCGCACCCTACATCCCTCTCCTTCGCCACCTAAACCTCCACTCTCCAACCCCCTGGCTTTTACGAGCTGTTATGACTTGGAAATGCACCCCCCCCCCCCCCCCCCCCCTCTTTCCCCATGGGAAAACAAGCCGGCGCGCTGCGCTGCCATGAGCACAGCAAAAGAAAACAATCATATGACTGTCAGTCGTCAGAGTGATGTGGAGGAAGGGGAGTAGAGAAGAAGGAGGGTTGTCCCTCCCTCCTGCCTGTCCTCCTTCCTGCCTGTCTCCCTGTCTCCCTGCCTGCCTGCCTCCTGCCTGCCTCCCTGCCTGCCTGCTTGCCTCCCTGCCCTCCCTTCCTGCCTGCCTGCCTCCCTTCCTGCCTGCCTCCCTTCCTGCCTGCCTGCATCCTTCCTGCCTGCCTCCCTTCCTGCCTCCCTGCTGCCTTCCTGCCTGCCTGCCTGCCCCCCTTCCTTCCTGCCCCCCTTCCTTCCTGCCTCCCTTCCTGCCTGCCTCCCTGCCTGCCTCCCTCCCTCCCTGCCTGCCTCCCTTCCTGCCTGCCTTCCCTTCCTGCCTGCCTCCCTTACTGCCTGCCTTCCTTACTGCCTGCCTGCCTTCCTTCCTGCCTGCCTGCCTCCCTTCCTGCCTGCCTGCCTGCCTGCCTGCCTGCCTGCCTCCCTCCCTCCCTCCCTCCCTCCCTCCCTCCCTCCCTCCCTCCCTCCTGATAGCCTCTCTCTGGGCTGTCCGCCTGCCTGCCTGGCACGTTGCTGTGCGAGCCGTTAACGCCGGTGTTATCGGGGCCTCAAGCCGGGCCGCCACTCAAGAACGCAGCGCAGCGCTGCAGGGGTTTATCGCCGTGGGCCGCGGGC